>NW_026889778.1:28565000-28605000 GCF_033153115.1 Saccostrea echinata
ACATTAGAAAATATGGGGAAAAAATCTCCCGATGAAGAACAGAAGGGCTTTAGTTACTTGGGTGAGCATTGTGGCCCATGGGCCTCTTGTTTAAATTCTTTTCATACAGTGCTGTATGTTTCATAAAATCATTGTCTTTGATGCATTTTTTTTTAAAAACTTTTTATTAAAATAAGATTAAAGATTACTCATTCTCCAAGAAACAATACATGTAATTTTAAAGTAAAAAGAAAGGAATAAAAAATGAGAGAATAGTTTATGGCATTCTATCATTTCTCAGAAACTTTTCAAGATCTTGAAGTGGGTGCTTTTAAGTTCCAGAAATGCACATGTATGCCATAAAAATCTATAAACGTAAAGCTTTTTTCCATGCTCCCTGCCTGACACTCAATGTAATTTGCATATATATCTCACAATGCCCTCAAAATAATTACAAAAAAGCCGTAATTGTTTTAGATTTCTTGTAGGATTCCAGTAAAGAGGTTCCTGTTGTCATGACAACTTTTGTGTAATCCTTGTTAAATCTACTCTTTGTTTTCAGCACCATTGCCGAAACTGCGGAAGCATTTTCTGTAATGACTGTTCTTCCCGAGAGGCCAAAATCGTGTCGTCTAAAAAACCCGTACGAGTGTGTGACAATTGTTTTATTGAAATCGGCAAGAGATGATAATAACTGCCCTTAACATTTTGAATTTTTTTTGATGTTTTTTTTTTAATTTTGTAAAAACTTACTGAGGATATCTGAATTATAACTACATATCCCCAGTCATGTTATGGACTTATATAGGCAGCATATTGTATGTTGATATTGCATATTATTATAGCATTTAATTGTTTTATAGCATTTATTATTGAATTGAAGACAGTTTTTAAATTTCAGAACTTTGCATATCATTTCAAATATGTTTGATAACTATTATTTTTATGCATTGTACTTCAGAGTTTTTAAGTCATGCAAGAAGTTTTTTTTTATTGGAGAATGAAATGAAAAGCATAATAATAATTATTATTATTTAAATATACATGAACTTAGTTTCAAGGAAGATCTAAAGTAATATTTAATTGTTTTTAACTGAAAATGAATGGAGATCTGAAATATTTTCTTGCCAATGATTATGTATTTTGGAATATATTATAGTAGTTTTATAATCTTTATGGTGCTGAATACATTCCAAATTGCATTATAACAGGTTGTCTATAATTAATATTTATTTACTGAACCTGGTGTTATGAATAGAAAATCATAATTATTTATATTAAAAGATCATGAAGTTTGTCATATAAAGTGATATTTCTTTTTCGTACAAGTTTACATTTACATGTATGTATCTGATCAAGATTTTGTTATATAAAATGAAGTATAATTAGTTGTTCTTCTTTATGTTTTCTTTAGCATCACTGCAGAAACTGTGGGAATATTTTCTGCAATGATTGCTCATCTAAAGAAGCGAGGCTAGCTCTGGCTAAAAAACCAGTCCGTGTTTGTGATAATTGTTTCAGGGACATCACTCGCAAAAAATGAAGGTTTGAAAAATATCCACAGTCCCCTTCTCTCACTATATACCCATATTTTACGCTTATATTATTAAAATTGCTTTTTGTCAGAAAACTTTGCATTTTGTGAATTATTTTATTGATCCTTAAATGAGAAATGAAAATAAATTTAGTGAAGAAAAGGAGGTTTTATTGAAGTGATGCACGATCCTTGAATTAAAACTAAAAAATTGCAATTTTCTTTTTAATTTTAAAAGTTGAGCAATCTTATTAAGGAAAATGAAAAAATCCTCATAGGTGATGAATGTTTTTCATAGGATTAAAAGTAGAATGGAATATAATTCTTTATATATTTTGAAAGATCTGAAAGTCATTGTTAAACGGAAGTAGAAAGGGGCACTTTTTGACATCAATTGCTATATTGTAAGCATGCACTAGATGTATCTTTCATTTAGAAAATGCATACACCATTCAATGTCCTACTATGTCAATTCCCAGGTTATCCATGCACTTTTCACCGTTTGGACTGCAAAGTACTTCATATAAATCATCACATATTATGTACACTACATTTTCTGTAGCACGCACAGTATATTTACATTTCCAAATAATTTTCTCTAAGATTCTATGCAATTTAGAAAATGGTTCATTTTCTCATGAACTTCCATGGTTGAGCATGAGTATCTCCATTGTGACATCAATACTGACTGGACATCAAAACTATTGTGCAAATTGTTTATTGTTTCAAAAATGATGGTCGAATTACATAAAATTTGGCAAGTCATCGGATAAATTGACTGTGTAAATATATAATATGAATTTAATTTTTGAAAATTCATTTTTTTTATGCCCCCGTAATCGAAGATTCGGGGGCATATAGTTTTTGCCCTGTCCGTTCGTCTGTCTGAAGTGTCTGTTTGTCTGCAGAAACTTTAACCTTGCCCATAACTTTTGATTGGTTGGAACTATGGCTTTCATATTTCACATATGTATTCCTTGTGACAAGACCTTTCTTTGGGTACCATCATATTTGACCTTTTGACCTTGACCTTGGAGTTTGATCCACTTTTGCAAAATTTTATGAGACTTTAACCTTGGCTATAACTTTTGAACAGGCTTTCAAACTTCACATGTGTATTCCTTGTGACAAGACCTTCCTTTGGGTACCAACACCTTTGACCCTTTGACCTTGACCTTCGAGTTTAACCTACTGTTGAAAAAATTTTAACCTTGGCCATAACTTTTGAACGATTTGTGCTAGGTCTTTCATATTTCGCATGTGTACTTCTTGTGACAATACCTTTTTTTGGATACCAACAACTTTGACCTTTTGACCTTGACCTTGGAGTTTGATCTACTTCAATTTTGAAAAATTTTAACCTTGGCCATAACTTTTGAACAGTTAGTGCTAGGGTTTTCATACTTAAAAGTAGTTCAAACTCCAAGGTCAAGGTCAATAAAATTGTTGGTATCCAAAGGAAGGTCTTGTCACAAGTAATGCATACGTGAAGTATGAAAGACCTAACACCGACTGTTCAAAAGTTATGGCCAAGGTTAAAGTTTTTCAAAAGTAGATCAAACTCCAAAGTCAAGGTCAAAGGGTCAAAGTCCTTTGTATCTAAAGAAAGGTCTTCTCACATGGAATGCATATGTGAAGTATGTCTGTACTTAAATTGTGAAATCAATGGCTCCAGACTATAGGGCTGGTGCTAGGCTGGGGTTCTATTGAACATATTGTAGTATACAGTTATTTAATGTCTGATCAGTAAGTAGACCAGAATATTTTCCACAAGGTGCTGCCAACTTCCCTTCCACAGTTACATGCATATGGTGTTTATGTTTCCCATAATTATAAACTCAAAGTGCAAGCGCATGTTCTGATTACAATTTAATTTTTAAACTGAGGCAGGCTACTGACAAGTAACTTGATGTTACAGAGTTTTCTACAACATCGTTCAAAGTCAGCATCTCGCAAATTCTATGGTCTTTAACACAATTGAATAGCTCATATCATTTTTTTTTTCAGTGTTGGATTTTGGTTAAACTATCTTGAACAATTGCGCTAAAAAAACCAGCTATAAGTGCAAAGGATGACGGACGAACAGACGGAAGGACTGCAGACAGACATGACAAACACTATATGCATAATTTATATACGAATTATATATATTAATTACATTTTGCAACCTGTCTGCGTACTGATTAAGAGTATCATTACGTAAGAGACTTGTAAATTAGGCTAAATACGTGCATCTGTAATCTACACGACGTTTCTTGATAAGGTGTGCTATGTTTCAATTTTTATCCCTAAATCTTCAATTGAATTGAAAAAAATCAATTAACGCATTTTATTTTTATTATTATATAATGCATTATTATCACGGTATTTGATATGACCTATGTAAACTGGAACTTTCTAATTAGCATAAATTTGTCAGAGATGATTTCCCCCCTTCTTTTTACAACAAAGTGACTTCTTTGATTGTAAAATTATTGAACCCATATGGGAAAAAAGTTAGCCTTTTTCTCAAATTTGATATTACTTGGAATTAATTGTACTTGGATTTTATAATGAAAGTAGTGAAAAAACTTTGCTTTTTAATAATTTGTTAGCCTTTATTAGCTTCATTATGTATAAGATGAAATGTAGATTACAAAATGAGATATTGTCTGAGAGAAATCTCTTACGGGAAAGACTGGAATCTTATATTTAATATTCAAGATGATGTTCTCAAGAAGATTGGTCAGATTAGAAGCAATATTTATAATGATTTAGGTGATCTTTCTGTAAAGACATTAGAATGATATTGATTACATTTTTGTATATTGTTAATTAATTAACTGGTATCTGATATGATGTTAACATTGCTATAATGTGATGTCTGTAGCCTATTATGATTTTAATAAAAGACAAAAAAGACTTCTGTGACCAGCAAACCCACTACTAATTTGGGAGAAATGATCCGAGCTCAGATTGTGTGATTTGTTGATTTTGCTTCAATGAGCAACCACTTAGCATGTCGAACACAAACTGGACGAGAATATAGCTCTACTGGTTTGTAAATGAAACTGGTAAAAAATTTGGGTGCCGGGAAGGGAGGGGATTGCAATTACAAAATCGTGTGTCTCTATCTTTTTTACACAGGTACTACGTTTATCGAAAACAAACCCACTATAGGGGAGAAATTCTTTCACCGGAATACTGTTCATAGGGTAGAAAAATCTCAAAGAAAACACACACACACACACACACAATCAAATTAATATGCAAACATTCTCATATTTGAATAAACTAAAAAAAAAAATTATCCTGAAATTAGTGTGGGGCTAAATTTGAGGATTAAATTTTACATAATGCATGAGCACGTATGCAGCAAAAAAAAAAAAAAAAAAAAAAAAAAAAAAAATTAGCAAGAACAACAAGGCAATGTTAGTCTTATTAATATTAAAGCATCCCCATGTTTGTGTAAAGTAAATTTTGGTTGTCATTATCTCTTGTGAGCTGGATAGAATTTTTTCATGGGAAAAAGAGGAAAATATCTTATAGATCTTCTAAAGATCTGGAAAAAAGTAGGGCCAGGGCTATTCAGGTGAGTATTGTGGCCCATGGGCCTCTTCTTGTGTGGTTGATATACGCCCCGCCACAGAATAGCTAGGGCACAGAGGTTACCCTTCTGACATAATTTTCAGGACTTTATTTTCACATTGCCGGTAGGGTTATAGTAAACTGATTTTTAATTATCTTTAAATTGATGACTTAATTATAAGGTTAGTTTGAGCCTCTTAAATATTCGACTTTAAACTTTGAAAAAAAAAGCACAACTAAATCATATTATCAAAAAGCATGCAAGCATGCACATATCATATGTAATATTTCTAATTGTTGAGACCCAGTGCCTTATATCGAGCACAAGCTCCCTAATACAGAGAATTTAAAAATTGTTATTAATTTAATTAATAAATTAAATTTTCCATTTTTTATTTCATAGACATATCTTTTTTTTTTATTTTAGATCAAGGAGAGAGAACATACCTGTTTTGTTAATGACATACCCGAGTGATTATGGAACTTTGAGCCTCGCAACATGTGCATAGAAATATACATTGCCAGACTTACTGTCGACAACAAAAAACATGTACATGTATCAGTGCTTCACGAATGAAAATTGAATGTGAAGTCAAGTAAATTGAAATATAATCATGTACAAACAATTACACATGTATCATTGATTGTGGTTCCCCAAGATAGGATTAATTTCCTAAGGCAAGGTCAGAGGAAATGTGTCTGATCTAAGGAATTCAAAGCACAATATTACCAACTCAAAAAATATATATATATAATTTAACTGTTTTATCATACCATCAATAATTTACATTGCATCGATTCCGATATCAGAATATGAAATGTGTACACTTAAATACTAGTATCTGATTTTTCGAAGACAATAGCAATAAATTTTAGGGATTAAGCAAGAGTTAATGAATCAAATAAAATAAATATCCAACTAATGCATGTTGAACAACACTTCCTCATGCTTTACATCATAGAAAGATTTTTTTAATAAATTAAAACTGATTAGATTCTAATCATAAGGACATGATTGCTAGACTATTATGAGCTTAATTTAAGATTTTGGCGAACCCCCCCCCCTCCCGATCGCCACTTTTCAAAGTAGAACAAAAAAACAAACAAACAAACAAACAAAAAAGGGACCAAGCTAGGGCCTAGAATCACTCTTCTGAAAAATTGCATAACCCTGTCACTTCTATTCTAAGCCTCTTATATTAGTATCCTAACTATTTAAAATAGATAAAGCCTTGAAATTCAAAAAGTAAATCATTGTGTCCTACTTTTTGGTTGACACACCCTGAGAACCCAAGTTGTATCAACTGACAATATTTGATGATTATAAGCCTCTTATTATCTGTAATATTCAGAAATAGCCATGGAATTTCAAAAGTAGGTCAAATACTCAAAAACTGTGAAATACTTTTGGTTGACAGAATCCGATGACCCAAATGAGTCAACTAACAAAGTTTGGTGATTCTAAGCCTCTTAATATCCTAAATATTGAGATACAACTATGAAATTCCAAAAGTAGGTCACTGTGACCTCCTTTTTAGTTGACACACTCAGCTGACCTTATATGCATAAAATGACAAAATCTCATGATTTTAAGCCTATTATTATCTTGAATATTGAGATAAAAGTGTGAAATTCCAAAAATAGGTCACAGTGACCTACTTTTTGGTTGAAACACTTCAAAGATCCAAGATGCATCATCTGACAAAGTTTGATGATTTGAAGCCTCGTACTATCCGAAATATTTAGATATATCTGTGAAAAGGTCACCGTGACCTTACTTTTTGATTGTATATTTGAGAACCCAAGATGCATCAACTGACAAAGTTTGATGATTCTAAGTCTCTTATTGTTAGAAATACTTGGATAATGCATTGAAAGTTTTATGATTCTAAGCCAATAAGTATCTGAAATATTCAAATATCACCATGCAATTCCAAAAATAGGTCACTGTAACCTACTTTTTAGTTGTTATACTCTGAGACCTTAGGGTGCATTAACTGATAAGGTTTGATGATCCAAGGCTTCCCAGTGTCCAAAATATGCATCTAAAACAATTTGAAAATGAAAACTTGCAAAATTCAAAAAGAATGTCACCGTAACCTACTTTTTCATAATAAGTTTCAAGACCCAAAGATGCATCAACTTTCAAGGTTTGATAATTCTAAAACTCTCGGTATCCCAAAAAAGAACCACATTGTTTTTGAAAATGATTAGACATAAAATTCAGAAAATAGGTCATCGTGATCTTTATTCCAATTGACACACTTAAGCCCAATGATGCATAAACTGTTTTGTTGATCATTGGCTTCAAAGTGTCCCAAGATATGCATCAAAATCAATTTGAAAATACTTTTTTATAATTCAACATTGTGAATCAACATGACATGAGGTCCTAAGATGCATCAACTGAGAACATTTGATGATCCTAGTCCTTATACTGGGCAAAATATCAGTTTCAACAAAACATCGTTTTATGTCAACTTTTAAGTGTCTTTGCCCCAAGGCATAATCTACAACATATATCATCATCCTTATACGTATAAGTTTGTGATAATCTGCTCAATGGTTGCTGAGAAGATTTTTAAACACTAAAATATTTCCCCTATAATGTGTTTTGATTTCCTTAAAAATAACTTGAAACATGGCTAGATGAGTCATTTTGTACAAAATGTTACATTTTTAAACACGTTTTTCTAAAAAATTGCTTTCTCTGGGTTATCTCTCCATGATTTTAAAAAGACATTTGTGCATGCGCGGATCTGGGGGGGGGGGGGGGTCGGGACAGCCCCCCCCCCCTCTGGAATTTGCAGAGTTATAAAAAGTATATACTGAAGCAAATAAAAAAAATGACTTTGGACCCCCCTAGAAAACCCACCATTATCACCACGAAATAGGACTTTTCACCTAAGGAAAAAGGATTTTCCCCCTTTTTTTGTTTGCTTGTCAAGAAATTTTTGGGTTAGAATTTTTTTTTGACTGGGATGGACCCTCCCCCCCCCCCCTCCCTGGAAAAAATTCCTGTATCCGCGCCTGTTTGTGTGCATTTGTATTCAAAGAAACGAACAAACATTTGTAAAAAAAAAAAAAAAATGGAGAGAAAGCCAAGAGACTATAAAAAATGAACTTTTTTCCAAAATATACCAATGTGTAAATGCGTTGCTTCTTTGTCATTTAAAATTCCAGAATGTATGGGTAGTCGTATGCGTTACAATTCTAATACACTTAGGAGTCGAATTTTTGGTTCGATCCTCGCACGGAGCATTTTATTTTTTTCCCCTTTTTTATACAAACAATCAAGTCGTTTATCAGTTGAATTTTATTTCATATATAAAAGTTTTAAAAGAGATAAATTTTGGTTCGGGAGCGAAAGCAATTTTTCAAACCTACTGAACTTCATTTCATACATGTATATCATACGCTATTATCTTGTTATGTGTTTATTATTTATAGGAAGTGTTACTGTGCTATCGTAACTATTAAGTAAGTGGACTAAAATATTTCAAATTTGCAAGCTATTCCAAATCAATGTGAATCTAAACATTTTCCTGTGTGCATAACTTTGCAAGGTCTGTCCACTAATGGTCAGTCGACCAAATCGTGCACATTTAAACCATAAATGTTTCGTACACATGATTCCTGCAGATCGCACACCAAGTACGCCCATCTTCTTTGACAAAATAAGGAATTCTTGCAATGAGATGCGTCCCACATTCCATAAAATTAATGCACACTGCATAAGTCTGATTACATGTAAAATCAAACCTCCCACTTGCTCCTTTATTCCAAGAATGGCATTTAATCAGACTGGAAATGAGATTGGTGATCAGATAACTGCTTTTGTTGAATTATTATCAATCGGTCAAAGGACTGAGAACTTGTTTTTTGATTTCAAAGAAATGTTGTTTATCATAAAAAAGTCACTCTTATGTTAATGAAAAACACAGATTCACTTTGCTGGTGTAAATGAGCGATAATAGCCTATTTAACTCCCGGAGGGGGTTATATTTAGGAGTGGGTGGATATACCAGAGTTGATTTTGGTCAGTGTCTTTCTGTCTGCAACTTGCTTCATGTAGCTATTTCATAAGTAAACATTAAGACTGATCAGTGTGCTTAGTGACGATGAATCAAAATTCTGAGGTTTGGTTAAAATATTTTTCTTTGTCCAAAATTGAATGCAGCAATACAAGCTTTTAGTTGGGAGAAAAGTAGCTTATGATCAGTGGGTTTGTCAGATATTTTGGTAAAGATTAGATTTGTAAGTGTACCATTTTCTTCCAGTCCATACTTTGTAAATGAACTAGGACAGAACTTCATTTGAACCCCCTCCCCCCCAAAAAAAGTTATGGTAGTTAGAGGATGTCTTGACCCTGTTAGGTCATTTACAGATGACCTCTCAAACTCCAGTATCAAATTGTTACCAGTCCAAGGAAGCAACTTTTCCCAGTTCATATAAATTAAAGTTTAATTGTACTGAAATCCTCAGATGTGCATGCATAATGCTCCGGAAATGTAGGAATAATTTTGGTTCTTACATTTCACATTAAATAAAAGTGTTTAACAAACCAATAACCTTGATTTTTTTTTATCTTGATCTTTAATCAAGCATCCTCTATGAATATGAAGCAATTCTGTTCAAAGTATTCCAAGATATCTTTCACATAAATTAACATACTTATTATCATAGGCCACTTACTGTACATTTTGATGCAGGGCCACAAACATTATCAGAATGCATATGTTAATTGTACAACAATGCATGTCAGGGAAATTGACTGTTAAAGTACTAGTGCTGTCTGCAAAGATATCCATCTGTATATATTTCAAATTGAAAAAAAGTTCTTTTCCAAAACAAGAGGCCCATGGTCCACAATGCTCACCTGAGTCAATATGGCCCTGCTGTTCTTTATCAGCAGATTTTTTCTATAACATATCCCTATGCAAACCTTTTATCCCTACTGTAACCCCATCCTACCCCAGTGGCATGATTTTATAGATGTAGCCTCACCCCCTACCCCTCAGGGTCATGAACTGAACAAACTTGAAACTATCTGAGGATGCTTCCTTATCAATATGATTAATGATGGCTCTGCAGTTCCTGAGAAGATTTTTTCCTAAATATTCCTATGTAAACTTTGATTCCCCATAGTGGACCCATCCTACCCCGGGGGTCATGATCTGAACAAACTTGAATCTACACTACCTAAGGATGCTTCCATATGAATATGACTAATAATGGTTTTGCTGTTCTTGAGAAAAAGACTTTTTCCTAAATTTTACTTAGTACAATTTTGATCCCCCATTGTGGCCCCACCCTACCCCCGGGAATCACGATTTGAACAAATTTGATTCTACACTATGTAAAAAAGGTTTATTCAGCTCAGATGAGCTAAAAACCAGAGAGGACCAATACTTTGAACAAGAAAGATTTTATTATCATGAATTATCATAGAAAGAAAGAAGAGGTTCACACACAAAATCAATTCTGCTCTAAATGTTTTTACTTTGGTAAACCAATTGCATCCCATTAATTATGGGGTATTTTGTAACAAATCTTATTATAAAAACAAATCTTTCTGCATACTATTAGTAGAAAAAAATTACAAATTATTACATGTATATAGAAAAATTACAACAGTAACCTTGTATAAATGAATCTTCTAAATAAATGTAAAAAGAAAAAATCTACAACTTTGTAATAGAAGTAAAGAAATGAACAAGTGTAAAATAAGCACTGCTCAATAAACTGCTGCTTTGCACTTTTCAAAAATACATGTAATTGTCATAATACGCTTTGCATTTAATATACCTAATAACAAATTTCTTGAAGCTACTTATCAATTGCATGCTGATTTAAAATTTTGTCCTTTCAACTAAAGCTTCTTTTCCCAAGAAGTTGAATTAATATGAAACTAGAACAGACATGTATACAATGTATGAATCTTTTTCTTCTCATCACTACTGATTTGTTGCTTCCAAATTTAAAGTCATGTAGATGGCTTGCTTCAAACTATAGTAAGATCACCTTAATTATCTGTGATATTAACATTATTTTTTCCCCAGGTCAACAAGGAGTATAATTTCTTTCAGCCATTTTTTCACCAAGTCTGATAGGGAGCACATTTTCCACCAAAGATGCGGAAGGTGCCGTCATTTTTATCTGTTAGTTCTGCCCAGAAAAATGCCTTAATTCCGCGATATCCATCCACTTGAATCCTCTTCTGCAGGTTTAAATACCCTGTAGATAGGATAAATAGTAAGGAATGTCTCAATTACATGTACATTAAAGGATCAGTACAAGTCTTTTACAAGACTGTGGTAGCTCTACCCATCTCTAGTTCAGAAAAACTTAACGATACATATAAAACGAAACATATAAAACAATTCTCATTGTACAAAAGAAGAAATAGATGATATATAATTATAGGTATCAAATCATTGACCTTCATGAAGTCCACATTTGTGCCAAGTTTAATTTAAATTAAACAAAACCATAGTCTTTTCAATCAATTTCAGATGCAGAGTGTTAAGGTATACCTGGTTCATTAGGATAGACATATCCTTCGACAGTTCTGTCTGCATTGTACACCATCATCTCACTATCACCTAAACAGTGGAAATAAGGGTTGTATTTAAAGAAATAAAGTTTAGAACAGGTAACTGGGGATACATATATTGTTTCAAGGAAAACAGCATATTTATTACAGTTCAGAAAATCTCATGAAATAATTGAAAAGAACCGCAATTCCACCAAAACTCGTCAAAACTGAACAAAATCCAATCTTGATCTGTACCTCATCCAGGTAGACTTACATACCAGATGAGGAGGACCATTTAATTCTGGGCATTATTTAACTGGGGGAGGAGCCTTACCCACAGCATTTAGAGGAAGCTGAACTTTGACCACAAATCTTTTCCTCTCTATGAATTTCATTTTCTGGATAGCATCCTTTGCTGTCCTTTTGAAGACCTTGACATTTGGCTTGTTTGACCCCATGACCCTGTAAAATGACACCTGTACACAGTTTTGGCTTGGGTCCTCTCCTAAACGAAATGGTCTGGCAATCACTGAACCTGTTCAAATAAATAGACAACTGTAAAATCTTATATACATATCTACCGTTTACAATCTAGAACAAACTATTTAATTCCATGTTTAAAGTTTAATGGTTTTCTATCTTGGTACACTTCTTGGCAATTTTAATTTTATGGTCATTGAATTTTTCATTTATATGAAATATTTGTGATTTTAAAAATTACTCTTTAAAAATGAAAAAAAGTTGAGAAATCATAACCAACATGTCAAGTGACTTCAACTTTAAGTCACTGTTACTAACCTCAGATTTCCATGAAATGTATTTGATATATATGAATGATTACACTGATAGGTCCATGATGTTTACAATGGCTAAAGTTAGCAGAAAATTCTTTGATTGTGAACATTTGATCTATTTGTAATATGTTAGAACTCAGCTCCAAAAGATATGTCCAGAGGACAAATAAAGCTGATTAACAAAGGCTTACAAAGTATACAGCATTATACATGTATAGTTACTGTGCTTTTCTTATGACTAACCTGGACAATTTCTCTTGTGTCCTCCCTCTCGCCAGTGACGAACCTGACATGCCTTGCCACAGTACATGGTCACATGACACGCCCCACAGCGCTTTAGACCTTCTTTTGGAATCTGTTTACACTGCACACATACAGCATCTTCAAGAAAATTCAACAGTGTCAATACCTTTACTTAAAATTATCATATTTGCATGTTATAGGTTACAAGGTGACTGATCCTGATTGCTATCTTACCGGTTGAAAATTGAAGTGCATGTGTTCTTACCAACAGTATCCTGATTGTTGCCTGACTGGATTGAGAGCATGTATTCTTATCCATGAAACCCTAATTGACATCCAATTCTTACCAATGTTATCATGACTGATTTCAAACTACATTAATTGCATATGTTCTTACCAAATGTATCATTCCTCACATGTGCTTAGCAATGGTATCCCATTTGATACCTGCATGACTAGATGAAGTATATATTTTCTTTCCATCAGTATCCCATATGATATCAGACTGAAATAAGGACAAATGTCTTTACCATTCATATTCCGTTTGATATCAGACTAGATTATTGTACTAAAATCAAATACTTTCTTGGTGTCAAAGTTTTGTAGTTTTAGGAAAAACTATGAGTTTGTGGGGATTTGATTTTGTGGATAAAGAATTGCTGAGTAGTTATGTCTATGACATTTTACAATTTGTGGAGGATATGAATTCTTGGGTCTCTTCATAACTCGAAAAACAAAGAAAATTAAACCCCTATGAATATTAGTGATTTCACAGTAAGTGCATGAGTTCTTACCAACAGTATTATCCCGTTTGATATCTGACTGGATTAAGTGCATGAGTTCTTACCAACAGTATCCCACTTGATATCTGACTGGATTAAGTGCTTGACTTCTTACCAACAGTATCCCACTTGATATCTGACTGAATTGAGTGCATGAGTTCTCTCCAACAGTATCCCATTTGATATCTGACTGGATTAAGTGCATAAGTTTTTACCAACAGTATTTCGTTTGATATCTGGCTGGATTAAGTACATGAGTTCTAACCAACAGTGTCCCGTTTCATATCTGACTGAATTAAGTGCATGAGTTCTTACCAACAGTATCCCATTTGATATCTGACTGGATTAAATGCATGAGTTCTTACCAACAGCATTTAGTTTGATATCTGACTGGAGTAAGTGCATGAGTTCTTACCAACAGTATCTCGTTTGATATCTGACTGGATTAAGTACATATGAAGCACTGATTTTGTTGCACTGTCCTTGGCCAGTTCCAGTGCTGTGGTGCCATCTTCATCTTCCAGTTTTGGATCTGCTCCATGTTCCAGCAGCAACTTGATACAACCTGTTATCACAATTTACTTATTTCATTTGAATCAATGATAAATTGAAACATTAGATTAAATCTGACAAAAATATATATATTTCAACAAAGAACAAGGTTCACAAAAGATCATTATTTAATCCTATTAAATACTGTTCAGTTTTAGTGGAAAACACATAAGTGACTATCTATTAAAAGTATATGTAATTTTAAATTTCTCTATGTACTTTGTATCTCTATGTAAATGTGTATTATGATGTATTATGACTTAAATTCTTGCACTGCATCTTTATTTCTAACTCCAAAATGGACATTTCAAGCTGTTTTAAGAGCACAATGCCTATTCAAAACATTACAAGTATAAACTGTTTTTACATTATAATTACACAGTTTATTGTCTTGAATTGAGGGCTTTGCTGATAATTGATACATAATTTTTTCTGTAAAATTAAAGAACATTACATTTTCATACAGCCTGTTCACTTTTATAGAGACTCTCAGAATTTTTTATATAGTTGGTAAAGCATGAATTAGGTCTCTACTTAATATTAATGTTTGAAATTGTATATTGGATGTCATGATCAGATGATATATTGGTCTACAGATGGAACTCTTTTAGCAACTGTGCTAACTCTAAGTGACTCTGGGAAAGTTTACCATGTCTACATGCATGCATATTTATATGTATACTTGTAAATCTTTGTTAATATATCAATGCTCTATACTTAATGTTATCAATATCACTGATAAACTTGTATTACCACTACAACAGATCAATGTATAAAAGTAATTAATAAAGTCACAAGTACATTACAGACTAAAGTTTGAACTACTGATTTGAAGGGCAATTCTGTTGAAATATTTTTCAAACTTCATATATATGTTTCACATTTATACACTCTCATTTAACCTCAAAATGTAACTGGCCATCATACCAGAGGGATACTAACCCAGATTTCCCTGCAGAGCAGCCCCGTGGAGGGGAGTGGCCCCTGTTCTGGTCTGGTGGTTGACATCAGAAACCTCGCTATGTTTCAGCAGAAATTCTGTCACTTTTTCACATGGATAACGCCCTTTAAATATCAAATTAAATAAAAGTTGACCCACGACCACTTGTCTGCTCTTCTCAAGTCTGTATTAAAATACTATAAAAAAACTTTTTTTTTACAGTGTGTGAGATATATACCTTGAGTTTTCAAACCTTTTACTCAAGAATTTTTGCTTTGAGCCATTTATTTAATTGTGTACAATGTGTTACAGTAATGTGTAGATTGTTTCCTCAGTAGCAAAAATTTGCAGATGCAGATTAATTTCAAAAAGTATGAATTGCAAATGAAAATTGTCACAAATATGTCACTTATAAGTGCTCAATTAAGACCTAATTCAAAATTTCAATTTATTGAAAAAAAGAAGGAAAAGCAAATGAAAACTACAATTGAGGAAACATTCTGATAATAATCTTAAGGATGTTCAAAATACTCAGTGAAAGATTATAAACAAAAAGTTGCAAGCATAAATTGAACTGTCATATTTCCCTTCAACCTATTAATTGTTAGTATAAATTATAATGATGATAAACTGCTTCAAATATGTGTGAAGAGCCTATAACTGTAAAAAAAATTCAAGATAATACAATAACTGTTTAGAAACATGCAAACAGGGCAGAGAAAAATACTTTATTACAACCCATGGAATCTTACAGCTTACATTATTTCATTTGAATAGAATTTAGTAGCATAACAATTAAAAGTAATTATTATATGATATAACCTTATACTTTTTGTTGCCTCTCTTTCAACGATTTATGTGTACTGCCTGGTAAAAATTCCCTTTTTCTTTAATTTTAAAATCTAGTACACAGTAATAATTATAATATTAGTAAATCTTTTCATCTTAAAAAGAACGGGGCTAATAAAAGTAATCATGCAGTTAATAGAAACGCATTTAATGATATACCTGTGGTCAGAAACAAGGGAGTGAACCCAAGTCCATCAGGAATTTTTATGTCAGCACCATATTTCATCAGCATGCTTACTACATGCAGCTAAAGTACATCGATTTCCATTACATACATATAGATTATTATAAAAACCTGCCTTTTACAAAGGTATTAAATTTACCTTCTTATTACAAAGATAAAGTCATAGAAAATGCAAATTGTATATTTCAAGGATTTGTTTTGCCAATTCAAAAAACATGGTATTCAATAGCATGATAATTTACTTATACAAATAAGCATCCCATGCAAATGCAAATTGTAAATTTCAAGGATTTGATTTTACGAATCAAGAAATGGTTTTCATTAGCACAATAATTTTCTTATACATCAATAAACATCCCATGTAGGAGTGAAACGGTTCACCGCGGTATTGATTCACCGCGGTATTTTTTTTTCGGTTTGATACATGGTGCAAAATCTCTAATTTTCGGTTCGGTTCATTTTTTGGTCGGGATCGTTATTCAGTCGGGTTTGACATAAGGTAAAACACGTTACTCAGTATAAATAAGTATAGAAAACGTAAATTTTTGATGACTGATAGTTTGTAAAATAATTTTTGACAGTCAAAAATTCTAATCAATTTCTTCTAGTCAATTTGCAAATAAAAATTCGTAAATTAAGTGACTAGATTTAGTAAAAGAAAGCATAAAACAAGGTTGAATTTGTTTCCTTCTATCGAAATGTATCGTATCGAAAATAACCGTACCGAGACAAAATTATACAATACATATCGAACCGTGAAGGAGGTGTATCGTTTCACCCCTAATCCCATGATAATGCATCTACTTACTAACCAGCATTTATGTTTTCATGGACATGCAGTTAAATATTATAAATCATGATAGTTTAATGATACTTCACTTTACACAGGGATTTAAACTGAACTTCAGTTTTTCAGTTCACATCTTGCAAAGTACTAAAGATAAACAATCATTCTTTATTTTTTTAATAGTTAATCACTGATTCATTGAAGGTATAGAAATTCTCACATGTTTACAGGACACTGCAAAATGAAGGGCTGTCATTCCTGCACTGTCTGTCTCATTGATCACTGAAGGGTCCACAGCAACCACCACCTACAAAATACCATCACAATCTATAAAATATCATAAATTAAAAACCACAACTTAACAATTATATCACCGTAATCTATAAAATATCACCGCAACCTACAATATTAGTCTGTATAACATCACAGTTTACAATATATCATATTTTACAATACATGTACATTAAGCCTTATACACAATTCAAGCCTCATTCTAATATCATTAAGGATTTGATTTCATAAATCACAGACTGAATCCAATTTTACTTATCTATTTTCTAGAGTTCTCAACTTGGTGTGTAATATAAAAGGTGTATTGGCCACAATGCTCACCTGAGTATCTTTGACCCTGCTGTTCTGCATTAGGTTTCTTCCCAATATACATGAATTCCTTTGTAAAATTTTGATTGCCTTTTGTGACCCAGTCCTATATATACTGGGGCCATGATTTGAAAAAAATGAATCTACACTACCAGAGGATGCTTCCACATAAATATGATTCATCATGGCTATGCTATTTTGAGAAGAGAAGTTTTAAAAATTTTGCCCTATGTAATCCCTATTGTGGACCCACTCTATCCCAGGGACAAAGATCTAAACAATTTACAATCTACACTACCTCAAGAAGCTTCCACATAAGTTTCACCTTTTCTGGTCCACCAATTCTTGAGAAGAAGACTTTTAAAGCTTTTTCCTATATATTTCAACGTAAAAGTTTGATTCCCAATTGTGGTCCCACCCTACTCCTGGAGGCCATGATTTGAACAATTTAGAATCTACATTGTCCTCAGGAGCTTCCAAATAAGTCTTAGCTTTTCTGGCCTAGTGGTTCTTGAGAAGAAGATTTAAGCTCAGGTGAGCTAATAAGCCCTGCCCTAGTCTTCAAGTAGTGGGAATCTTTTAAAAAATTTAAACTTAGTAGTGTAGGCCATTCATGAACTTATTACTATATGTATTCAAAATATAGCTTCATTTTTATCAAACATTAACTTAATGTTGATACGACAAGTCCATAAAAATAAAAATTCAGTGAAAGCAACTGAAAGAATAAATACATTAAGGCAGATAAAAGAAAATTAAGAATAGATGAAAGAAAAGGCATTTTCAAGAAAATCTGAAACTAACCTTTGCAAAATTCATCATAAAATTTGAAAGTTGCAGAAATAATAGTACCTCTAAATAATCCGTGAGCTCTGAGAAGTTCTCTGTCTTGCAGGCACTACATACTAGCTCTGCTAGCTCAGTCTCTGGGGAATGCTTGTACTGCTCTAACTGTTGATTGGTCATTTCTAACAATGTCTGAGTTTGTTTGCATTTCCCTTTGGGTCTGGAGGTTCTTGGTTTCAGTGAGTTCTTGTGATCATCTTCGTTCTTGACAGGACAGTCATCACTCTTTATCAGAGAATCTCCTAAGTCTCTTAGATTTTCAGACTGGAGTAAGCGACTGAATTTTTCACAATCCATGTTTACACGCGTAAAACCTTGTGCACTTTGTGCAGTTGTGTGCTGGTTCTCAGTCTCTGTGCTGGTATCCCTCAGTAGTGATAGCTCTGTCCTTGTCTGTCTGTTCAACAGTGTTCCTCTCTTGGCAATAGAAATGACATACAGGACTACACTCACCTAAACAAATAAAATTGTCATAAATTACTGACCTGGGTATTAATAAGTTACTCTTCAGTCTACACTTTGTATTGATAAATAAATTGTACATGTAAGACTAAAACCATTTTTTTTTTCTCAAAACAAAACTGTGATTTAAACTTACATTATGTTCAATTGATTTTCATCAAATGTGTATAAAAAAAAATCAACCTCTTAAAACCCTCATCCAATACAAGCCCCCCTCCCTACGTTTTCTATTCAATAATAAACAGAAATTTTTCTTCCAAAAATGCAATATATGAACTAATTCTCTAATCTTTTCAATATTAAAAAACATTTGAATCTATTTGACGTACGTACAGTTCGAATTTTATCACACAATAATCATTATCATCACTTTTCAAAATACTCCTTGTACATGTAACTGGTATCTTATTCAGAGTTAAGTATACAGTTAAGAATAACATACAGTAGATAAGATTTCTACCTATAAAGGGGCTTGGATTTACAGATATGAAATTAATATTTTCTAATATTTTTCAGATCCTATCGCAACTTACATGTTGCTTGTGCATTTCAGACTGATTAAAGTGCATTTAGAAACTTCTTTTATCTGAAAATTATTAAAACCGTATACAACTTTTAGGATGTGTTTGATTGACACACATCCTTGCACATGCTGCACTTTCACAAAGTATAATTTATCCTTAATATTTTTAGAAAAGTCTAAAATTGTTGTCTTATGTGTATTTAAAATGAAAATATTATTAATATAATCCAGAAAATTCAGAGTAAACAATGGCAAATACCACAATACAACTTGTGTCCAGGCCCCTTTAAACGCTACACTTAACAGGTCATTTCCGCAGTTATTAAATTTTTGTAGAACTTTTATACCTTTCTGTACAACTTGACAATTTGGCCAAAAAAAAAAAAAAATAGAATGACAAATATTTCAGATTTATACTTCTTTGGTATTGTAGATTGACTAGAGTCTAAAAAACTGTAAAATGATGAATATACTGTCTACATGCATACTGAAGTTACAAAAATTTGGAATTGCAGAAATTACCCATCATATATAGGTATACAGACTATAATCAAGCAGAATTGATATACAATACATACAATGATAGTTATTAATAAATGAATACCAATTACAGGTGTAGCACTTTTAAAGGTATCAAAATTTGCAGTAGCTTCAGTATTGTTTTATGTGTCTTGACATTTAAAAACACTTGCCATTAGTATGAGTAACAGTTCACAGGGTTCAATGTAGGGGCAGAAGTCAGAAGTATAGTCTGGCACTGTTCTGAAGTATGTCATATTTTAATTCTGGTCTTAACAGAAAATGTGGTTTCTCCCTGTAATTTGATAAAAAGAGGGATGGATTAAAATTCCACAGTTTTTTGTAGCCATGTTACCAAAATTCAAGTGCTACATGGTAACATTTTTTCTATTTGTTGGCTTTCGTGAATCAAATTTCACTCGGATTTAATGGAATATAATGATTTCTAACCTTGACTTTTAAGCTAAAAATCAATAGGTAAGGGTCTCTTTTTTTAAAATCAGACATATATTCCACCGCTTCCAACTATGATGGTCAGACAGGTTCAACTGCGGGTAGTCAGATGGCTCAGCTGGAAGAGCACCTGACTGGCGATTCAGGGGACAAAGGTTCAAATCCTGGTCTGGTCTGTCACATTTTCAACTCTCCTGTTACATTTGGTCCTGTGACCACAATGTGGTGGGTGGGGGGACCTGCAGGAGAGGAATCTGGGTTGGTGTATTTGGGGGGGGGGGGGAGGACCTTTAAGGAAGGAGGAATGTGGTGGTCAGACAGGTTCGATCGTGGCAAGATAGCTCAGTTAGTAGAGCACCTGATTGGAGATTCAGGGGGTCTGGGTTCAAACTCGGTCTCGTTTGTCGCATTTTTCTCCTCTCCTGTGTACACAGCAAAAGCAATCTATGCTACCTGCTGCAACAGTCAAACATATCAGGTGTCATTTTAGTATTTTTGAAGTACTTTCTGATATCAAAAATAGAATTCTTGATATCCAAATATAATTCTTGATATCCAAAAATAATTCTTGAATGACTTGGTATCAAAAAATAATTCTTGATGTATCAAGAAATTGAATTTTTGATATCAGGCAATTGAATTTTTGATATCAGGATATCATTTTCTGATATCAGAAAATACCTAAAAAATAGAAAAACGGCGCCTCATACAAACAGCCGCTGACAGAAAACAAAATTTTGTGAAAGTCAAGTACATGACAGCTTAGTTAGATTGCATGTAATTCGTCCAGTAGAAAGGGAATGGAAGTTAGCATTCATAATCATAAAAAATATTCCATACTGAGATACATTAGTGAATAAATAATCAAAATGAATTAAAGTACCACTTCGACCAACTCTGAACTTCTGTCAGACTCTCTAAAGGCGGCGGTTCTGAATGGCATGAACTTCCAGGATCGGATAAATCCAGATCACCGAATATAAACTTGGGAGTGGTTAAAAATTAAGGCATAGACACAGATTTGAAGTTAATATTTTCTAACACATTTTGTGTATCATGATTTATACAATTATATGTTGCTAGAGCATTTCACACCGAAATATAATAAAAGCGTGTTTACAAACTTCTTTTATCTGGAAATTATTAAACTACGAATTTCTGGGCGCGTTTGATTGGCACATATATCATTGCATTTGTGACCTTCAATACGTAAACTTAAAAAAAGTTGAAATTTTGTTGTGTATTAATGAAAAAAATTAAAAACTATCATTCAGAAAATTCAGAATAGATGTGAGAAAGCAAAACCACACACTAGTATTGTCAGTCCGTGCTCTGATGTGTGCAGAGTAAACTAATTGAACACCCGGTAAAATGTTTACAAACACTGATGTTTGATTGATTGATTGAATCCCGTTCGAGAATTTTTCACTTATATAGAGCGTCACCATATACCGGTTAAGGGCTTCAAATTTAGACATTTACTCGGCACTTAGGGCCATTGAGCACTGACGGTTCTTTTTCGTGCCAATCCCTACCGCGACTCGGGGCCTGTATTTTTAAGGTCTCGTCCGAAGGACCCCAAACTTTCAGTTCAAAGTGCCGATCGCTAGCGCTTGGCGAAGTACATATCTTTTATCGACTTAGGTCAGTTGCGGTCGTGATTCGAAAACACGACCTTCCGATCACGGACCGTGCGCTCTCACTGATGTTTGACGTGATGTTAAGAAGAATTAATGTCGTTTTCATTGAATTCTAAGAATACTCATGTTATAGTTCAATTAATTAAACTGGAGTTATTTTATGAATAAAAGTAGAAATTTAAAATTGCAAAGACTGATTGATTGATTGTATGTTGTTTTACGTCCCGTTCGAGTGCAAAGAAAACGCTGATCAGGAAATAGTTCTTAAACCTAATTAAGGTTACAGGAATATTAAGATTGTGCAGCGCTGACGCCATTTTTGTTTGAACGATTGACATTCATATTAAATCACATGAACGTACCATCTTTTATTTCTAAAAATTAATAAAGCAAACAAATCCCGTAACAAATTGGTCGCAGCGGTGGCATTAGAAACTATCAGCCTTCATACATAAAGGCATTAGGAGGTGAAGACAAAGAAAAAACAGAATTGGGAAAATATTGGGGGGGGGGGGGGGAGTGCACATCAACATGGTGGAAGAAGAGAGTCCTTCAAAGTTGTCTTGGGATTATGAGAATCTTTATTTTTGCCCGAAGAAATGCGTTCGATCGCATAGAGGTGCGAGCATGTTGCACACGCCGTTAGGTAGTCGTATGCCGAGAAGTATGGTTCAATCAAGGGGAGTACGCCGACAATGGATGGATCATACCTGGGTCCAACAATATACAGGATAACGAATATCCAATTTCAACAAAGTCAGAAACAAAATTAGGATGAACGCTATCATTTAAAGTATCTACGAAACAAGATAAGAAAGATACAAACAAATAGACAGTCAATAGAAATGTTACAAGATGATCTATTAGCGACACTAATTAAATGAAGTTATACGCGAACAAGAAGATTCCAAAAAATGACAGACGCTAAAGTGGAAGGAAAACCGAGTGAAGAGAGTACATGTATACAAAGGCACATAGGCTGTTGTTGAGACAATTGCAAAAATAGAAAGTAATCAAGCTATTACAAAAGAGTTAAAACACAAAAGAAAATCGTGATGCACCGCCCAGCCATATCTAAAGGTGTTCAGTTTCACAGGCCAAAAAAAGCACTTTAAATTTTTGACAACACATCGCCATGGATGGATTTCAGGGTTCATTTTGAGTACTGCGCAGAACCAAAGAATGGAAGGAGAAAGAAAGATGTCTTTTCTTGGCAGTATGTCTCAGAGACGCAGCTTAACAAGTCTTAAGTAATTTGAGCTCGGAGAAGAAAGCTCATTAAAAGGAGCTTGTTAGTGCACTGGAAAAGCGCTTTGCACCACCGAATATTGAAGAACTCTACAAGTCTGAGCTGCGAATGAGACAGAGGAAACCAAAGGAATCACTGTTAGAGCTGGAACAAGCAATAAGACGACTAGTCACCTTGGCTTACTCAAAGGCACCACAAGAGATGCTTAGATATTTTGGCAAAAGACAGCTTTTTGAACTCTGAGAGTCCGAAGCCCCTTTGAAATTCTGCATGCACGGCCAGCTGTGACCTTTGATGAAACATTACAGATTGCTGTAGAGCTTGATGCGTGAATGAGAGCAGAGAAAAAGAGAACCGGAAATGGAATAAGATGGTTAGAGAAGTAGATTCAGATGCCTTTGGTAAGCAAAATACTGGCAAAGACACAGAACTAAGTATATAAACTCAATTCGGAGATTCAGGAATTGAAAGCGCTTATGCAGCAGCTTATGCAATGGAGGGGTCAAGGACAACGTTGTAGGGGTGCCAAACAATGCTTTTCAATGAATGATGAATAGAGCCCAACCCTAGCCCATGGAGCCACGAAACTCGCAAGTTGGGTTAAGGAACTCTTGCTCATCAAGCCATGCATTGAATGTTTTGTTGTTAAATATCCAGGCGCAGAGAAAAAAAAACTAAAATAGTTAACGCTTTTTCACTAATTGATCAATAGAACCCCACCTTTACACAAGAACCCTGACCCAAGGGCCACGAATTTCACAATTTTGGAAGAAGCATCATTGTTCATTATAACTATACACTATATTTTTGTCTGCTTAATATATGAATTGGGAGAAAAAGTTTAAATTTTCAAGAATATATATGCCTTTTCACTAAACTATCAATAGAGATCCACCCTATTAATTGAACCCTTAATCGATGATTTAGGCCATGAATTTCACAAATGTGGTAAAGCACTCATTGCGCTTATTATTAACCACAATCATACGAAAAGCTTATCAGCTTGATGTCCAAAAGAAAGCAAGAATATATTTATAAAAAATGCATTAATTAATTTAGATGGTTTTGGCCCATCCCTGATCAGCGCCCTTGGATGACAGGGATCGTGAAATTCACAATTTTTGTTCCACTACTTATAGATTCCTATATACAAAATGGATTGGTATTGGCTCTGCCATTCCAGAGAGAAAGTTGAAAATGTTCAGAAGTTCAGGATCGACGAACAATGAACGACAACAGATTTAAAAAAATACCAGTAATCGCCTACGTAAATCAGGTAACCTAAAAAGAAAAGGAAGTCAAGGAAAAAACCCATCAAGTTCATCGGCGGTATCATTTTGGAAAAAAAATCCAATTTATTTCTATGAAAATTATTGTTCTAGTAGCGGTTTGATATAATCCAAATGACCTTTCCATGAATCTGCCCACATTACTTTTCATTGATGTTGCAAATCGAGAAAAAGTGTAAGTTTCTACTCTTCTTGGTCACATGCTGTATCTCATGTCAGGTAATGGATGAAATAAAAAGGTCATTTTGTTTATCATATCATTAATGGATCTAGGTAAGATGGAAATTTAAATAAAAATTGCTTATGTCCTCTTTCTGGGAAATAAAATTAACTAATAATTTCCTTGATTCAAATTAAGGATAAACATGCTTGCAGGAGAGTTTTGTTACGTAATCGTTTTTATATTTTGATAATTCCTGTGTAACTTTCTGAAAATATTCTCGCACTTTATGATGCTGTAAAGAAACATCTCCGTATTGACAGCCAATGAAATGACACAGAAAACACACAAATCAACCTTCTGTCGTATACATTTATATTGTCCTTAAAACTGAATTTATTGGACTTGAAAACAAAATATCATACTAAATATGTAGATATAACTGAAAAAAAAAAAGCTGAAAAAGAAATTAAGCATTTGTGATATTTTTAAAGCAAGTCTTTCTATAATGATTTGTATAATTCATATGAATAGTTCTCATACCAACTAACGCAGTAATTTATAAATAAATATGTGTGTTTGTTAATATTTCTTAAATTTTGAGTTGTGTGGATAATAAAAATTTGAATACCGTATATACGCCTTGCAATGCAAGAACTTGATTGATGACAACTTATTGTTAATAGAGTTTATAGAAAAAAATGAATCAATAGTGTAAGTCATAAGTGTTATTTAATTTATGAAATAGATATGTTGTTGTTCAGTGAAACTTGCTTTTTTTTGAAATGAATGTTTTGTGTACATTAATGAGAGGCGAGAGTGTGGGATTGTCAACACTTCTTCGAAAAAAACCTTTTATGAGTAAATTTTTAATGTTTTCTTTACTATTTATAAATTTTATACTTATTATAGCCCCCCCCCCCCAAAAAAAATTGACTTTTGATATACTCTGTGCCTTTGATGTGATGAACTTCATGCAGGATCTAAGCTAAACTTTGAGACATGATAAAAAAATGCGCCATACATCTAAGACATCTTTGTTTTAAAGTTATAACAAAGATAAAAATACATGAATTTCTTAATTACTCTATCTTTGACTTTTGGCTTCAAAATAATAGTTATCTCTCTTCAGTCAGTTATAAGCTATTTGCAGTTTTTCACACCACAACAATAGTATAGTGTGATCTTAACTCTAACATTAAGTACAGCTTTTATTCTCTTCTTCTAATCATTTGGCCTCCCCCCCCCCCCCCCCCCCGCTGTTTAAATAACATAAACACTTACAAAGTATGATATTATTCACAGTAATTAACTTTCATGAGTGAGTAAAAAGATAAACAATTCCTTTGAAAGTGGAAATAAAATAAAAAAAAAAAGCGCTAGGGTCATAATTATTTCGGTCATAATTCAGATAAAGTGCCAACTGGCTAAATAAATGTTTTACTCAAACTTGATCAATATTAATTCAAACATTAATAGCAGGTAAATATAATCTGCAAGCATAGCAAAATCTGGAAAACTGTTTTGACAGGAAAATGAATGGACAGAAGGATGGAAAGACAGACAGAAACGGGTCACACTATATGCATTTCAAAGGTATTTTCCCTGAACGATACATAGAGGCTCGCCCAAGCACCAGACCCCTTACTAAGTCGAATTTGGTAGAGGCAGTTTTGTTTATCACATCATACTTGGTTTGTCTATTAGATGCCCAGGAGAAGAGAAGATTTTTAAAGAATTAATGCTTTTCAATGTACATGTATGATCAATAGAGCCCCATCTTAACACCAGAACCCAAGACCATGGGGCCATGACATGCGCAATTTGGGTCGGGACACCCTTGCTTATCAAAACCATGCACTAAGTTTGTTGTCAAAATACCCAGGAGCAGAGAAAAATTTTCAAATAGTTAATGCATATTCACTATATGATCAATAGAGCCCTTACCACCAGAACCCTGACCCAAGGGCCACGAATTTCACAATTCTGAAGAAGTACCATTGCTCATTATAGCTATGCACTAGGTTTGTCTGCTTAATATATAAGTGGGGAGAAGAAGTTTAATAAGTCAGTGATAATCAAGAATATATGCATTTTCTCTAAACTATCAATACAGCCCCACCCTAACACTCGAACCCTTTATCATGAGGCCATGATTTCACAAATTTTGGTAAAGCGCTTATAGCGTTTATTACGAGGGGGCATTTGAAAAGTTCCGAGAACTGGTTGATAAAATATTAACCATTTAAGGAAAATTACTGAATTTGATATCATTGGACAGATCAAAAAAATATACACATATTGTGACGTCACATTGTAATTTTTATTATTTAATAACTCCGAAAATGACGTCAGAATCTCGAATGTCTAGCATACTGACCATAAAAATGACGTAACAAGAGACACAATTTCAGTGAAGTAAAATTTTAAAGTCCAGTTTTGTTCATTACTCGGATGCACGCTAACGGACACAACTGCCAGTTGGAAAAATGTTTACGTAGACTACAGTCTATCATATGAACTTATATTCAGGGGCTCCTATAGTTCTGAGATGGTTTAAGAATGTGTCAAACGTAACATGTTACTATCGAATCTCGCGCAAAATATTGGGTAAAAAAAGACGTTGCTGTGAGAAAATCACAAAGTTGACAATCACAGGAGAATAGTGGATGGTGTTACAGAGTTTGCTGGCATTAATTCGTCAGGTGTTTTAACCAATTTTGCGGGAACGATTAAAGCTCAAGAGAGGTTAAGCTAAGGGTGTCTTATATTTTCTCGTAAAAACCAAAATGGCACCGGTGTAGTTCTGACCCCACTGTAACTCGATATGTTCGAACTTTTTAAATCATGGAAAATAAATAAGATTGTACATGGTAATGGAACTCGGGTGTATTTTTTGAGTCATAAGTCAAAAAGAATGGTAAGTTTTGGATCGCCGAAGTTGAAATAATATGAAAAAATACGCACAGAAACAAGTCCGGGGGAAGACTTTTGTACGTCTTATTCGTAAACGGTAAGGGTCCTGATACTCAAGATACATTTGTGGAAAACAGCATTGTTACACATCAGTTTTATACAGAATATCTTTTATTTAATATAGTGGAGAGCTAAATAATTGACTGAAAATCCAGCTATGTCATATAAATAAAAATCTTTTATGAACGCCTAAGATAACATTACCGTGCTTATCAATCAAGCAAAAAAAATTAAAATATTGAATTGCTGATTTACCGCCCCATTCTTACAGTCTTACTCTACCTCCATGCAAATTTTCTTTCAAATATCATTTCAAATAAGCCTTTGAGAGCACTTTTTCAATCCTTTTCAGTATGCCAAACATTCGAGATTCTGACGTCATTTTTGGAGTTATTAGGTCATAAATGTAAGAAAATTACGTCAATATAAATGCAAATTTTCTAGCTCTTTTCAATGGTATCAAACTTATTAACTTCCGTGAAATGGTTAATATTTTATCAACCAGTTCTCAGAACTTTTCAAATGCCCCTCGTACTACTGTAATCTTTACCTGCTATTGATGTCCAAAAGAATAAAAGAAAATATAAAAAAATACAGCTTCTGAAAATCAGCCGTTAAGTTATTGGAAACACTCACAGAAATATCTCTAATTCAAAAGTGAAGTTTCTAAACCAATGGTATTTTTTTCAAAGATCATCATCATAGTTAATAATATTATATAGGGAAAATTATCAAATCTCAAATATATTTTCAGGAACCGCAAATAAAAGCACCAGTTGTGCATTTTCTAATTGAAAATTGAAAAGGTATAGTTTAGGATAAGAACTACAGGTACATGTATCCAGACACTTGAAAAAATTGTGTGTATTATACGTATACAGTATTTTAGTTTTTCTTTTAACTTCAATTGTTATATAATACATAGTGTAAAAAGCTTGTGCTTTCATTTCAAGACATCAGATTATTTCCAATTTCATATCGTATTGATAAGCATGGATACAAAGCAAGATTAAAGGAAATTTGCTTTCCTTAAAAATGTATTTGTCTTTTGTACTATTATTGCGTGCAAATGTCGACTTTTGACGGACCGTTTTGAAGACCCCCCCCCCCCACCCCACCCCGACAAGTAAACCTTGCATCATATTGAGATGTATGAAATGAAAAAATGTTGCATGAGAAGATTGCAATTTCAAGCTTCATTATGAAACATTCAATTAAATAAGTTAAATGAGTTTGAGTGCATAAAAGATTCTCCAAATCATATCTCACATTTAAATTTTTATTTTTTTTTAAAAAAAATACATTTTGTTCTAGGGAACATATTGTCTACCCCTAACTATGTATGATATGAAATGAATACATCCTCATAATTTGTACTCATTGTTTAATTCAAAAGTTAGTAGAGTAGGAAGAATGTAAAAATAAGACAATCTTCATTAGAATGTTTTAAAAATTACTTTTTCATTTGAAATAATGCTAATGTTTGTGGTACTAGTTATAAAGTTATAAAGGAGGACATATTGTTATTGATATATTTGTGCACTAATCGATGTAGAATTGGAGAATGCTTCTCTTTGCGATTTGTATTAAGTTTAGTTTTGCAAAAAAGTTAAACCTTGGAAGGAACTTGCAGACTTGTTTTCAGGACGTGTCACTGAAACACAATATCCAAATCTTTCATTTAAGATTCAATAATGTACGGTGGGAATGTTTTTTATTGAGTTCTCAAATGGCAATTATCTGACCATAAATAAAAATATTATGACAGTATAATAAACAGATAAGACCTACATTTGTAAGAATTAACCATTATTTAATTTAAAAAGACCAGAAAACAAAAAACTAAAATTCATTTATGTTGAAATTGGGTATTGTACGTTTGTTTTAATGACAATCTTTTCAAGTGGAATTACAACTTTTTATTTTAAAGCAACATCCCTTCTCTTGATATGAAAGACGTGAAGCCTTTTATGTAATAATTTGCTTAATTCAAATTAAGGAAAAACATTGCTTGCAGGAGAATTTTGTTACGTAATCGATTTTATATTTTGATAATTTCTATGCAATTTTCTGAAATTATCCCGGCACTTAATAATACTGTTAAAAACATCTCCCTGTATTTAAAGCCAATGAAATGTCACAGAAAAGACACAAAGCAACCTTCTGTCGTATACAATTACCTTGTCCAACTGAATTGATTGGATTTGAAAACAAAATATCATACTGCATATGTGGATATAACTGACCCTTTATAATGCAAGGACTTGACTGATGACAACTTAATGGTAATAGCGTTTATAAAAAATGAATCATTAAGAAGTTCTGAATAGTAAAAGGCGTAAGTGTTAATTTTGAAATAAATGAATTGTTGTCCAGTAAAACTGTTTTTTTCAAAAATAAATGTATTGGGTACAATAATGACAGTCGGGAGCGTGGGATTGTAATAATCTCACTTTTTAAAAATATCTATTATGAGTAAAGGTTTACAATATGTTCCCTTTCATATGATCACATATTTACATATATTATACTCCCGCTAGAAAAGGGAGGTTAAATAGAGATATATAGTGATGGGAGTGTCCGCTCGTACGTCCTTTCATCACGACGTCCATCCGTTACACCTGGAGGTATCCATCCCTTATTTGCAACTCCTACCCCACTGAATGCATTTAATTAAACTTTAACAAAATCTTTATTACACAGTAACATTGTGCGTCTCCTATTTTACGTTTCGATAGGACATATTTTGGGTCTCTCATAGGAAAACATGGAAACTACCTTTTTTCTATAATATATGATCTACCCATATTTCTTATCTGCAACTCCTTCTATAACACCGAATAAAATTTAATAAGACTTTCATTAGAGGTGTGTTAAGAAAATGAGTTCCATCGTTATCGAGTTTAATGGCAAAGTCCATGCTTTATTATGGGAAACAATTTTGTGCGACCAAAAAAAAAAAAAAAACAAAAAACAAAAAAACAAAAAAACAAAAAAAACAAAAAACAAAAAAAAAAAAGACAAAAAACAAAAGACAAAATAAAAAACAAAACAAAACAAAAAAACAAAACAAAACAAAACAAAACCAAAAAAAAAACAAAACAGAATTTGAAGGTATTGCTGTCTGAAGAAAGATTATATCTGCTTATTTTGCTTAAATGTCAGTTTTCACATACTTCTAGAAACTTTTTGTAAAGAAAAAATTAAGAACAAACCCTTTTTTATACAAGAAAGATTGTATTGTACAAAGTTAATTAATAATAATAAATATTTAATTTCCTGTTATTTGTCTTTTATTTACTACTTAAACTTTCATCAAAATTACAAATTACATTTCCATACAAATTTTTCTCTACAAAAAAAATTCGAAGCATTTATCATTATAGAACAATGATGGTGTATTCGGATCATACCGTTTTATTCAGGAGAGAGAGAGAGAGAGAGAGAGAGAGAGAGAGAGAGAGAGAGAGACTCGTTTATTTACCTTCAATAAGTTCATGTGATGTTTATGCAGAAGTCGTACATTTTTAATCATTCAATTTATTCATGTTCTTTGTGCGTTGTGCTACGTTATCATTAAATATATACACTTTTTCAAGCGCCCAGGAACAATAGTTCAGTGAAACAGCCAATTTAACGAATCTGAGACTCCCACACCCATTCAATCGTTAAAGCATATCATTTCTGATGATGACAAGATAAGACTACTCAGAGTTTGTCTACCTTGTAGATCTATTTCATTCCAATGTTATGTTCCACAGATATCTAAGAAATTTAAAAAAAAAAGGCACATTAAAATTTTTACCCATCCTTGAGGCATGTCACCCGTCAGCTTTTAATAGAAAGGTTCAGTCAGAACCTATAATTTCAAAACTATTTATTACAATTCAATTTTTATAACATATTTGAATCAAACAATGCAAATTAAACAACATTCAATTTAAAAAACTGCTCACAAAGTCATAAAGTAGCAAGATTTGTGGGGGGCTATTTTTTTGTAGCGGACGAAAAATACATTCGCCCTAAAGCGAAGAAAATTCAACAAAGCTACACATTTGTTTAATTTAATATCTTCGAACTTAGGCCCCACTTGTTTTTACCCCGAGAATATTTTCCGTTATTATATGCTTGGAATATTAAATACAGGTCTCAATTTATATATATTTTCAGAACAAATTTCACACATTCACTCAACAGTCTTTACCGAAAAATGAAGATATATATCAAAGAAGTCAAGATAAAATTTACACTGTTTTTTTTGCCTCAAAATCGCATATTTTGACCAATATCTCGAAATTTACATCACTGACCCAAACTCCCCCCCCCCCCCCCCATAATTTAAAACTACGCGATACTTCCAACCAATCAGCACTTAAGCCATGAAAAGTTTGATACAGGAAAATATTTTGTTGCCTATTTAGATTTTTAATATCCCAGATATGATACTTTTTAGTGCAAAAAAGGTCACACAATAATTTATGCGTATTAATTTGCATGCTTTGTTCAGTGATAAATATTATTTAAACTTCTTTGAGTAAAATAAGATTATATTTATTGCCCTGATTACATCTGATAAAATATAATAAAGATTAAAGTGATAAACCAAGGAGTTCAAATTTAAGTGCAAAAAAGTCACTACCATTGGTCGGTAAGAAGCACACTGACCCCCTATTTTCTTTGCGATTTTGAGTCATGCTATATGAGTACTTACCTAAAATATACATCTCAAAAATACCTTGATATGTATATATTTTTCAGTTACATAATAACGCATTGACTTCGGCGTATGTCGCCAGAAATGATTTTGTTCCGTGTAATAAAAGTAATAATCATCTGCTAAATGAAAAGGCACGAGATACATGACATTTGTACTTGTTATAATATTAAACTGGGTGACAGAATTATCAAACTGTTTGAGTCTTAACCTATGGTTAATTAACTGATTTAAAAAGTGTTTACCAAAAATGAATCATTAAGAACTTTTAGGAGTGTACGCCCTAGTGCTAATTATGAATAAAAATATTTTTTGTCCAGTATGATGTTGTTTTCTTCCTATTAGAAATGTTTTGTGGACATCCAAGAGAGGCAAGAGAGAGGGGGTACAAACTTTCCACTTGTTTTTTTCTATTATAACAAAAAGATTCAGACCATTTTATTTTTCAAATTTCTCATAATTTCTGAAAAATAATAATGCACCTTGCTTGGATGACTCTAAAATATATTCCAACGTTAAACTTTGAATCTTTATGATTGTTCTACCCTACCCCCATGGGCAATTATCTGACCAAACTTAAATCTGGACTATATCAGGAAGCTTTCATACGTTTCAGATTTTCTCGCCCAGTGGTGCTTGAGAAAATGATTTGTTTTAGACACCCATCTATTTTGACCTTTTGTTGATTATCCTCTATTACAAGAAGGCGTGGCATTTTGTTTGAACAAACTTGAATACCCTGTGCCGAAGGAGATTTTGTGGTAAGTTTGGTTGAAATTGGTCCAGTGGTTCTGGTTGAGAAGGCAAAATACATATTAAAATGTTTACATTTGGACAGACGAACGAATAGAACGACAGTTGGACGAACAGACATACTCCAGGCATGTTTTTCCCCTAAATAATTCAGTTGTCAATACTAGTATCGTCTGCTAGAGGATGCTCTAAACAGTTAGCAGTGGTAGTTAGTCTCTTATTTTATTTATTATATTGCCGACTTGGCGTAAAACAATATCAATCAATCTCATTTTATTGAAACCATGCAATGATATTATTTTGGGTTAATCAGAGTCTCTAAAGAGTTTTTTCTAACTCTGATATTAATAACAAAAACACATAAACCTGTTTTTTTTTCTGTAAACGAAAGACAATTTCACAATAAAATTTCCGACACGGAAATTGCTGCTCATGTTCCTTTTAATGGTTTTGGTCGTGGACATCGTCCTTGGTAGCTTAGTTGTAAGAGCATCTGACTAGTGATGCAGGGGTCCGGGATTCAATTCATCGTTGAGTCCATGACGTTCAATTTCTCCTTTCCTGTTACAACTTTAATATTCAAGGAGGAAATAATTTAAATGTGATTAATTAAATGAAAGAAATGTCAAAACATTTTTTTGTTCTGAACATATGATGTACAAATAAATTAGCCCAATCAGAAAATAACAAAAAAACCTTGAACACTCCTAAGTATATATAATAGCAGAGTGAAAAACAAATACTGAAGAGAGTTGTACATATTTACCATACTCAATTATATTTACACCCATGTTATCAGGTTAATAATCATGTTTGCAAGTTTATATTTGAAATTAGAATGATACATTTGATTCGATCTTACCGATCAATTACCCGGTACTTATAGAGTTGATTCTTTAACATCATAGTTAGATTTAACTTTGAAGTTGTAATAGTAATTGATAAAAATATTTTCTTGAAATTTCAGGGATCAAAGGCAAACAGTAAACAATCAAAATGACGTTGACATTATTGCATCTGATTAAACGCAGATAAAATTTAAGATGGGGTCATCTATTATACACTGTGTAGAAACGGACTAGGGTAAAGTGCGTTACCCTAGTCCAAGATGGCGATAGGTAAGGACGCTTCAAATTTTCTCGTACAGATATTGGTGATTTCTAGCGTAAATGTTTTTCTTTATTTTGCACCAATTTGTTGGGCAGCTTCAGTTTTACATATTCGCGTAGAGATTGTTTTCAACTTTAACGTGCTTTAAAAGAAAATGAACGTCAAAGTTTTGCTGAAGATTAGGATAAAGTTTTTGAACGAGCTATTTACGATTATGGTGAAGTTTTTTCGAGACTAGGGTAAAGTTATTTATTCTACAACCTGATTGTGCACAATTTTGATTTTTTACTGCTTTATACAATTAGTAAAGTTGGAAAAGGCTTTCTCGAAAATGTTTAAAGATATACACGCTATAACTTGCGTCAGTTAAAAATATAGTTGGAAATTTATTTATTTTGTTTACCAAATAAAGTTACGGAAATATTGTAAATTACACAATTGGAAATGACGCATTATAAAGATCTCAAATTATAATTATTTATTATCCTACTAGGAAAGTAATGATATAATTAAATTCATGCATCATGTGACACCGTCGCTACTTTTAGATTGATAAACAAAAATGGCGTCAGGAAAACGAGGTAGGCCGTTTGGTATACAAAATAGCTTTTGACATGGATGGCATACGTTTTATGTTTAAAGATACTTATCTTTGAAAACAACCATTATTAACCATCTACTCTGTAATGACAGATATTAACTTTTATTCAGAATAGTAGTCAAAATGCAACGTACTTCGTTGTCTATGATTTCCCGCGGACATGCGTGTCTATATAGGCTGACTTCTTAATTGCAGATCTTGTTTAATTGTTTTGTAATTACAACGACTTATTTAGTAGAACTTTGTGGAAAGTAAATTTTTTTTATTACACATCATGTTTCTCAAATCATTTAATCATTTTGTTTCACATAAAAAACCGCGTTTATATAGCGTGTATATCTTTAAGAACTGTTGCTCAAACAAAGAGGTCATACAGATTGTAATTTTCTTTTAATAAAAACAATTTTCATACAAAATATTACTCTTATTATGAACGTTATATTTTCCGTTTCATGTACATATATTATTTTATTGTTAAATAAATATACATGTATATGTATAATGATGTAATTAATTTATTTGTATTTAACTTTAAGTATTGTTTTCTGTATAAATCTAAATCTACTTTTCATCTTTTAATTTCTACTTTGGGCGAAATCATCGAAAATTAGTCAAAATCCTAGTATGTATGATTGGCATTTGTTGGTATTCGACATTAACGGAATGCTGCTCGAGTTATATCTGCTTTGCGGAGGAAAACCAAAAAGATAAAGATTAGCCTATGTGATTTTTACCATTTTGGTTTTCCTCATAAAATTCACCTGTCTTGGTATATATATATATATATATATATATATATATATATATATATATATATATATATATATATATATATATATATATATATATATATATATATATATATATATATATATATATATTTTAAAGTTTATATTACACTTTTAGCACCAAGCTAACATATTCTGAAATTTATGTTCACCTGTAAACCTTTACTGAGTGTGATTTATCCATATTTGTAATTTTATTGAAGTATCAACTAATATTTGTCATTTCTTTTATGCAAGAAAATACAACAGGTTATTGAGTAAATGTAATATCAGTTCACTCTGTGCTCCTTTAGAAACATTTTTGAAGAATGAATGATGATTTAACAATTTTACCATGATTACTCTAGTTGTGTACTTTTGGGGGGAAATATGGAAGGTATTTCAATCTCCAAGTCTAAGGAGAAAAAAATTCAAAGAATTATCCACTTTTCTAAAACTGGTGACATGATATTAAGTCTCCTCCAAAGAAAAAAATTGTTTGAATCATCTGTCCTTAAATAATACAGATTGTGAGCAGAGCAAACAAGGACCTCTGAAAACATCAGAGGTGAGATCAGGTGCCTCATGGAGGGGGGGGGGGGGAGTAGGCAACATCTTTCCATCGGTCACCTCCGCCTCGTACCCTTTCTTTTAATCGGATAAAAGGAAAATGTGTTCAGAATGCAGTAAGAAAATAATGAACTAACAATTTATATGGAAAACGTCAGTCAACATTCGAGCTTACTACATTATGTGTTTGCTAACAAGATCATTTAATTGACCATAGAACTTGCTAAATGCTGGTTTTAAACGAAATTGTTGATACCCCTTGAGTCATCAACTTATCCGTCAGCAGTCTGCCTCGTTTTTCGAAATTGTCCGTACGAAATCAAGCTCTTGCTGATCGAATCCACTGGCGACATTAACCCTATATGCAGGTGATAATGTTTTATTGCTACATAAATAAGGGAAGTTGATGAAAGAAGAGTTGGAGTCATCACGTTTATCATCAACGTTTAAGCTTACATGTAGGTGTTATAGTTCACCATCAATTTCTTTCTTGAGTAAAATATCCAAATATGTACATGCAATGTGTCAGACTCTGTGGTGTCTTTTATTGAGTTTAATGAGACATATCGAATAAATGTTTGAATGAAAATGAATATTGTTTATTGACAAAACATCATCAATATATCTTATTGTTAAATTGAAGGTCAGAGCAAGAGACTTCTTTTTTACACTTGATCGCAAACATGGATTTTGTTTTAAAGTGTAATAATGTAAATATGAAGATATCGAACATTAATCAATCTCATAAATCCGCTAACAAAACGAAACATGTACATGTATAGACAATGTGCAATGATGACGACATAGTCCTATCAATATCTATGTGTATTTACAAAATGATATGATTTTGACAAATATGATTTAATACTACTACAGTAGTCGAACTAAACACCTCCATCACAAAGGAGCGCACACTTTGTTCGGAAAGAATTTCTATGCGTTGCTAAGGAGATTTAACTTAAGTGTTCTGATTTTCTAAGAATTATTTATTGAATTGTTGAATACCAAATGGTTTTTCCTAGTAAAGCATATTTTAAGTACTTATGTGCAATTTTTATGAAAAAAGGAAAAATTACACAACTTTTCTGAATCTAAGTCCAGATTAATCTGCATTTATCTTACTCCTGGCTAACTGGTTTACAAACGTTTTCTCAATAGGTAAAGCAAAGTTTATTTTGTCCGTTTTTCTCAATCTAGGGTTAAGAGTAAACGTGCTAGTAAAATAACATTTTCTGTATATTATGCAATCTAAAAAGTAATCGAGAGAGAGAGAGAGTATACAAATAAGTTAATGACACAAGGATATCAACCATCTCGTTTAAAATCAACATTTTGCAAATTCCATGGTTGATACAATGATCTTGTTTGAAAATAGAATCTATCGTTACATGTTGATTGACGTCTTTTATACGAATTCTTATGCCATTTTTTCCATTTACCTGAACATGACAAAGAATACACGGCAGGTGTGAACGGTCGACAAGGTATACTCACTCCTCCATAGACCTATGTTTTCATTTTTCAGATGTCCGTATTTGCTCTGCTCATAATTTGAATTGTTTAAATTGAATTTTGAGCATGATTTCTCTTCGTTATTTTCACCGTTCACGGTAGCTCAGTCGGTAAAGCGCTCGCTCCGTGATCGGGAGGCCGTGAGTTCGAATCTCGGCCGCGACTGACCTAAGTCGATAAAAAATGCGTAGCAACCGTTCCTTCTCCATGCGCTCGCCACTTTGAAGTGAAAGTTGCGGGTCCTTCGGATGAGACCTTAAAAAACGAGGCCCCGTGTCACGGCAGGCGTTGGCACGATAAAGATCCCTCACTGCTCAATGGCCCTGAGTGCTGAATAAAGGTCAAAATTTGAAGCCCTTCACCGGTGTATGGTGACGTCTCTATATGAGTGAAAAATTCTCGAATGGGTCGTAAAACAACATACAATCAAGCAATCAATCGTTATTTTCACATTTCATTGATGACACTTTAATTGATCTGTAGATACATATACACATGTATTTGAAAAGTTTTTTTGTCCTATCTAAATCAGCAGAGCACTGTTTTATAAACAAGAACAAAAACTGATTTGAACAAAAATACGCCATTATGCTTTTCCAGAAATTGAATTTTTCAATTACATAGTGCTTGGTGCAATGAATTTTGATTTTGCAGGTAGAGTGCATTTTGAGTCTGCTTAAACAGCTTTTTTAAACTCTGAAACAAGCAAAATGACATTTTACATATGCTTTACTCTAATCACTGGAGAAATTCTTTACCCTAGTCGTTTATTTGCGATACCCTAATTTTGATCATATTTCCTACTCGTAATTTAGCTTTTGTCAGCGCAGATCATGTAAATCTTTTGCTATGGTTACGTACTTCTGTATAAAATTTTTAAAATGAAGCCACCCATTTTATAATGTATGCCTGCATAATGCATAAACTAAGTGCCAAATAATCGAAGCGTATTTGCCTGTCGCCATTTTGGACTAGGGTAGCGCACTTTACCCTAGTCCGATTCTACACAGTGATTATAGGTCACTGACACCAATGATTAAGATACTCCAAATCAAGGATAAATATTGCCTCTAGATAAATGCTTTTGTAAAACACGCTTCTATAACATGTCATTCTGATTTATCAATGTTTTTGGGTAGCCATAACAAAAAAATACTATAGTTAACTATAGTTTACTATAGTTAACTGTAGTTTACTATAGTATCAAAGTTTTTTTTTTACTATAGTAAATCAAAGTATTTTTAGTATGGATTTCATTTTACTACATTTTTGTTCTGCAATTCATACATGCACCTTTTTAAATATTAAATGGAACTATTATTTGTATATTCACATATTATTTCCAAATTTTACATTACTGTTATCGAATTTTAGAGATTTTAAGCTTTGAAATCTCAAAAAAGTTCCAGAGTAAAGTTTCAGAGTAAATCAAAGTATCAAAGTTTTTACTAGTTAACTATAGTAAACTTAGTTAACTATAGTAAATTTTTGTTAGGGAGAAGATGACAATCAGAATGGGTTCACCCAAGAAAATCTGTTCAAGTTATCAATTTCTGGGCCAAGGGTCAAGGCTAAGACAGATATCTAATAAGTTATTAAAAACACACTATTCTGATAACCTACATATGCAACTGAATAAAAATTTAAATACATTCCTCACAACATCGCTAAATATATTTCATTTACCATAACAAATGTCAAATATCCCTAAAAAGGTCAAATACTGATTGCTCTAGTTAAAAATATATCCTTTTGACAAATGTGTGAGTTAAGAATATGATAATTGTATTAATTCACATAAAACAGAAATACATGTATTACTGTCTCACACACTAATTCCAATGTCAAAGGAAAATGGAGCAATAAATTCCATCGAAACCATTTCAGTTTGATTAAGGTATAAAAGTTAGATTTTTTTTTTACAGATCCCTTCCAACCATCTGTTCTCAAGATATTTCCCGGGATGTTCTATGATATACAGATTGGGCAGACAGACAACTATGTTTAAAGGAATATGGACCATAAAAAAGCAGAGAATATTATCTTTTAAAATTCGTATTGCAAAAAAAAAAAAAAAAAAAAAAAATTTAAAAGTCAAGGCCAAGGTCACATCTGACCACACAGTTGAAAAATTCTATCCTGACTGATCTTCATTTGAAGTTAAAAGATGATTATCTGAAAAAGTAACCCAGCGCACAACAAAGAAAAATACAAGAGCTAAACAATAGCTGAAAATATGTAAACAACAGACTTATCAGATGTACAAGGAGATTACAGTATGATTATCTGAAAAAGTAACCCAGCGCACAACAAAGATAAATACAAGAGCTAAATAATATCCGAGAAATATGTAAACAACAGACTTATCAGATGTATTGGGGGATTACAGTTCATAGGTTAGTTTTGCTTGCAATTGAGCCCTTTTAGCCCTACCCCCCCCCCCCTCGACCCAAAAATTCATATGTCGACTCGAAATACAATGCATCCCACAGAACTCGAAAATAAAA
>NW_026889778.1:28610000-28992500 GCF_033153115.1 Saccostrea echinata
TAACAAAGAGATTTAGACCATTTCATTTTTCAAATTTCTCATAATTTCTGAAAAATAATAATGCACCTTGCTTGGATGACTCTAAAATATATTCCAATGTTAAACTTTGAATCTTTATGATTGTTCTACCCTACCCCCATGGGCAATTATCTGACCAAACTTAAATCTGGACTATATCAGGAAGCTTTCATACGTTTCAGATTTTCTCGCCCAGTGGTGCTTGAGAAAATGATTTGTTTTAGACACCCATCTATTTTGACCTTTTGTTGATTATCCTCTATTACAAGAAGGCGTGGCATTTTATTTGAACAAACTTGAATACCCTGTGCCGAAGGAGATTTTGTGGTAAGTTTGGTTGAAATTGGTCCAGTGGTTCTGGTTGAGAAGGCAAAATACATATTAAAATGTTTACATTTGGACAGACGAACGAATAGAACGACAGTTGGACGAACAGACATACTCCAGGCATGTTTTTCTCTAAATAATTCAGTTTTCAATACTAGTATCGTCTGCTAGAGGATGCTCTAAACAGTTAGCAGTGGAAGTTGGTCTCTTATTTTATTTATTATATTGCTGACTCGGCGTAAAACAATATCAATCAATCTTATTTTATTGAAACCATGCAATGATATTATTTTGGGTTAATCAGAGTTTCTAAAGAGTTTTTTCTAACTCTGATATTAATAACAAAAACACATAAACCTGTTTTTTTCTGTAAATGAAAGACAATTTCACAATAAAATTTCCGACATGGAAATTGCTGCTCATGTTCCTTTTAATGGTTTTGGTCGTGGACATCGTCCTTGGTAGCTTAGTTGTAAGAGCATCTGACTAGTGATGCAGGAGTCCGGGATTCAATTCATCGTTGAGTCCGTGACGTTCAATTTCTCCTTTCCTATTACAACTTTAATATTCAAGGAGAAAATAATTTAAATGTGATTAATTAAATGAAAGAAATGTCAAAATATTTTTTTGTTTTGAACATATGATGTACAAATAAATTAGCCTAATCAGAAAATTAAAAAAAAAAACCTTGAACACTCCTAAGTATATATAATAGCAGAGTGAAAACAAATACTGAAGAGAGTTGTACATATTTACCAAACTCAATTATATTTACACCCATGTTATCAGGTTAATAATCATGTTTGCAAGTTTATCTTTGAAATAAGAATGATACATTTGATTCGATCTTACCGATCAATTACCCGGTACTTATAGAGTTTATTCTTTGACATCATAGTTAGATTTAACTTTGAAGTTGTAATAGTAATTGATAAAAATATTTTCTTGAAATTTCAGGGATCAAAGGCAAACAGTAAACAATCAAAATGACGTTGACATTATTGCATCTGATTAAACTCAGATAAAATTTAAGATGGGGTCATCCATTATACACTGTGTAGAAACGGACTAGGGTAAAGTGCGTTACCCTAGTCCAAGATGGCGATAGGCAAGAACGCTTCAAATTTTCTCGTACAGATATTGGTGACTTCTAGCGTAAATGTTTTTCTTTATTTTGCACCAATTTGTTGGGCAGCTTCAGTTTTACATGCTCGCGTAGAGATTGTTTTCAACTTTAACGTGCTTTAAAAGAAAATGAACGTCAAAGTTTTGCTGAAGATTAGCGTAAAGTTTTTGAACGAGTTATTTACGATAATGGTGAAGTTTTTTAGAGACTAGGGTAAAGTTATTTATTCTACAACCTGATTGTGCACAATTTTGATTTTTTACTGCTTTATACAATTAGTAAAGTTGGAAAAGGCTTTCTCGCAAATGTTTAAGAACTGTTGCTCAAACAAAGAGGTCATACAGATTGTAATTTTCTTTTAATAAAAACAATTTTCATACAAAATATTACTCTTATTATGAACGTTATATTTTCCGTTTCATGTACATATATTATTTTATTGTTAAATAAATATACATGTATATCTATAATGATGTAATTAATTTATTTGTATTTAACTTTAAGTATTGTTTTCTGTATAAATCTAAATCTACTTTTCATCTTTTAATTTCTACTTTGGGCGAAATCATCGAAAATTAGTCAACATCCTATGTATAGTTTGCATTTGTTGGTATTCGACATTAACGGAATGCTGCTCGAGTTATATCCGCTTTGCGGAGGAAAACCAAAAAGATAAAGATTAGCCTATGTGATTTTTACCATTTTGGTTTTCCTCATAAAGTTCACCTGGCTTGGTATATATTTTTTTAAAGTTTATATTACACTTTTAGCACAAAGCTAACATATTCTGAAATTTATTTTCATCTGTAAACCTTTACTGAGTGTGATTTATCCATATTTGTAATTTTATTGAAGTACAAACTAATATTTTCCAAGTGTCATTTCTTTTATGCAAGAAAATACAGTAGGTTATTGAGTAAATGTAATATCTGTTCACTCTGTGCTCCTTTAGAAACATTTTTGAAGAAAGAAAGGGTAAATGAATGATGATTTAACAATTTTACCATGATTACTCTAGTTGTGTACCTTTGGGGGGAAATATGAAAGGTATTTCAATCTCCAAGTCTAAGGAGAAAAAATTCAAAGAACTATCCACTTTTCTAAAACTGGTGACATGATATTAAGTCTCCTCCAAAGAAAAAAATTGTTTCTATCATCTGTCCTTAAACAATTCAGATTGTGAGCAGAGCAAACAAGGACCTCTGAAAACATCAGAGGTGAGATCAGGTGCCTCATGGGGGAGGGGGGGGGAGGGAGGGAGTAGGCAACATCTTTCGATCGGTCACCTCCGCCACGTACCCTTTCTTTTAATCGGATAAAAGGAAAATGTGTTCAGAATACAGTAAGAAAATAATGAACTAACAATTTATATGGAAAACGTCAGTCAACATTCGAGCTTACAACATTATGTGTTTGCTAACAAGATCATTTAATTGACCATAGAACTTGCTAAATGCTGGTTTTAAACGAAATTGTTGATACCCCTTGAGTCATCAACTTATCCGTCAGCAATCTGCCTCGTTTTTCGAAATTGTCCGTACGAAATCAAGCTCTTGCTGATCGAATCCACTGGCGACATTAACCCTATATGCAGGTGATAATGTTTTATAGCTACATACATAAGGGAAGTTGATGAAAGAAGAGTTGGAGTCATCACGTTTATCATCAACGTTTAAGCTTACATGTAGGTGTTATAGTTTACCATCAATGTCTTTCTTGAGAAAAATATCCAAATATGTACATGTAATGTGTCAGACTCTGTGGTGTCTTTTATTGAGTTTAATGAGAATATCGAATAAATGTTTGAATGAAAATGAATATTGTTTATTGACAAAACATCACCAATATATCTTATTGTTAAATTGAAGGTCACAGCAAAAGACTTCTTTTTTTACACTTGATCGCAAACATGGATTTTGTTTTAAAGTGTAATAATGTAAATATGAAGATATCGAACAATAATCAATTTCATAAATCCGCTAACAAAACGGAACATGTACATGTATAGACAATGTGCAATGATGACGACATAGTCCTATCAATATCTACGTGTATTTAGAAAATGATATGATTTTGACAAATATGATTTAATACTAGTACAGTAGTCGAACTAAACACCTCCATCACAAAGGAGCGCACACTTTGTTCGAAAAGAATTTCTATGCGTTGCTAAGGATCGAGATTTAACTTAAGTGTTCTGATTTTCTAAGAATTATTTATTGAATTGTTGAATACCAAATGGTTTTTCCTAGTAAAGCATATTTTAAGTACTTATGTGCAATTTTTGTGAAAAAAAGGAAAAATTACACAACTTTTCTGAATTTAAGCCCAGATTAATCTGCATTTATCTTACTCCTGGCTAACTGGTTTACAAACGTTTTCTCAATAGGTAAAGCAAAGTTTATTTTGTCCGTTTTTCTCAATCTAGGGTTAAGAGTAAACGTGCTAGTAAAATAACATTTTCTGTATATTATGCAATCTAAAAAGTAATCTCGAGAGAGAGAGAGAGAGAGAGTATACAAATAAGTTAATGACACAAGGATATCAACCATCTTGTTTAAAGTCAACATTTTGCAAATTCCATGGTTGATACAATGATCTTGTTTGAAAATAGAATCTATCGTTACATGTTGATTGACGTCTTTTATACGAATTCTTATGCCATTTTTTCCATTTACCTGAACATGACAAAGAATACACGGCAGGTTTGAACGGTCGACAAGGTATACTCACTCTTCCATAGACCACTGTTTTCACTTTTCAGATGTCCGTATTTGCTCTGCTCATAATTTGAATTGTTTAAATTGAATTTTGAGCATGATTTCTCTTCGTTATTTTCACCGTTCACGGTAGTCAGTCGGTAGAGCGCTCGCTCCGTGATCGGGAGGTCGTGAGTTCGAATCTCGGCCGCGACTGACCTAAGTCGATAAAAAATGCGTAGCAACTGTTCCTTCTCCATGCGCTCGCCACTTTGAAGTGAAAGTTGCGGGTCCTTCGGATGAGACCTTAAAAACCGAGGCCCCGTGTCACGGCAGGCGTTGGCACGATAAAGATCCCTCACTGCTCAATGGCCCTGAGTGCCGAATAAAGGTCAAAATTTGAAGCCCTTCACCGGTGTATGGTGACGTCTCTATATGAGTGAAAAATTCTCGAATGGGTCGTAAAACAACATACAATCAAGCAATCAATCGTTATTTTCACATTTCATTGATGACACTTTAATTGATCTGTAGACTGATACATATATTTGAAAAGTTTTTTTGTCCTATCTAAATCAGCAGAGCACTGTTTTATAAACAAGAACAAAAACTGATTTGAACAAAAGTACGCCATTATGCTCTTCCAGAAATTGTCAGCGCACTGAGAATTTTTCAGTTACATAGTGCTTGGTGCAATGAATTATGATTTTGCAGGTAGAGTGCATTTTGAGTCTGCTTAAACAGCTTTTTTTAAACTCTGAAACAAGCAAAATGACATTTTACATATGCTTTACCCTAATCACTGGAGAAGATCACAAATTCTTTACCCTAGTCGTTTATTTGCGATACCCTAATTTTGATCATATTTCCTACTCGTAATTTAGCTTTTATCAGCGCAGATCATGTAAATCTTTTGCTATAGTTACGTACTTCTGTATAAAATTTTTAAAATGAAGCCACCCATTTTATAATGTATGCCTGCATAATGCATAAACTAAGTGCCAAATAATCGAAGCGTATTTGCCTGTCGCCATTTTGGACTAGGGTAGCGCACTTTACCCTAGTCCGTTTCTACACAGTGATTATAAGTCACTGACACCAAAGATTAAGATACTCCAAATCAAGGATAAATATTGCCTCTAGATAAATGCTTTTGTAAAACACGCTTCTATAACATGTCATTCTGATTTATCAATGTTTTTGGGTAGCTATAACAAAAAAATACTATAGTTAACTATAGTTTACTATAGTTAACTGTAGTTTACTATAGTATCAAAGTTTTTTTTTTACTATAGTAAATCAAAGTATTTTTAGTATGGATTTCAGTTTGCTATATTTTTGTTCTGCAATTCATACATGCACCTTTTTAAATATCAAATGGAACTATTATTTGTATATTCACATATTATTTCCAAATTTTACATTACTGTTATCGAATTTTAGAGATTTTAAGCTTTGAAATCTCAAAAAAGTTCCAGAGTAAAGTTTCAGAGTAAATCAAAGTATCAAAGTTTTTACTAGTTAACTATAGTAAACTTAGTTAACCATAGTAAATTTTTGTTAGGGAGAAGATGACAATCAGAATGGGTTCACCCAAGAAAATCTGTTCAAGTTATCAATTTCTGGGTCAAGGGTCAAGGCTAAGTCAGATATCTAATAAGTTATTAAAAACACACTATTCTGATAACCTATATATGCAACTGAATAAAAATTTAAATACATCCCTCACAACATCGCTAAATATATTTCATTTACCATAACAAATGTCAAATATCCTTAAAAAGGTCAAATACTGATTGCTCTAGTAAAAAATATATCCTTTTGACAAATGTGTGAGTTAAGAATATGATAATTGTATTAATTCACATAAAACAGAAATACATGTATTACTGTCTCACACACTAATTCCAATGTCAAAGGAAAATGGAGCAATAAATTCCATCGAAACCATTTCAGTTTGATTAAGGTATGAAAGTTAGATTTTTTTTTTTTACAGATCCCTTCCAACCATCTGTTCTCAAGATATTTCCCGGGATGTTCTATGATATACAGATTGGGCAGACAGACAACTATGTTTAAAGGAATATGGACCATAAAAAAGCAGAGAATATTATCTTTTAAAATTCGTATTTCAAAAAAAAAAAAAATTAAAGTCAGGGCCAAGGTCACATCTGAGCACACAGTTGAAAAATTCTATCCTGACTGATCTTCATTTGACGTTAAAAGATGAGAAAAGATGAAAAAAAAGTAACCCAGCGCACAACAAAGATAAATACAAGAGCTAAATAATATCCGAGAAATATGTAAACAACAGACTTATCAGATGTACAGGGGGATTACAGTTCATAGGTTAGCTTTGCTTGCAATTGAGCCCTTTTAGCCCTACCCCCCCCCCCCCCCCCCTCCACCCAAAAATTCATATGTCGACTCGAAATACAATGCATCCCACAGAACTCGAAAATGAAAGACACCGCATAGTTCGCCACATCTGTTATTCGTTATAATGACCTTATTTGCAAATAGAACCAATCAATGGGTCGTATTTTGGTTGACATATTTCATACAAATTGTTAGGCCATAGGTATTTTTTCCTGAATTTAACTACGGATTATTTCGTCTACCTGATCAATACACACTTTACACACTACGAAAGGAAAACACGGAAGTTATAACTTATAATTTGGAAGTCTTTTTTAATCTTTCTGCGACATAAGTTCGTCAATGAGAATTGTGTCGTCATGCAGTCTTAACGTTTTATTTATTCTAATCCGAACTATATGATAAAACAATTATGGACTCTCTCGATCTATATTGATATTTTTCTGGTGAATATCAAACCATATTCACAACCCATAATTGTTTTAATATTTGTTAATATTTTTGAAATTCTGAGTCCTATGGATAATAAAAAAAATGAATACATACGCCTTGTAATGGAAGAATTTGGATGATGACAACTTAATGTTAATAGCATTTATCAAAAAATATCATTAGGAAATTCAGAGTAGTGTAAGTGCTTAAGTGTTAATTATGAAATAAATATGTTGTTGTCCAGTAAAACTTATTTTTTCCTGACTGAAATGTTTTGTGTACAAAAATGAGAGGCGGGAGCGTGGGATTGTCATCATCTCACTAATTAAAAATATCTTTTATGAGTAAAGGTTTACAACATGTTTCCTTTAATAATTTCAATTTTAAATCCGCGCTTGAAAAGGGAAGGGTTGTTACATCATAAGCTGATTCCACTTTTATTGCCGTCTTTCATTCTGATTTGGACTGGTCCGACGGAAACACTGGTATAAACAAATGGTTTACAGACCATCGTTCCTATTCTGTTTAAATCATTATACAGTAATGGACAGAGGTTAAAGTTCATTGCTTTTTTTCTTTAATGTCAAAGCCAAGATGACGATTTAGGAAGAATAAAAAAACCCAGTTCAATCTTGACTGTGTCATCTGCTCAAAATCCAGAAATATGAAGTTGAACTTTGCTCTCAATCTACTTTACAAAGTCATTTATCAGTAAGACCCCATCAAATGTATCATTCTTATTTTGAAAAACACTTTGCAAACATGTTTATTTATCTGATTACCCGGGTGTTAATTGAATTCGATAGACATGTACAACTCTCTTCAGTATTTGTTTTTTCTCTCTGGCCACAAATACGTTTAAATCGCTTCCATATGTACTTACTAGAGTTCAAGGTTTTGTAATTTTCTGATGTGGCTAATTTATTTGTACATCATATGTTCAATACATAAAATATTTTGACATTTTTTTTTATTTAAATAATCACATTTAAATTATTTTTTCCTTGAAAAACTAAACCTAACAGGAAAGGAGAAAATGTATATCACTGATTCAAGCAGGAATTGAATTCGGGACCCCTGGAACACCAGTTAGGTGTTCTAACCACTGAATATCCCAGGCCGATATCCACGGCCCAAGCCATTAAAAGAGACAATTTCTGTGTCATAATTTTTATTGTGAAATTTTCATGAAGTTTATAATTTACAGAAAAAATAGGTTTGTGTGTTTTTATTATTAATATCTGATTTAAAAGAAAACTCTTTAGAAACTCACGGTTTCAATAACACAAGAAGCCAACTACAACAGCTAACTTTAATTGTTTAGAGCATCCTCTAGCAGTTAATACTAGTATTGCCAACTGATGTATTTAAAAGAAACTATCTGTTCGCCCAGCTTTCTTTCTATCCGTTCGTATGTTCAAATGTAAACTTTTGAAATTTTATATTTCGCCTTCTCAACCAGAACCACTGGACCAATTTCAACCAAAATTGCCACAAAATCTCCTTGGGTACAGAGGATTCAAGTTTATTTAAATTGCCACACTCTCTTCAAAATCTCCTTTGCTTACAGAGGATTCAAGTTTATTTAAATTGTCACACTCTCTTGAAAGAGAGGATAATCAAGAAAAGATCAGAATAAAAGAGGGTGTCTTAAACAAATCATTTTCTCAAGAACCACTGGGCCAGAAAATGTGAAACGTATGAAAGCTTCATGATATAGTCCAGATTCAAGTTTGTTCAAATCATGGCCCCTTGGGATAGGGTAAAGCCACCGTAAGAGATGAAGGCTTCACATAGGAATATATGTTACAGTCATGCAAGCATAGTGCATTATTATTTATCAGAAAAAATGAGAAAATTGATAAATAGAATGTTTTGAAACCTTTTGTAATAATAGGAAAAAAAGTGAAAGTTTTTACCCACACTCTCTAGTCTCTCTTTGATGTTCACAAAACCTTTCTAACAGGAAGCAAAACAACGTCATACTGGACTAAAAAAATAAATGTTTATTCATAATTTGCACTTGTACTTACACTCTATGAAGTTCTTAATGATTCACTTTTGGTAAACACTGTTAAATCAGTTACTAAACAAAAGTTAGGACTCAAACAGTTGAAAAATTCTGTCATCCATTTTAATATTATAACAAATGCAAATGCCATGTTTCTCGTGCCGTTTCATACAACAGCTGATTAAGATGCACATTTCACGAAACAAAATCATTTCACCTGATCAATATATAGGGTTCAAGGCGGGTGTGACCGTTCGACAGGGAAGGCTTTCTCCTCCTAGGCACCTGATCCCCCCACTGGAATTTCCATCGGTCCGTGCTTTTCTGCCCTGTTCCCAGATTTGTATTGTTTGTAGGTTTTATAAGATCGATTATTGTTTGTTATATCTTCACCTTTGTCATTCTAGATGTATCTAGTTCCCGTACTCGACTCCACTGGCGAAAGGGCTTGTTTAAGCAGAATTGACGAAAATTCTGTTTTGTCCATTTTTCTCAGATCTTATCAGTAATTAATAAGTATTATTTGGAAGTTGGAAGAGAGAGAGAGAGAGAGAGAGAGAGAGAGAGAGAGAGAGAGAGAGAGAGAAAAGTTTCTCTCACTATCACTTCAACGTTCAATATAACCAATATAAATGTTTTATTATTAACGTTAATGATCATACTAATATTCAGTCAGGAACCACCGGGAATATGAAACAACGCTGGCTTTTTAAGTGTAATACATGTATCATTTTATACAAATATCATGTTTTCAACAAGACTATCTAAGCTTTCGATTATGCATCAAATGAACGCTGTAGTGAGTTTAAGAATTTCTTTGTCTTCTGCTTTAATCACACAATGCCCTAGAGTCCTGACAAACCTCAAAATATCAGTGATTCATAAAATGAATAATTATTATAAATTTCTTAAAAACTAACATTAACAATATCAAAAGGAAACAAGTTTCAATATTACATTTCAGTTTTTATGTGTTTTCTATGATAAAAGTTTAATACAGTGTACAAATTTTGAATGAAGTTAAAAAACGTCTTCAAGATCCTACGGCCAGGCGTTTGAATGATCTATAGTGAACATATATTCACAGAACTTCAGCTGTGGGAAACTCTTTACCTAGATATGAAGTAAATAGTGTACACAGGTTTTGTTAATTTGTCCTTTATATATATAGAAAAGTTTTAGTCAAACATTTAACCAATTGACATATTTTTATTTTCATCATGTTTAAAAGATAATTTTGTTATGTCTAGATGGATGTTAGGCACTGGTATAATGAATTTAAAACAAAATCAAAACTTTTCATGTGAAAATTTTGAAAGGTTTATACATACATATACGCCATGTAATGCGAGACCTTTCTTCGTGAGATTATATGTTTATTAAAAAACGATTCATATGGGAACTTTTAAAGTGTGTAGGTTTAAAACAAATAAATCTAATACACTGTATTTCCTTTACTTGGTTATTATAATTGAAAAGTAATGTTCCTGTACAATTGATTCGTTCACAAAGATTTAATGGTAAAAAAATATTTGTTGCGATTGATATAATGATCTAAATAAAATTGTTTACTGTCATTTGTTAATTGTCAAGTACATTAAGTCAACTTCTACAAAGAATATGAATTAATGCCTGTTTTACTAAGAACATTGCACTGCTATTATGAATCAACAATGAAATCAAAACATTTAATGTGTCAGATTTGAAAAATAATAAGTGGGTATTCATTCGCCTTGTAATGCACGATCTTGAGCTATAAAAATCAACTGATGTTTTTAAAGTGGTTATAATATTGGATCATAAGGAAATTTTTGAGAGTGTGGGTTTAAGTGTTAATTATGAAATAAATATGTTTTCGTCCAGTGTAAAGTTCTTTTTTCCTGTTTTGTGTATATTGATAAGAAGCAATAGCATAAGTGTGCCGTCATCTCAATTGCTAAAAGAATGGAAAATTTTATTTATATTTCCTAAACCTGACATAAATTTCGGCTTCAAATAATGCAGCAGGACTGGCATGAGTATACAGACTAATGTCAATCATTTTAGTAAATAAGAGGGAGTAGTGCATCTGATCTTCATTATCCCATCAGCTTAGACAAAAAATATTGAAAATGCAATCGAATGTTAATTTGGTAATTATGGTTGAATTGGCCTGAATTCGTTATATTATCTTTGTTTAGATTAATTCCTGTACAAAATTAGGAAATGTAAGCTCCTTTGTTTGTAGATTCTACCTACAGTTGTGAGTCTTGCGATTGCACTAATCTATGATTATTTTCGGAAGTTTTTTTTTCTTTTTTGAGGCTAAAATATCCCAAAACTTTGGATTTGCTTGCAGGCAAAAATATTTACAATACATTTATTTCAAACTTGTTCTTTGAAAGTAAAGATTTAGTCTTAATTATTTTAAGTATTTTTGTCACTTTTTAAATAACACACAGTTATGATGCACCAGTCGTATTGAGTAGTTTGAATTTTCTTACATATTCGAATGTTTAAGTAATTGTGCGTTAATCGATTATCTTTATTGCCTACTTGAAGTATGATAATTTACAACTTTTTTCTGAACAATTACATAAACAAGCATCAAAGTGTGTGTGTGAGAGAGAGAGAGTGGGAAACTGTGCGATACATCTACTTGAGAGTAACGTTTAAATCATTGAATGTGGCTTATAAGCTGACTCAGTCATGACTCAGTCAAATCTTTTTTTGCCTTAGGGTTGTATATCATCATAGCAAAGCTATTCTGTTTCTTATTCTTCCTGGATCGCCATCTTGGCTTTGACATTGTTCATAAAGAATTAGAAGATAATCTGTTACAAGTCTATTAATTTAAAAAAGAAAAAAGGGGGATAGAAATGAGGAGGAAGATAGCCCTGTTCTTTATACTGATACTGACTATTTCTGGGGGTCTTACCAATCCGGTTCAGAATGAAAGGCAGCAAGGTAAGTAGAATCTACTCATGATATGTCTCGTATCAAGATAAACTTTTCTAAAAAAAAATTTTAAATCAGATTTATAATTGTTTTGAGCATATGCAGAATGTTTCAGCTCAAGGATAAAAGGCCAAAAACAGTGATCAAAAATCTTGATATTGTAATGTATTCTGAATTATCTGCAAATAAAATTTGATCATTGGATTGCTCATTTACAACAGATATGATTTTGGTACAATGCCAAATCAAAGCTCAAGATCTCCTTCGAATGTTGTTCTAACAAAATCATTTTGATTTATCTATATCTACATTCTAAAAGATGACAATCAGCATTGAATGGGCAATCTTCTACGATAAAAATGCTTAATTCACCAATTTGTAGATCAAAGGTCAAGGTTTAGGTGTGATTTTCTAAAATAAAAAAAGGTTATGATTAGAATGGGCTATATCTCAATAAAAAGATATGATTATCAGAAAACGTCGCTATGCGCTATGCGCCAATTTTGGAGCTAAAAGCAAAAGCGAAACAAAATGATTGATCTGAAGACGAACTTACGGACTGATAATTTACTGGAGTAGATCATCAATTCATAAATCACTTTTGCTCTTTGAATTCAGGCACAAATCTCTACATAATAACTTTGTATGATTTACGTATATGATCATTTATAGACACAGGAGGATTGAGTAGAAGAAACGGTGGACGGAGTGGAAGGATTGGTGGATTTCCATTTGTAAATAGACCTCGGCGCCGAACTCGACCGCCATTGGTATCTTTAAGGGATCGAAGCTAGAACTTGTATTTCGACTTTATCTCAGAAACTCTCAGTTTGATAGATCTGCAAAATTGACCTGATTTTTAAGCCTGAAATATTATGTTTATGCAGAGAGAGAGAGAGAGAGAGAGAGAGAGAGAGAGAGAGAGAGAGAGAGATGTCTTATGCTATTTGACCAGGGATTTACTTAAATATATCTACTTTGCTGGTCATGTATTTCCATTATATGTCTAACATATAGTCATATACACTGTGTGATACTGTGTTGTGTAGTGAAAGGCTCCTATATGAAACAGAATACTAATATTGAAATATCTTGCAAATTATTTTTCGCAAATCACAAGAAATTATTTGTATAAGTATGAAATTAAAAAAATGTATACATGTTTCACTGGTATAAATACTATTTTCTATTTGTAGAATGAAAGTTCTACCCATCGATATTGAAATAGTAAATTATTCACAATATTCAAACACCTTTTTCATTCATCTTTTCATACAACATGGACATTTCTTCAAGGTCCCTTTCTGTCTCAACGAATAGAGACAGGTTACAATACTCTAAATGTTCAACTATATCATGGTATAAACTTCATTTACCATCATTGTGTTCTAATCTGTTATTTACATAACAGGAAAATGATGGAGATAGAAACATAGTATTTCAGATAGCTTTACCTGAAAAGTTGTAAAGATGAGTGTCGTGCAAAATCACTTTTCAGCAAAAGGATTTTATAATTTCTTCTTAACATGAGTGTTTTTCGGAAAAGGAAAGGGGCAAGGGATCGTTGATGATACATCTGTGTGAATTGTCTATATCGAGTATCAAACGGAACATCAAGTGTAGTGTAGCCCTTGGTTGATAAAAAGATAAAAAGATAAAGAAAATCTGGTCACTTTTGATATTGTTTACATGAAGGTAAGCACTAATGCATTAGGGAAGTCTCAATCTGGCTAAAGGCATGATGGTTACATACCATTACAGATTCTCTAATAATATTTTCATAATACATGTATGTCAAAATCACACTTTATGTGTTTATTATAAATAATATAATGAAAACAAATATTTTAAATGTAAAAATCCATTCATGATACATTATGTGAGCCATTTGAAATATAAACATATATACAAGTATAAAAAAAATGCGCATTATTTGAACATCGCATAAGTAGCTACCATAATTATAGGAAAAGATAAAATTTGATGCATATGAATATGTAAAATTCATATTCTGAAAATCCAAGAAAGTGTACATTTTAAACTCTTAGCATGCAGCTTAATATCAACGTGTGATAAAATACATGCATATGGTTTCCATAAATCTATATCTTAAAATTAATACGAACAAACATGTACATGGGGAACAGAAGCTTTCATCGCCATCTCCAATATAAAACACTATTGTTTACGATTGTTAGAAACCTATAGCCGAAATTAGCCATAATAGTTCATAAAATTCATGCTTTCCAACTTTCAGTCAATATACTCTATTAGTGAAAAGAAATATAAATACAGTAAAACTCGGTTATAAATAAGTGATTGGGACCTCGAATTTCGCTTACTTATAACGGAGATTCTTTATATCCATGCCAGAAACATAGTAAAAAGTCTTCAACGGGATTTGTCAGAAGTTCCCTATAACCGAGATTTCCTTATCAGTGATTTGTTTATAATGAAATAGGAGAGAATAACGAACAGTAATCTATCTAAAAAAAAACCTAGAAAAAATACAAATCTATGAACAGGGCATAAAACACGAACACTAGAAATTCCTAATGAGGGATCTGGTGCCTTGGGGAAATAAGCAACCCCTGTCCACCGATCACACCCTCTGTGAGTCCTATGTATTGATCAGGTAAACGAAATAACCCCTAGTCATATTTAGTATAAAAATCAAAGGCCTAACAATTGGTATGAATATGTCAGTCACAATACGCCCAAGTGGTAGGTTATTAGCTGACAAGGTCATTTAAACGACCATAGAATTCACAAAATACTGCCTTTAAACGAAATCCCTGTTAAGTGTCGAAAAGTCATACATTTTGATGTTAATGACTAGAAAAGATTTACTGTTGTATTAATATATTAACCTTTTCCCTATTTACCATTACTGATATATTAACTAGAGATATTAGCTATTAAGTAATGTTTCATAGTAAATCAAGGTATCTCAAACTTTTACTTTACTTAATTATAGTTTACTGTCGTAAACTTTATAACAATAGCTCTTTTGATTGATAAGATTGCAGATTACTAGTCTGACATGCTGTTGGCATGTACTGTGGATGAACATTAATATACATATATTTGACCAATTGTGTATCTGAGGGTTAGTACGAATAAATTGTAAAAATGCACTCAGAAATACGATAAAGGAGGTTATCCACCAATCATTGTTGCGGATCACAATATACAGGGCATGTTTTTTCTTCCTTTTGAACAAATGTTGTGTCACTGGTCACGTTAAGGATAAAATAAATACGTAGAGAAGCAAACTGATGTCTAATTAAAGAAATAAAATGAAAATGAAGACAACTATTTCTGTGTTGTTTGTATTGGTTGTGCTTTTTCCGTTGGTTAATACCAAAGCAATTATTGAGGAAGGACGGGGTAAGTGGTAATTTTATTATGAAAGAAAATCTCGAACAGCCTGATCCATTCTATTTTAAGTTGTTGGTTTTGTTAAAAAAATGAAAAAAATATTTGGTAATGTAAATTAATATTTTAAAAATTACGTATAATGTAAAAATTTTCACAAATATCAATGTAATTATTGCAGGTGATCGTGATGAGTTTTCTTTCCGCATGGCCAATCTAGTTTTGGATGAAGAACAAGGTAAGTGGCAATTTTATAATGATTCTATGATTTACTATATTCTCAAACAGCTTTGGCTATAATATTTAGGTTGTTGATCTTTAAAGAATGTGAACAATAATTATTTTGTGTAGTAACCTATACAAATATTTTGATATTGACTTGAGAAAGAAAAAAAAATCTTCAAATATCAATGTTATTATTGGAGTAGATGATGATGAGATTCCATTTATCCAAAAACCTGGAATTTCCAGGACGAACAGAAGATCCTTTGAAGAAGAACCTGTAAGCCGTCGTACTACTCCGGAAGGATCAAGACTGAAGAGTGGTAGATTAAATGGCATAAACTTTGCAGGAGGGCCTTTAAGACGTGCAAGACCGCAGAGAAATAGAAATGGTGCTGGTAGACGACGGCGCCCTGGTACACTACGGCGCCCTGATAGACGACAGCTTGAAAGATTGAGACCAATTTTGGATGATAGATACATGTTGTAATCGTGTCTTGAATGTGTTTAGAATATATCCATTTAATATTAAATATTTTCAATAATATAACATTTACTTTTTTCCAAAAAAACATAAATATTCATTTGATATGATTCTTCTTTTCTTATTTTTGTGAACAACCCATACAAATCCTAATTTTCATGTCGACAATTAATCCAAAAGTTGAAAAGTGTATAAAATTATGTAAAATTATCTTTATTATATGTATAAAAAATAAAATTGTTCTATCAAATGATGCAAAGTGTACATTTTACACTTCAATGACTCAGGATTGAGGTCGTGCCATTAACATACTGTATCTATGCCGTTTTTCTATGCAATATTTGATATGTACCATGTTTTGCTTATGTGCGAGGGAATTATTTGGACAACCCAATATTTTTGGGGGGCGGTTTAAAGACGAATAATTAATGACCCCCGTAGAAAAATGACCTGGGGGTCATCGGAAAATGACCCTCTATCCGTAGAAAAATGTAATTTTTTTTCTACATGTGCAACCTATAAGAAATTGACCCCCGGTGGAAAATGACCCCCATCCCAAAGAGTGATACAAAGTTTAAAAAGAGATGATTGGTGCAAGGTTTGGGTCTCAACGTGTATTCTCTTGCGTTTTTTTAAATACACACTGGACGAACACGCAATTTAAAGTATTAAGCAACATTACATGTGTTTCTTTTTATTAGACATATTTGATCTCAGCACACAATTAAAATTGCACAATAGATACGTAACAGTGGCTATTGGTTAAAGCTATTATTGTGTCGTCAAGAACGCATGCCAGGATGCCATATTGTTATCATTAGAACTATTATTTTATCAGAGCATTTTCTTGGAGATTTCGTGGACAAACTTAACGAACCTTTTCAGAAAAGACGATCAGCAACGCTAAAGAAGATGGGTGAACAGGGTGTGCAGAATGCCTTGTTGAAATTTATGAAATTATAATGAACAAAACTTTTCTGAGAAAAAAAGATCTCGGAAAAAATTATTCTTCTATTTAAAAAATAGAATGGTATTCGTAGGAATCGATCCATAGCAATAAATATCCGGAGTATCATATTGCTTTTAGACTAATATGTTAACCACTACGATACACAGCTCCTGATGAATAGTGGCATTTAAATTATGTTTGTGATATGACCCTTGACTTAATTGACCAAGTATTTCTCGGAAAGATGCGAATGCTTTGTCATAAAAGTGTACTTTTAATGTATAGTGGATCTTTGCTCCATGTTTTTGTAAACCAAAAAATGTATATTTTTATGCAATTTTCAGGATTAACTTTCAAAAAAATGGAGCGAAGACCCACTCATATCGAAAATTTTGTTAAAGTATGAGAAAAAGATCCTTTTGGTCATATTTAGTGTGTGTATTCTATTTCATAGGCAAATAATTTCAGTCTTTGTAAGATTTTTGTAAATTAAAGAGATTTTACAAAAAGTATACTTTAATGTTAGATGAATTATCAAAGAAAATTTTGATATAATTGGGATTTTAATTTTCCCTTCATGTTTGTCGCACTATACATGTATGCACTTCGCCCGCCTTGTTCACCCATCTCCTTTTTTCCATTGCTATTGAAAAGGTTGATTGATTGATTGATTGATTGCATGGGCCATTGAGCAATGAGGGTTCTTTATCTAGCCAATTCCTACTGAGACACGGGGCTTCGGTTTTTAAGGTCTCATCCTAAGGTCCCACAGCTTTCACTTCAAAGTGCCAAGCGCTTGGCTGGAAACGTTGGAAAAACTTTTTCACACAACGAACGATTTAATTAACGTGTATAGTTGATTGAAGTCGATTTATTTGTCAATATATCAAAAACACATTTGAAAGATTTAATGAGAACAACAGATCACCCTCAAATTACCTCAGGTGGGCATTTTGATTCACCGGCCTCTTGATTTATAATTCTAAATCTTTTAAATCTTTTAAACCAAAAAGAAAATATCTCTCTAATAAAATCTACAAGGGGTCATTATTCTACGGGGGTCATTTTTTTTTCACGTAGGGTATGCAAATTTTAAGGGTTCTTGCCACTTTTTCTACAGGCAAAGGGTCACTTTTTGACGTCGAATGACCGGGAGTCATTTTTGGACGTCGAATAATGACTGGGGAGTCGTTTTTCGACTGGTCATTATTCTATGGGGGTCATTATTCGTCTTTACAGCGGCACATTTCTAAACTGACACAGCAGTATATCTAAATCACATAATGAACAATTAATAAAAAAATCAAGCAGATTCAGAACGTAACAGAAACAGCTTTTCATAAGAAATCGTGAAACTACAACGAGTAGGACCAATGCTTTTGCCTCTTTATGATTCTACCATATGAAACATGACACTTAAATGTACATCTCATAAATATATATTACCTCGCCTTGTATAAATACAACATATATGTCTAATTCCACCAAAGTATGTATAAATACTAAGGATGGAAGCTGGAAACCAATTATCTTTAGTTTCTGGCTTGGAACGATGATTAGTTGGTTGCAATCTGTAATCAGTTATAGTCGAACATTATAAAAAGTGCGTATATTTTAACTCATTTTCATTAATTTTTCTTTCAAATTCAGGTTAAAGAGAAAAAAACTGTGATCATTGATAAGATATAGGGTCTAATATATCAAATTTAGTTAACTTGCAGATATTTAAGGTTTCCTGGATTGAGATCATTGGCCATGGATACTCAGTATTTGGACAGTTTTGAAACAAATCTTCAGTGCCCAATTTGTCCAGTATACTATTTATTTAAAAATGATTAGTGAATATAAAACAACTGTTGAGTACTGTAAACTTATTTTTTAACCTGCTACAGTGCGTATCTTACCTGTCAATCCTCTGCATTTGTCGACAAATAATAATCCCCCCCCTGAAAATTTAATATTTATAGTTCTGATTAAGGTGACAGTAGAGCAGAAACATGTGATATTTGATTTCAGAAATCATTTTAGTCTCTGATATACATGTATCTGGAATGTTTTATTTTCAAAATAAAATCAATACTGTGTTCATTTTAAACATAGACATAATATTACTGAGTATTGTATTAGCATATAAAATAGACTTATCAGAGAAAATAAAACCAAATAAATGAGACTGATCATAAAGGCATTTTTACATATGATGCTCAAGTTTATTAATTCATGTTTAGGAATATATTTTTGGTAAAATAATGGGAATAGCCCACAGATCAGGATGAAATTCGGGATCAGGAAGAAGAAAAAAAACTACTAAACTTGTACAATAACCATCCTTAAACTTCAGTATAATATATATTTATTCTCATTATACATGTATTAATGATTCAGGAGAACTATGAGTGTTGAGTATAAATTTATTATGTGTAACGTGTTCGTTACTAAGAATCAAAGCTCATATTGTAACTAATCGTTCTTCCTGGATCTGTCCAATTACACACACAATATAAGCATGGTCGTACTGCGCATTAATCAGATTTATATCAACTCAATCACAGAGGAAAGAGATGAAACCAAAGGCCATGTTACTGGTGTTCTTTATAATGACTCTGAGCTTCTGCACAGTCTTCACTGATCTAGATCAAGGTAAATTCATTAGCAGATCGAACGGTGTTCACAGGTAAATTAGTCTACATTTCATAAATGTTAATTTAAATGAATTTTTTTAAAATATTTTAAAATCTTCTTGAAAAATAATAATTCGAATATTTTTTTTTTTTTGATAAATTATGTCTGATGTCTGAAAAATTTAATTTTTATTCCAACAGTTGTCGAAGCTATTAACGAAAGATCCAAAACTGAAATTTCGAGAAGAGGTGGTTTTATGTTTGTGGGACCAAGGCCCCGGCGTAGACCACGACCAGGACGTTTCAGAGAAATACAGGTTTCAGAAAAATAATGGTGAACGGACATCTTTTGGTTGCCTAGTGTACAGATAATTACCTCCCGATTAAATGTAACATCTTAACTTCATACGGGATCAAAAGTAGAATTTTGCATTTCCAACAACGACTGGATATAATGTATGGAAAAGATAGAACACATTTCATTTTCAAATATGGTGTGTAAGTAATTGTGTTAAAGTTGCTAAAAGTCTTGCATTTTTCTATGTTGACTATATGTACATGTATATTTGAATATTTGCGTGTTAAATATAAAAATGTGATTTCAAAAACATTGCATTGCATAATTTTCAGTAATAGTTTCAGTTATGTGAAAGTTTCAGTAATGTGTAATCCCTTGCAAATACTTATTTGCTTGGTTTGTTGTGAAAGTATTAAACAATTGTTAGTTTTTTCTGTTTGAAATCTGTGTTTGAAACATTACACTTGATCAATTTTAGAAATTCTAGCAATTCCATGGCTAAAGTTATGTTATTTAATCTACTTCAGTGATTCACATAAGTATTGCAAATTGCGTCGTGTCGTCACCAAGAAGATAACTGTATATTTTCGTTACTACAAACTCTCCAGGGGCTCGTAACATAAAACTGCTAAGTTTTTGACTTAAAGAGGATTGCTACACAATATTTTATTTCATAAAATTAATGTTTAAGAAACCCCCTTTTAAAATATGGTTTCAGCATTGAAAGACCAATTTTAGTTCTGAATTATTTTACATATTTTTTCATTTTTATTTAAAGGAAAATGTAAATAAAAAGTTTTAAAAAATACAAATATGAGGCTTTATAGATTAACTATGCTGGTAATAAATGCATAATATGAATTTCTAAAGTCAAACATTACAAGAAAAGTCAGAAAGACATTATAAATAAAAAAATGTGAATATCTTTCAATCCTATGTACATATTTTGCTATGGAAAAATCAGAGTTACTTTCCCTCTCTATCGTACATGTACATTTTATATTGTAAGACAGGTAAGTAGAATGAAGATCAGTTAAACGTCTATGTTTTTGTTTATTTTAGTGTTAAATCTAAAGCAAACAAGCATGGCGCGGCGCCATGCCCTTTTTTTTTCGGCGCCATGCCCTTTTTTCCAGCGCCATGCCCTTTTTTCCTTGCAAAAATTAATAAATATGCCTAGCAGAGGCAAGATGGACTAGCGGCTTTGTTTATTCAGTGCATGCTGATTAGCCCCTTTGTTTATTTAATGCACGCAAAGGTGTGAATTCAGGACAGGAAATCACTTGTCGCTTGAACGCACACAGCCACCTGGCCAGGTAACATGCCTCAGGCTGTCAGGGTATAAGAGATAACACGAGAAAATATCATTTGATTGCATTGATTATGCAAGAATTAGCCCAATGTCACAGATAGATTAATTTGTAAATTAAAATGTTACACATTGTAAATCAGGATCGTTTTTTTTTTAAATTGAAAGTAGAAAAAACAGAGTTGATGAAGAAATGTGAAAAATAAAACTGCTGATAAATTAAGACAACTTACAATGTACAGTACCAAAAAAACTGAATATTATAATTATGTGTGAAATGGGCTAGGAAACATCAAAGTATGAAGTTAGTTTCTATCAACATGTTCAGTGATTCTGTGTTCTAACTTTTTAAGTTGACATCCAGAGAATCAATGTTTCTAAGCCAGAAAAAAAGTTTTAACCAATTTATATATTATTTCAAGTTTAATTTTTTGGTATGTTCAGTTTCACTTGATTTTGTTGGTAGATTATTTTCAAAATAAAGAGAATGCCCTCTACATTCATTATCCAAGTAGTCCTCCCTCCCCCCCCCCCCACTTTGCAATTTTGTTCTGTTATTTACCTCATACACAAATAACAATATTAAAGTAAGGAAAAAGAATTCATACCCCAAACTAAAATAATTTTTGAGCAAGTGACAAAAGGATTCACACCTATTACTTTTTAAGCATAACCTTGATAACCATATTAATTTCTTGATTAAAAAATTTGAATATAAATTTTGGCAATAATTGCCCTCTCAGTGTGTATTAAATGAATTAAGCTGACAGATTTATAAATTTCTCTTTTAGATACTTGTATAACTAAAGATTTCAGTATTAAATAATAATTTAAGTACATAAACATGATAAAGAAAATATTTATCGTTAAAAAAGTGCCTGTCGCGGCATAAAGTGCCCTTTTGATAATTGGATTACCATGCCCTTTTTAGGGTCTGGATTTAACACTATTATTTGCTTTCTGTTTCACGTCCCTCTCGAGTATTTTTTTACTCATATGTTGCCGCCACCACTTGCCGGTGGAGGGCTGCAAATTTTGACCTATATTCAGCACTCAGGGTCATTGAGCAGTGAGGGATCTTTTTTATGCCAGCACCTACTGCGACACAGGACCTCGGTTTATACGGTCTCATCCGAAGGACCGGTCTCCACGTCCCGCAGTGGGATTCTAACCCGCAAAGTAAGGATAAACTCCTTACTCCACGACTCTAAAGCAAAAACTCTAACCACTGTGCCACGCGGGCGACTCGTGCTATGTATTAAAATGCTTGTTTGCATATTTCAGCTTATCTGGTTAAAACAATCTTCTTCAGGATGTTGCTTTAAGCTATATTTAATGGAAACTTCGCAGCCGTTTTTCTACAGCAAGCATTAGTCCAAAATAAAAGCACGTATTAAAGTTTGCTAAAACTTGTCTGCAAGTTTCACAATTGAGTTGACAAGTGTGTTCGTATCTTCACGAGGATAATTTTCTCATGTGAATGAGGTTCACGAGAGAGTTTTTTTTTAATTTGTTAATTGTCGTGCCCCATTTACCTGTTGTTGTATAAATAATGGTTTGATATCTTGGTATAAGCGACCAAAAAAAAGGTGCAACGAATGTGAAGGATATATCCCATTGCTGATATCAAAGGTATTAAAACTAATATGGCGTATGCCTATTTACGAGTCGTGTTCAGCTCTAAGGTTCAATATAATTAGACTTTTATGACTATTAAGAATCATATAATCATGCATGATTAATCTTTTTGCGTAAAAAATACTGACTGATATTAATTTTTACTGTTACACAAACCGTTGTTCTTAGAACTGTTCAATTAAACAGTAAAAGTATGTGATATACCATTCCGACAGCTAAGAGGCTACTTTAGGGCTGTCAAGTTTTACACACTAGACAAGGAAACAGACCGATATAGCTCAGAATAACTTACCTTGTGACAATAAAAGTTCTTTTTAGGCAAAGTCCAATTAAACACAAAATTGTGAGCAGAGCCAACACGGATCTGTGAAATCAGAGGTGGGATCAAGTAACATCGAGGAATGAACAAGCCTTGTCAACCGATCACATCCGCCCTCTGCCCTTTGTCATGATCGGTGAAATGAAAAAAGTCCGTAGACAATACAGTGTGAAAATTATGACCTAACAATTTGTGTGAAAGTCGTTAGTCAACATTTGAACTAACGAAAGGTTACACTTTCAAACAAAGTCATTGTATCAACCATAGAATTTGAGAAATGTTGACTTTAAACAAGTTGTATCATCAAATTATTTTTCAATAGCCTGACTTTGATATTGTTTATATGAGACTATGCTTTTGCTTATCGAACTTGGAGACATAAACACGGTTAAGGTAGTAGCAAAAGTGAATGTTAAAGATTAAAAAAGGAAATGTCTGTGCTGTAATAAAAATATTAGAATAACTGAGAAAAAATTAAAATGTAGGTATATAGACTGTCTTGCAAATGATGAGTAAATTAGGTTACATCTCCATTTCAAGGGAAATATGCAAGTTGAACAATACAGAGAGAAAATCAGAATAAGTTTACATTCATGTATTTCTACCATCCTTAAATCACAATGAGATAATTGCTTACATATTCATTACAATGTACATATTTAATTTATTACAATGACATATTTAAGGAAGGGTTGAAGAGCCGAGTGCAAAAGATTTTGTAAACAAATCTGAGTAAATTCGACATAACACGGTTTACGTTTGGTAGGGATCAAAATAACAATGCATATGTTACTCTTACTGGACAATGGATATGTGACGTGTCACGTAATGGAAACAATTTAAGCAGGTTTCTGTCTCCCTTTCATTAGAAATTTCAAGACAGTAACCGTAACAATTCATTAACAGATTTAATGTTGAAAGATATGATACCAAAAAACCATTGTAGTTGTGTTCTTTATACTGATGTTGAGCCTCTACACAGCTTTACCTGTCACCGATACGGAGAAAAGTGAGTTTCATTAGTTGATTGAAATTTGCACAAGTCAAAATTATTTAAGATTTTCGAAATGTTTTAAGGAAATTTATTTTATCTATAAAATTATGGGGGGGGGGGATTCTTAATATATTTTTACGTACTCAATTTTTTTAAACTTTCAATTCACGTAGTCGAAGCTATTGACATTGGAAAAAATGTCGGTGATGATCATTCCAGAATAGGTGGTTTCATTTTTGTATCAGGACCGAGGCCTCGCCCTCGACCGCGAATAGGACCTTACAGAGAAATTGAAGTTTCAAATCAATATATGTGACTGGATATTTTCGGTTATGCATGTATTTGTAGTCTGGATACATTGTACTATCCTCCACACAACTCATCTGTATCGCCTTCTTGTGAAAACTTAAAGATCAATCAAGAAAAAGTAGAAAAAAAGACTCTGAGCTCAAACATGAACCGTTTGTGTACATTATGTTTTGTTTATTATAATGGATATATACATATACATTGAAAAAAAAAAAAAAAAAAAAAAAAAAAAAAAAAAAAAAACAACTTAAAACAGCGTTGAAGTTGATCTGTGGAATATGTGTTTATGTGAACATGTAAAGTATGTATTTATTTTTGTATGTGTATTATAGTATGTGTAATTATTTTATTAGAATATATATTTATGAAATGATATTTTATCGTATAATGTGTTTCCTCATAATTACCACAAAAGTATCAATTCCATGTATGTGATGATTGTTAACATCACTTAATTTCATCTGATTTCATCGGAGAAGGAACGGTGCGGAGACAAATGAAAAAAAAAATACTCAACTTCCTAAGCATGAACAAAGTCTGGAGGTTTTTATTATTGTTGAAGCATAACGAAAAGGACTTGTTTTTAAATGAGAACACCTACATATAAGCTTTAATCAGTCCCCGTGATTCCCCTCCCAGTTAAATGGTAGATTGTAAGAAGTTTGGCAACTTTTTACTTGACAGTTTGGACATAAAAATATGAAATCAAATCAAATAAGATTTAGAAATTGGCGTTCACAGTCATTTACCTTTAATGTACTTTTTGTAATAAAAAAATGTTTTACTTCTCAGAATGTAATATTGTCTCTATCATTACATAACTTTTTTCAGTCTCTTTGACAATAAAGTTTGCAAAAATAAAAGATCCATGTGTCAGAATTGCTCAGTTAAAATACATATAGCCAGCCTGTATTTATGATGGCACATTTCGCTCATACTTGTACGGAAGCCAAAAGGTCTCTACACTTGTAGTGTTATATTTTTGTATATTGTCCTACATTTTATTGTCTTATCAACATATATTCTGTTTTTACTTCTTATTTTCATTTATATGATGTATTGTATTTTCACATAATTTAAAACGTCTTTTCTGTATAATCTATTTTATTGCTAAAAGCTATATCGACTTAAAAAAATATTAATTTGAAAAATATTGATTTAAGCATGAGAATTAAAGTTATTGATGTAGTAAGCTCCACACACAACAATAAAAATATATGCATAGTAGTTAAATTGACATAAATATGCTAGTATTTCTAGGGGAAACGTTTCAAAATACTGCTCTCCAACTAACTTCACGGGAGCGGGAATCATAATGAAACATTACATTGACAGCACATGCACAATGTTCCATGTGTAAAGTGTCAAATATTTGTTGTATGATTATATTTAAAGAAAAGCCTATTGAAGAAGAAGGGGGTGAGAGGGGCATGATCAGTTAGATTGTACCCATTGAAGCAAATATCAATTTACATTATTCTAATTAATAAGACATGAAATATTTATGCAAGTTTTGTAATAATTTAATATTTTTTCTTAATAATAAAAAAAATCATCAATTTCTAAATTTCAATAAGAATTATGTGCTTGCAAAATATTCATAATGAATATAGCTGTGACTAAAATAATTAACGACAGCTGCCCCCCCCCCCTCCCCATTTTTTCAATGTTCTATTCATAAATACATTTAGTATTCGTGGAAGAAGTGAAGGTACATGTAGAAAGTAATAATGTTATAAAAGTGACACTGGTTATGTACGAGAAGTGATCAAAAAGTTCGCGAACTTTCTCTATATTTACAAAACCACAATTCAGATCAGAATGAAATTTGGCACACAAACAGTCATAAACATGTTCTATAAAGAGCAGATGTCCCGATGTAATGTGATATTTTACTGAATGTTTGTGACGTCACAATGTGAAAATGACGTCTATATGTAGATGACCTCTGACAAAAAAGGTTGACTCAGTCGTACTCGAACAACAAACGGCTGTAAAGGTTTTCGTATATCTTGGAAATTCCTTTGCCGTAACATATAATAATTTGTACAAGGTTTATGAAGACAAAAGACTTGCCAGAAGTTCAATCATTAATTGGATTGATTGCTTTATTGAAGGAAGGGAGATGTTTAAAAATGTTTGTTCTGTTGCCCAGTGATAGCAAGCTGGAGGAGAGATGTGTCCTTAGTTTCAATTTGTTATGAGAGATCACCAAGTTACACCTAGAAAATTGTTGAATATCTTAACAATAATATAATTATCAAATCCCTAAAATATTGTTTACTTTATGCTTTAAACATATCAGATATGATAAAAAGAAGGCGTCCATCTTCTATCCACATTGGACAAACGACGCTCCCAAGACAGAGGACACGGGTTTTGATGGTCACCATGCTCATTCTGGGAAAGGATATCCTTATCCACCCATCCTATTGCGGAGATTTAACCATTTCTGACAAATAGACTGTTCTTGTTATAAAAAGTAACTTTCCTAGTAAGAAATATAAGACTCGGAAAAATCTTTAAATAAGCTTCTGTGAACAGAACGCTACGGAACATGTCACGTGACCACTGTATCACGTAATTCGCGCATGGGCAGAACGGTGACAGATGTGCATTAAAATCGGAGAGGATTACTTTAAAAAATAATGGTCACTGAAACCTTATCTAATTTCTTTTATGGAAGCAATTCAATTAGTTCGCGAACTTTTTGATCACCCCTCGATGTCTGTGAATATTTTTTTTTTATTATTGTTATAACACTTTCATAGTATATGTATACAACATAAATTTCATCATTTGGTACAAGTTGACATCCGATTACACATATTTTGTCTTGTCTTAATCATATTTACACAGATCTACTTTTATACACTATGAAAGTTGTTTAGAGAGAGAGAAAAAAAACAAACAGAAACAAAAGAAAGGGGGGGGGTCAGCAAAGAAAACAATTGTTCTATATTACAAATAATATAAAATGATAAATAATCAATCTAATTTTTTCTTCTTCTGTGAATATTTGATGTTTTATCACTGTGGTAAACATATTATCTGCCACATATACGTCAACTGCAACAGTCTTGACCCCTCCCCCTTCAAAAATATATAAGAAGTAAATCATGATAGAATATATTTATATATCAGATAAATTTTAACTATCAGAACACTAGATCTAACTTCTTATTACTTCTTATTCTTATTACTTAGAATTATGTAAAATAATTTGTGCTCCATTGCAGCAAATCTGCATAAGCTTAATCACAAAGTTGAAAGGGTGGGGTCAGCCAAATAAAATATATCACAAGAAAAAAAAAATAGAGATTTAATTATCCAAATGCGAGTATTCTTTATTTTCAGAATATATTAGCGGATCTATACTATACTTAGGTAAAAAAAAAAAGGGAGGAGGGACACAAAGATATTTTTGCCTCCCCCCCCCATTCAAAAGTGGCGATGGAGACAGTAGCCCTCTATGACTATGCATATGATCTCCATCCCCTTTTTTCAAAACAATTTTGAATCTGTGTCAGCCTATAATCGTATACGAAAGCAAAATACATGGTACAAGAGCTTTGAATCCCGAGTGAAGTGAAGATTCATTAGAATTCCCGCCCCAACGAATTTAATTCAATAACAACATTTTCTCACTTCTTTATTGGAAATATTTATTTATTCAGATTCATTTATATCGATAAAACTGCATATTTATTTTAACATATCGACATTTCTAAATTTATATGATTAAATATCTTGCTTTGATCAATATTTTTTTAGGTTGATAATACTTATTACAATAAAATCAATTAAATATAAGAAGGTACCTTAAATAATGTAAAAACGTCAAGACAAGATACAATTCAAAATATTTGTATAAATAAGGAGTTAAAAACTCTTTATATGTTGATAAGACAATAAAATACAAGACATGTACAAGTTTTAACACAAGTGTAGAGACCTTTACGCTTCCAAACATTTGTCAGATGTTTATGTCGACTTCTCAGATATTAATGACTAACTTGCCTTGATGTTTATGTCGACTTCTCAGGTAGTTATGAGGACTTGTGAGATATTTATGACTAACTTAAAAGACCTTGATGTCGACGTGTTAGATAAAATTATTATCATGACTAGGAACTCTGCTTCTTGTTCCTTCGGATGAGACCTTCTAAAAAACCGAGGCCCCGTGTCAAAGGCAGGCGTTTGCACGATAAAGATCCCCCACTGCTCAATGGCCCAGAGTGCCGAGTAAAGGTCAAAATTTGAAGCCCTTCACCGGTATATGGTGACATCTCTATATGAGTGAAAAATTCTCGAATGGGACGTAAAATAACATACAATCAATCAATCAATCAATCTTGTTATTAAAGCGCATTTACGCAACTGACGACATCTACTTGTCATCATAATATCTCACAAGTCAAAATAGATGAGAAGTCATCATTAATATTTGAGAAGTTTACATACGTTATCATTTAAACTAATGATGTCAACTTATCAGGTGTCATGTCAGCTTGTCAGTAAATGATGTCGACTTGTCAGTTAATGATGTCGACTTGTAAGATGTCACCGATATGTCGTTTGTTTGGAAAATGAATTTGACTTTTCAAAAATTATGTCGACTTGTTAGATGATTAAATCGACTTCTCAGAACCTAATGTCGACTTGTACAATAAATATGTTGTCAACCGGATGGCACAAACTACGCATAGACATGTCTTCATAGTGAATTTTTAATCAAATAAGTGACAACTCTACAAAAGACCTCACAAGTCGACATAATCGACTGATAAGTGGTGGCAGAAACATATAAATAAGTGAACAGTAAACAAGCAGATCTGACAAGTCTACATAATAATCTGAAAAGTGATGGCAAAACTTTTCCATAATAATTCTGGATAATGAAGTCAATTTAAATGCCTAATCGTGATGAACAACCCAATCTGTCATTATGCATTTCAAAAGCTTCATTCTACTATACAGATAATTCACATAAAATTCAAGTCGATATACTTTGAAAAAAATGTAGACTAAAGTTATTAAAACTTATTCATGACAACGCTTACAGTTCATGGGTAGTTTACATGCAGAGTGCCATACACATCGTTGTTTATTTTTCTTCCAGGGTCAGCGATGTGGTTTTTGTCACGTAAAGAACTATATATATAAATATAAAGATTACTTATTTCATTTTATTCTTAAGCTACTTACTAGTAATATAGAAGAGAGGGAAATGAACTTGAAGACGATTGCAGTGTTTTACTTCATATTGATCTTGTCTGGGGTCCTTACGAATCCCATACAGAACATTGAAAGAGAACGTGAGTGAACAGCATTCTTTGAAATAAGATTTTTGTTCCCTTACTATGGTTTGTTAAGATATTAATTTCGATTGCAAATCTATTACCTTTTTCATCTTATGAATTTGATCTTTTTTGTAAAGTTTTATAACTTTTAAAGCCTTTTAAATATTTTATTTTATACAACCATTCCTCGATAAATTAAAAGCTAGGCCTTTTGCCATCATAGACAATAGCTTCTTCACAAAAAATGGAACTTAGATTTTTTTGTATCTTGTGATCGATTATCAATTATTTACTTTGTTAAAAATAACTCTGATTCTACACACACAAGTTGATAATTAAAGGATGCCTGAGTTCCTCATTGACAACATTTATCTACATGTAGTCATCGGAGACAAGTGCATCTTCCAACAAACCGTCGCGTTTCACTGACCACTAATTGTGCTCCTTTATTAGCCGACCTGTTTTTATATTATTATAAAGCAAAATTAATTTAAAAACTTCTACATGAGCAGAAGAAAACACTTGCTGTGGCCTGCAACTCGACATTCAGATATATCAAAGACATTTTATCAATGAACAATAGTTACTTCCCTTCAAATGCCGACTCGATATATCCCAATGAAATTGAAATATAAAATGCACTACAGAGTCTGATACAGTTGTTGCATATTTGAATGTTTTACTACGATAGACGATAAGGGCCAACTAACAACTAAATTCTATGGCAAACGAAATGACTTCAGCTTTTCTGTCGTCAACTTTAATATTTTATGTAATACTATTCCGCTATCAAGTGCGTAGGATGTTTACATCTCCAAACTTATTCGACACTCAAGAGAATGCTCTGCGTATTATCGATTTTCATACTGAGGCAGGCTAATGACAGACAGGGTGATGTTACGGGGATTTCAACAACCTCGTTTACAGTCAGCATTTCGTAAATTCTATTGTCGTTATAATAATCTTGTTAGCAACACTACTGTAATGATGTTTCCCATAGATTCCCTAAAATCCCTGACGGTCCCCTTGTCAGTCCCTGAAATTTTCCTATCTCCCTGTGACTTTCTCCTATGATCCCCTGTCGTTGTCCCTGACTTCCCTATCTACTCCCTGACGTCCCCTGACTTTGCCCCTGTAACCATTGTATACCCCTCCGATGTTCCCTGACATCTCTGATGTCCCTGCCAACTCGATCTCCGATGTCCCCTGACATTGACCACCCTGTCCACTCCCTGCCGTCTACTCACATTCCTTTATTCTTTTTAATCCAGAAAAAAAGGGTTTAAATATGTTCTTGTTGCTATTAAAATATTTTCAATATTTCGTCTAACTGAATAATACAGAGGGCGGGTGTGACCGGTCGACAAGGGAAGATTACTCCTCCTAGATCCCTGATCCTACCTCGGGGAATTTTTGGGGGTCAGTGTTTTATGCCCTGTTCACAGATTTATATTGTTTGTAGATTTTTCGAGATCGATCACTTTTCGTTATCTTTACCTTTTTTATTATTCATGAACAACTGAAGTTCACTAGATAATACTTATATGCTACAGGTCAAGTGTTACTTCGACGACCTCCTGAAATAAAGAAGAATCCAAATGTCAGGATTCATGGCATACACGGAGTGGAAGGACCCGTCCAGCGTGTAAGAGGGCCACGAAGAAGATTAAGGATACCAAGAGTGTAAAATATTTGAGTTTAACTTTCTTTATGAACTTCACAAACTAAATATTCGGGAAAAAGCCACAAAGAATATTTTTCTTACAATTTATAATTTTTATTTGATAGATTATGTGATGTAGATAGTTTAATGTAATATATATTTCTATTACACTAAGCATGGACATTTTTTTTTAAATTCAACATTACTATTGTGTGAATAAAATTTGGCTCTCTTTTGTGTTTTGAGACCTTTTGCATTTCCCCTTTTCACTTTGCGTATGCCTTGTGATCACGGAGTTGGTATCATCTCACGCTACCCTTTTCCTCTTCATAATTTGCAATAATGGTTGCCAGGCAAGCTCACTCACCGCGACCAGATACGTCAAGAAGTCGGAAGGACAAGAATCTTTATTTGTAATGATCAAATGAAATTAATTATCAAAGCATAGAGACTAAATAAAACATTGAGACAGAAATGACATTGCATCATTCTCAGTAATAAGAAGTTAGATCTGATCTGCTGATATTGATATTTAATCTGATATTCTATTATGGTTTCTTTATATTTATTGAGTGGGAGATGGAGGGGGATTACAGAGTGTGGAGATTCATGTCTATTTGGGTGATCATATGTTTAACACATGGTGACAAATCATCAAATATTTACAGAGTTTACATAGCCAGTGTCACTTTTATAATGTTATTACTTTCGATGCATCCACGAAATGGCCTAGTACTACATTAAAATTGAAACGGGGGGGGGGGGGGGGGAGGTAACCTTTCGTGAATTATTTTATTCATCACAATATTTATTAAGTATATTTTGCAAGCATTTGTTTTTTCTAAAAAGATTGGTGAATTTTATTGATAAAAGAAATTATTTTTTGAAAGAAATTATTGTTTTTACTAGACCTACAAATGTTTGATTTCTTATGAAATAGAATGATATGTTAATTGATATTTGTTTCATTTGGGACAATCTAATTGCTCTTGACCCCCCCCCCCCCTCCGCCTTCTTCAAAGCGTTTTTAATCAAATAGCAAATATTTGGCACTTTACACATGGTACAAAGTACATGGGCTGTCACTAATCTCGAATGAAATTATAATTATAATTCCCGCGCCCGTGAGTTCGAGAACAACATTTTCACATTTTTTCCTCAGAAATACTAGCGTATTTAAATTGATTTAACTACTATGCATGTATTTTTATTGTTGCATTTCGAGATTACTACATTTTAATCGCATGCTTAGAAAAAAATTTCAAATCCATATTTTTTAAGTTAATATAATTAATAGCAATAAAATTATTCAAATAAAAGAAGGCACTTTAAATTATGTAAAAACATCCAGATACAATGCAAAATAAGTGTTAAATTACAAAGTATAGCATTTTTTATGCTGAAAATACAGCGAAAAATAAGACAGTGTACAAGTTATAACACAACAAGTAAAGAGACCTTTACGCTTCCGTACTTGTCCCTCCACCTTTTCAATTAGCTATTGAAAACAAGCCAGTTTCAAATGATATAGCAAGTTTGAAGAAATATTTAAAAGTTGTTAGTATTGATGGTATACATCTCTCTCTCTCTTTCTGTATATTTAAAGAAAAATACATAAATGAAACTATCTTTAAATAGTGTTATTATTAAAATATATTTTGTTATGTTCCCAGTGAAAAATTTCGTCATATCTCTTTTGGAATTTTCATATACCTAGAGGTACAAGGGAACGTTATTTCGTGGACAATGATCTCATTTCAAAAGATAATTTCAGAAGATGAGAATTAGGAGGTTTTTTAAATTTAAAGCTGCCATACGCTATTTAAGTTTTCCTATCTCCAATATCAACACTAGGGTATATACACCCTTCGCATTCGTTGTTGTTGTTGTTGTTTTACGTCCCTCTCGAGAATTTTACACCCATATGGAGACGCCACCACTTGCCGGTGGAGAGCTGCAAATTTTGACCTATGCTCGGCACTCAGGGCCATTGAGAATGAGGGACTCTTTTTCGTGCCAGCACCTACTGCGACACGGAACCTCGGTTTATACGGTCTCATCCGAAGGACCGGTCTCCACCTCCCACAGTGGGATTCGAACCCGCGACGTGAGGTTCAACTCCTTATTCCGCGACTCTAGAGCATACGCTCTACCACTGCACCTCGTGGGCGACTCCTTCGCATTAGTTACAACTGATTGCACACCTGGAGCTTATGAGTTGTGTTAGTGTTTACATTTTGCTTATCGTGCATTTTTTGTTTGTTTGTAATGCATTGACCTGTGCAATTGATGTAACAAAAAAAAAAAAAACAAAACAAAACAAAAAAAAAAAAAAAAACAAAAAAAAAAAAAAAAAAAAAATCAAAAACAAGAACAAACTGCGAATTGCCAGTTTTTGATTTGAGTTGTACATAGCAAAATTTGTGAATATAAATAAACATTCATCGGCACAATAAATTGTTTTATATACAAAATTTTGTATTTATATTCATTTTCCCTTAAATGCCTCCTTGTTCTTAAGTTATCCCGATTGGGACCCCAGCTTTTTTAATTGACCAGTCAGATATAATCTATATTGTTTTTATTGTTTGTAATCGCCATCATGATTGATGGCTTCAATTTTTGCAACAAACGCCTCTACCCCTCCACCACCCAATTTATTTTTACATTTCATACTTGTGTGAATTTTGTACAACACATTGCTACCGTGTTCTTTTGTGCACCACCTTTTTTGCTCGTTAGTTAATTGTAGTTAGCTTTCTTGAAGATGTATTGACTGGGATTTCTATCATATAACTAGTCATGTTTTCTAATTGAATCTAGTCAGATTTAAACATTGTTTGCTTGACTTTATATCCAAGCAAATTAAATATTTGTATGTGTTTTAATTTGTCTGTTTTCGTCATTTATTTGATTAAATAACATTTTCACCCGTATATTGTTGTTTCTCTTATCTAAAAAAAGCGAGCTGCGAATTGCCAGTTTTTGATTTGAGTTGTACATAGCAAAATTTTTGGATATAAATCTCTTTCTTTTACGACTTCTGTTCACCTTTATTTGAACTAAAATGAAATTTAATGATTTCACAGTTATGATAAAATCTTGAAAGAACAGGGGTTGTATATCCCCCAGTTGGAAAAATGAAAATGCTGGATTTTCAAGTGTAATTATAGTGCGCATGTAAGATATCTTTTTAATGGATGGCATACATAATTTAAAGTAAAAAAACTAAGTTGGAAATCAAATTTGTCCGCCCGTTTGTAAACACATCAGATATATAGGGCTCGAATTTAACAACACTGAGTTCTTATTCAAAACGAAAGGGTATATAATATAGAATGTAAGCCCACTGAGGACCTATCAAAAATAAATTTGAATTCGATATAACAAATTATCGAAATTGTTAAAACGAAGTAAATTTGTTATAGTCTTGTATTCCACCATATTTCAAATTAAAGACTACACTTTGTATTTCCTACAAATATACATCGACTATTGCTTCCAAACTTTTTAATTACAGGATAACTTTACAGAGCCTGGATATCGAATATCTGAAACATAATCCTCCATCGTGTTCATGTTTTTCTCTACCCTATAACTATAGTCCTGCTGGACACGTTATTACTGGTGAAGAGAATATAGTTAATGATGAGGACCTTAGATCACTAATTTTAAAAGGTCCTAAATATAGGAAACCCCGATCCTTCAACTGGCGTCGGAATTTCATAAATATTATGGATTCTGTAGAGGATTATGCCAGGCGATGGGCCAGACATGAAAAAGAAGACCTTGACACTTTGTCAGAATGGATTAAATGTATCAGATGTATGTTAAAATTGCGCATTAAAAGATTGAGGGGCAATATGAAAAACATCTATCCTTCTGTGTTCAATAATCCAGAAGTGAAAAAAAGAATTAGATAGATTACATGATCAGTACGTACTGGTCCCTGCTGACAAAGCAGGTAACAACATTGTTTGTAAGGCTCATAATATTAAATGTATTTTAGAGGAACTTGGATTCAATTCTACAAGTGGTAATCCAACTTATACTCATAGTTCTCTTTCTTAGGAAGAAATTCTTCAAAATCATATGTCAGTTTTGAATATTTTTAATATTCCCAACAACCAAAATGAATTTGAATTAGCATTTCTATATTGCATTCCAAAACTTCATAAAAACCCTTACAAACAAAGATACATAGCGGGTTCCAGTAAATGTTCAACCGAGCCTCTTTCTTTACTCCTCACTAAGATATTAACAGTAGTGAAGGAGAAACTTCAAGAGTACTGTGCAACAATACATTCGAGAAGTGGTGTAAATCAGATGTGGATACTTAAAAATTCCAAGGAACTTTTGGAAAATTTGAAATCACAAGATTTTACCAAAATCAACAGCTTAAAAACTTACGACTTTTAACTTTATACACAACCATTCCCCACGATAAATTAAAGCCCAGGCTTTTTATATCATTGACAGCTGCCTTTTCAATAAAAATGGAACTCGTAAATATACTTACCTTGTCATTGGTCATTTGCAAAATTATTTTGTTAAAAAACATTCTGATTGTTCACACAAGTACTCTGAAGTTGACATTAAAAAGATGCCTGAGTTTCTGATTGACAATATCTATGTGGTTTTTGGAGACCAGGTCTTCCAACAATCTATTGGAATATCCATGGGTACCAATTGCGCCCCGTTATTAGCAGACCTTTTTTTGTTTTCATATGAAGCAGAATTTGTCCAAAATCTTGTACGTGAAAAGAAGAAAACACTTGCTGTGGACTTCAACTAGACATTTAGATATATCGACGACGTATTGTCAATTAACAATGGTTATTTCCTTTCTTATGTCGATACAATATATCCTTGTGAACTTGAGATAAAAGATACCACAGAGTCTGACACATCTGTTTCATATTTGGATATTTTACTTGAAAAAGACGTTAATGGTAATCTAACAACCAAGGCACCTGATCCCACCTCTGATGTTTGGAAGTCCGTGTTTGCTCTGCTCCTATTTTGTATTGATTAATGGACTTTTGAGCTTGAATACTGTTCGTTATCTCCATATATATCATGAAGCAGAATTTGTCCAAAATCTTATACGTGAAAAGAAGAAAACACTTGCTGTGGACTTCAACTAGACATTTAGATATATCGACGACGTATTGTCAATTAACAATGGTTATTTCCTTTCTTATGTCGATACAATATATCCTTGTGAACCTGAGATAAAAGATATTACAGAGTTTGACATATCTGTTTCATATTTGGATATTTTACTTGAAAAAGACGTTAATGGTAATCTAATAACCAAGCTTTATGATAAACGTGATGACTTTAACTTTTCAATCGTCAACTTCCCTTACTTATGCAGCAATATACCTTCAACACCTGCATACGGGGGTTATATCTCTCAGTTGATTCGATACGCAAGAGCATGCTCTACGTATGTACAATTTCTAAAACGAGGTAAATTATTGACAAACAAGTTGATGAAACAAAAATATCAGCAGTCTCGTTTAAAGACATCATTTCGCACGTTCTATGGTCGATACAATGACCTTGTCAGCAAATACAATTTATCATTGAGTCAAATGCTGACTGACGTTTTTCATACTGATTATTAGGCCATTATTTACACACTGAATTGTCGACAGATTTTTCCGTTATTTCCCGATCATGACAAGGAGCACACGGCGGGTGTGACCGGTCGGCAGGGGATGCTTACTCTTCCATTTCACCTGATCCCACCTCTGATGTTTTGGAGGTCCGTGTTTGCTCTACTCCTATTTTGTAATGTTTAATGGACTTTTGAGCTTGAATACTGTTCTTTATCTCCATATATTTCATTATAACAGATTTTTTTTTAAATTCGTTATAACAAATTCAAAAAATTGATATAACAGTTTCAGTTCTTTGAAACGAATTCTAAAATGTGTTATAACAAATTAAATTCGTTTGATCGAATTTGAGATTTATGGCCTTTAGTAAAATATTTATGAATCCGATATAACGAATTACAGAATACGTTCAAACGAATTTATTTCGTTATAACAAATTTTTAGATTTCCTTGTAACGAATTTAATCTCTTAAAACAAATTTTTAAATCCGTTATAACGAATTCAACAAGTTTGATATGACAGATCAAATTCGTTCTAACGAATTAAAAAAATATTGATATAAAGAATTAATTTTATTTTAACATTTGGCAATCTGTTATATCGAATTCAGTAATAAATTTGAGAGGTCTTGGGTGGGATTCCGTAATACAAGAACTCATATGAAAATATGAAAAGTATCAAATGTAATCACTCAAAGTCAGTTTAGAGCTATTTGTTAGTCTTTATTAAAGTAAAAAAAAAATACAGAAGTAAAGCATGGTCATTGAAATTTTCATTTAGTCGAGGTTGAACATTATACATTGCACATGTAAATTCTCCGATAATGATTTATTGGAAAATTTTGCAATAAACATGTGTCATCAAATTGAATGTCTTTTTGTAAATAATTACTAATTACAGTAAAATCTCGTTATCTAGAACCTAATGGACCTAGAAAAAACTTCGAGATATCGAGGGTAAAATATTTAAAGAATGAGTATATGGGACTTCCAAGTCAGTTCGACATATTCATGGTATTCGAGATTTCACTGTTCGAGATATCGAATTCAACTGTATTTGTCGAGGGTTTTTTATTTTGATTCTTTGATCAGGTGTAAAGACGAATAATGACCCCCGTAAAATAATGACCAGGGGATGACCCTCGGTCATTATTCGACTTGAAAAATGACCCTTTTAACAGTAGAAAAAGTGGCATCACCCTTAAAATCTGCATAACCTACGTGAAGAAAAATGACCCCCGTACAATAATGATCCCCCTGTAAATTTTGTTAGAGAGAGAGTGAAAATTGTTTATAATGTCTATCTATCTGTTGATCAAGTTGCATTTGAGTGCATGTATTTTTAAGTCAGTAATTTTAAATGACATGTACATACATGTAATTTTCGGACATATAGCGAAAGTATCTTACAATTTGAATAAGAAGATTTATATAATGTTTTAGATACCTTTAGAAAATTTTCATTAAAACCGAAATAAAAGGCATTAATTAACTATCCAATGTATATAGCAAACAAAAGTGGAGATGCAAGCAATTTTAACCTACACTGCAAGTAAAACTTCCGAGAAACCCCCAAAACCGCAAAGGAATGGAGTCAAGAAAATAAAACTTGTTAATAGAGATATCCATATCTCGTTCCCAAAGATGGAGATAACGAATAGTATTCAAGCTCAAAAGTTCATTGAAATGATACAAATCAGGAGCAGATCAAACGTGGATATCCAAAACAGCAGAGGTGGGATCAGGTACCGTGGAGGAGTAAGCATCCCCGTCGACCGGTCATACGCGCCGTGTGCTCCTTGTCATGATCGGGCAAACTGAAAATCCGTAAACAATTTAGTGTGTAAATAATGGTCAAACACTTCGTATGAAAAACGTCAGTCAGCAGTCGACTTAATGATAGATTGTACTTGCTGACAAGGTCACTGTTACCACCAAAGAACTTGCGAAATAATGACTTCAAATGAGACTGTTGATATTCTTGTTTCATGAAACTGTTTGTCAATAGCTTGCCTCTTTTTAGACATTGTTTGTACGTAGAGCATGCTCTTGCGTATCGAATCAACTAGGAGACATAAACAGGTGATAGAGATGCTACAAAAGTAAGGGAAGTTGACAAAAATTAAAGTCATCACGTTTATCATAAAGTCTTGTTGTTAGATTAACATTAACGTCTTTTTCTAGTAAAATATCCAAATATAAAAAAGATGTGTCAGACTCTGTACGTGGTATCTTTTCCAAGTTCACTTGGATATTTTGAGTCGACATGTGAATGGAAGTAACTATTATTAATTGATACTACTTCGTCAATATATCCAGATATCGAGTTGAAGGCAACGGCAAGTGTTTACGTATTATCATGTAGAAGTTTTTGAATAAATTTGCCTCATATGAATGCAAAAATAGGTCTGCTAATGAGGGAGTGCAATAATTACCCATGGAAATTCTGACAGATTGTTTGAAGATCAGATCTCCAAAAACTACAAAGATATTGTCAATCAGAAACTCGAGTATCTATTTAATATATCAACTTTATGGTTCTAGTGTGTACAATCAGAATGTCAGAATATTTTCTTTAAATAATGACCAATGACAAAGTAATTAAAGTTCTTAAAAATAAAAAAGAATCTTCAAATCTATTCCAACAAATATATAATTCGCTAAGTTGTCTAAGAGCTAAGGACTAACTTATTTTTCCTCCAAAATATCTTGTTCATCCGAAGGAATAACAAACTTTCAGAACTGTTACCTTATTTGTCAGAAAATTTTCGTCCAAACAGTTATATTGGGGGGGGGGGGGGGGCTGGCTTCAACTGCACCATACTATTGAATTATTTTCCGTATTTATAAAAGTTATGACCTTCATTGATTTTCGTAAATTTGTTAAAGTTCTATTCTAAAGATTCTAAAGTTACAAATTGTATAACCTTACAAAATTAAAAAAATGGAAAATAAATATTTATGCTTACAAGGTCACTAAAATGACCCAGGAATTATGCTTACATAGCTTGAGACTGTTAAAAGCCCTGAGACATCATTTTATTTGCCAGTATTCTGCCTTTTTAAAAGTTAATGTATAGAGCATGCGTACTGAATATGTTAGGAGACTTACACTCTACATGCAGGCGATAGTAGAATTTTACACATAAATACATATAAGAAGTGACCGATTCAAAAGTCAACCCGTTTGTCAATAGTTTAGTTATTAGTTGGCATTAATTGTCTACAATTAATAAAGTATCCAAATATGAAATGGATGAAAAAGAAAGATGACAGTTTAAGCCAAAAGCCACTGTAGTGTACCTATTTTGTGTTTTTGTGTGTGTATGTGTGTGTGTGTGTGTGTGTATGTGTGTGTGTGTGTGTTTGTGCTCAAAACTCAGTGGGTAAAATATGAAGATAACGACTAGTAATCAAGCTCAAAAGTCCATTTGAACGTTACATTGGAGAGGAGCAAACACGGACCTTTAAAATACATCAGAAGTGGGATGACGTGGCATGGAGGGGTATGCATCCCTGTCAACAGGTCACACCCGATGTTGATCCTTGTCATGATCGGGCAAACAGAAAAATCCGAAGATAATTCAGTGTGAAAATAATGGCCTAACAATCTGACTAAAAAAACGTCAGTTAAGATTCTACTTAAAGATAGAATGTATATGCTGACAAGGTCATTGTATCGACTATACAAATTTGCGAAATGTTAACAAAACGACAGTGTTTATATCCTTTTATTATCATCTTATTTGTCAATAGTTTGCATCGTTTTAGAAATTGTTCCGAAGTAGAACATGCTCTTGCGTATCGAATCTTTTGAGAGACGTAAACTCCATGTACAGGCGATAATGGTACATTGCTATATAACTAAGGGATGTTGACGATAGAAAAATTGAATTCACGTTTATCATAGTTTTATTTCTAGTTTGCCATTAGTGTCTTTCTCTAGTAAAATATCCAAAAAGGTATAAAAGATCTAAACACATGTAATGCTGTTTTAATACATTCTAATTGCGTGTTCTAGCTTTCAGTGTTCGTAAAAAAATGCAAGAGAATTAAACGTTGAGAACCAAACCTTGTCATCAATCACCTCATTTAAACTTTGTATCGCTCTGTTGGGAGGGTGGTCATTATTTAATAGGTCAACTTTTTATAGGTAAATTGACCCCCATGGTTCTTAATCTAAAAAATTACATTTTCCTAATGCTGGGAGGTCATTTTTCAACGGCAAAAAATTATTTCCGGTCATTTTTCTACGAGGGCCATTTTTTGTCTATAAATCGGCAGTCTGTTACGTTGGGAAGTTGTGTTCCCCTTATGTTTAAATGCATTTTTGCTAGCGCTACTAATGTGATTGAATTTAACTAACAAATCGGTATAAAAAGAAATTAAAATCCTTACTGAATTGTTTAAAACTCGTCAATTGTGCTTTGTAGCTAAGGCATTTGCTTCTTTTAAGGAAGTTCGAATCATTAATGAAAAATGTTTTGGACTTTCAGGATATATGCAAATACTGTTTCTATTTACTCTATCTTAATATTATATAATGTTAAGAAGACTTAAATCTATTCAAAATTGTGTTATCTCCCGTAAAAATATGTTATTCCATTTCATATCAAAGGGCAGATCCTCTAACTGCATAAAACTGGCGAAGACTTTGATCTCTACAGTGAGCAAAAATTAGAGATCTTTTAAAACGCAATCGATGATGATTGCTTAAAAAGACTATTTGATGTTTGCGATAATAGGTTTTCTTATATTGTACAAAATTAAATGTAAAGTCAGAAGTAGTATGTTACATATCTTCGAAGGACTGTGGACTTTTTTAAATAGTTTCATGGTACTGACTAAACGTTTACTTAAAGTACAGTCATTCAGAGGTTGATTTGTTGAACGATAAAAATAAAGAACAAGTATGATGTTACTTATGTTATTTAAGATTAAAGAGGCTGGGTGGTCGTGGCCATTTTTAGACTATATTGATCTCCTTTAGAAGAAGAGCTCCATATAAAGATATACAAAAATGATCAAATTTTAAAACTAAAATGTATGAATTTTTTTCTTTGCCATATGATAGTTGACAGCTTAAGATATCATATCTAAAAAAATAAGTTATATCTGATGGTTAATTTGTTGACCCCCCAGCCTCCTTAAATGTCTGCATGGTTAGTCCTTGAAAATTTAATGCTAGATAATAGTCTGATAATAACAAGTGGATGATATGTTAATCTTGCATATTTAAAGTTGATCTGAACTATCCAAGTAAGGATTCCTACATACATAAATATATGTAGGAGAAAAAATGTCAAAGTGAGCCATACCACTCACTCAGATATCTCAAAATCTAAATTTGGTTAGAGGGCTTATATTTTACTGTTTCTCGATATGTTTACTGTCAGCAACTCACTGCTTCAGTTCGAATTCGTATCCTCATTCTCATACAAGAGTAAAAATAAAAATCTAGCATGTGATTCTTCACTGTTAACAGTGTATACGAGGGTTGTCCAAAAAGTTCGTGGACAATGGCGTTTTTGTCAAAATGAATGGTTCAAAATATGCTTATTGTATACCCAGATATTAGTCAAGAAAATCCAAGTCGGAATAGTTTGGTTTTTATTGTTTGAACTTAATTTTTTTGTAAAAATCTCGCTCATTAAAGGTCGCCGATAGTGCGCACGGACCAGGGTTAAAATGCCATGAACTTTTAAATAAAGTGATCTGATTGAAATGATTATTTCTTTTTAAAACGAGTCAAAGCTGAATAAAAATTTAATATATCACAAATAAAGCGGTTATCGCTATTTTCTGATACCTTTAGTATCGGTTACTAAATAGACAATGAAAATATTAAGTGAAAACCGCAAGAAGTATGTTTCAAAAATTGACAGAAAAAGCGACGTCGGCCATCCGAACGGGACAGCGTCCAATCATACAATTATGGTTAATATGGTTGAAACGTCGTCTAAAAACAAAATATTTATTCAAACAACTTAAATTTATTGGAAAATATTTAGTCTAGTGATTTGTAATTGGTGTATACGATTTTTCAACGGTGTGTAAAATTTCGGAGACACTACAAGAAGTGGAAACTACTGTTATTTGATGAAAATAGGATATATTCCTATTCATGACGTTGTTATAAAAATAGCGCCGTCGGGCTGGGCTGTGCATCCTGTGTTTACGAAGTGTTAATATTAATGACGCTCGTAAATTATTGCGTATTGTTTTGAGTTTTAAAATTTAAATTAATTATAATCTATACATAAATATTATTGCACACATTTGGCAATGTGGCATAATCAAGAAAAATAGCATGCGTCTATGAACATGCGATAAAAATTCAAAATTCATATTTCTGACGTTATCATGAAAAAGGCGTTACGTCAGACTGGCCCATGCGACTTGCATATACAAAGTATTTACACCTATAATGTTCAGTAAATAGTGTGCATTGTTTTAACTTTTTTACATTTACTCAATCATGGTCTATATTAAGATATTATCTTACATGTTTGCCATTGCGGACTTAAAAAAGAAAATTAAGCATTTGTCCACGAACTTTTTGGACAACCCTCGTATTGATAAGAATTCTGTGATTTCATGTTATAAACATCAATGCTTTCTTTAATGCTGGCTACACTAAGGTACAATGAAGATATAGAGGCTAATTATTATTATGATTTATTTTCACTGTATCTTGAATGCTAGGAATTGTCAGTCTTCTTCATGAGAAAGGAAAGATATTCAAAGGCAGAAAATGAAAAACAAAGACATTCAGGTAACTAGGTAGAATCTCAATTGATATACATGTAACTGATTTTAAGGAGTCGAATTATGTTCCCTGGGCCATCAGGCCCATTACGTAGAAACCGCACTATGTGAGCATGGAAGTAAGCTCTAACAATTATATGAATATGTCTAAATGCCTTCTTCTTGTATTAGTAGACGAAAGAAAATTTACCTAAAAAATTCTTCCTTAAAAAGAAATAATGTCATCAGTGAGGTACTACGTATACACGCTTAAGTATGTAGATTCCAGTTCACATACAATAGTTGCATGATATAAGTGAAATATATGGAGATAACGAACAGTATTCAAGCTCAAAAGTCCATTAAACATTACAAAATAGGTGCAGAGCAAATAATTTGTTACCTACAGAATCAGTTTGCAGGTGATAATGCAATATTGATACATGATTTTAAACAAACATGTATTAGACTCTACATGGATACATGTATAAACTGATGTGGAATTTAATTCTTATATCTGCTGGACTTAAAAATTACCTTGTTGAAATGAAATAATTATCTTATTTTAATGTATTCTCAAACCATTTTAAGGACATATGCATTGTAGTTTTTAACTTTTCTTATATCCCTGTATCAGTTAAGAGTTTTAATAATTGCAGAACATTTGTGAAATTTTATTATGCCTGTAAATCCTGTAAACCTTTTCTGAATCAAATTACGGTATATATCTTAAGAGTCTATTTCTGTTAATTTTTCTTTTAATCCCCTACCCCAAAAAAACAACAAGGATTTGCATTATTTGATATCTGTTCAAAGCTCCCGTTACTGTATATAGAGGATATTCAATGTTTTGTGGTTGGATATGGAATTTATTTCACAAGTGTGACAGGATTTTTTGATATTTTCACGAGTGCGAAGCACGAGTGAAAATATTTCTATATAATCCTGTCTCACGAGTGAAATAAATTCCATATCCATGAACCACAAAATATTGAATTTTCTGTTTATTACATTTTCTTTGATTTTCCCTTTGCCTCTGTCTTTTCTAAACACAGTGTCATAGACTGTGATGTCATAATTGAGCCTTTGAGACGTCATATAGCTTATAGCAGTTGTGAGACTGAATAGGTAACATGGATTTTAACAACATATTTGGGTAGAAATTGGCAGTTTTAGTCTCTATCAAGACGGTTTAGTTACAATCTCTATCTTATGGCAGGCCAACAATTTTTTTTAACTTACTTTGATATTCTTTCACACTGTGAAAGAATATCACTTTGGTATCCTTTCACAGTATGAGAGAATATCAGTTTTATTCAATAAATAAATCACAGTATTTCACTGATGAAAATGTAATAAACTGATTTTTTGTCCTAGAACATCCAATGGTAATGTGATTTTGAATTAATAATATCTTTGTAAATTATCAATGGGAAAGGTACATTGTAAATTAAGTACATACAATGTACATTGCGTATGACCTTAATTTGGATAAAAATGCGCCATTGTTGTTTCTTGTCCAGAATTTTATGCAAACTGCACAGTCAAAACATTAGTGATCAAGCCCCCTCCGTTTCTTTCGTTTGATTTATACGATATTTTTGAAGATTTTTGTAGGAATTACATTTGCTTACCTAGCCTAAGAAATTGCTTTCCAACAGTGGAATTTAGGATTTGAATCCAAATTGAGTTCTGGAGGTTAATTGCAGTGCCACAAATGATAAATAAAAATTGATAATTTGGAATAAGATTACTGGCAGTTCTTGTTTCTCTGACGTCTCAAAGTCTATGGATTTTCCATTATTATGTAAGACAGAGGACAAAATGGACAATTTTAACTATACAATTAAGACAGCACAAGACTGCTCCGGTTCAATTTTCACATATTTCATTGATATTATAATTCTTCACATTATGTCAAAAGATCGAGATGGAGCAAACTTGCGCTCGATGACTTTCAATCAAAATATGCACACTTTATTTCTCTGAAAATCATGGAAATTTTGAATTCACGTAATCATCTTGACGTCATATCTAATATATGGTGCCATGACTGATGAAAATGTAATGCGCTTTGAAATCTGCAGATCATCCCGTGGTTTTTGAACATAATTAAAGATTTCTTCACAATCTTGTTTTACATATAAGTCCTAACTGCAGCCAATGGCTCAACGAGTTATATTAACATGTTTTTGATATCCATTGCCGTATCAGACAGCATGTTATCTGCAGAAAATCATCCGCATCGTCATGATCATAAAGATCAAGGGTATTCGCAATTGGAAAGTGAGTCCCTTTTTGTCATCTCGACATCATTGAAACATTCTTGATTATAAATTTTGGTACATGTTACATTCATTTTCTTCATATTAAAGACAATATATTCATATCCTTTATTTCGATTAATGGGATTATATAGGAATAAAGTCAAGAACACCAGGGATATGATTAGTGATACTAATATGCAGGCATCGTAAATTTGGTTGAAATTGACCCAGTGAAAAAGTGGAAAAGAAGTATAAAAAACAGACACCGACAGACATTTGAGCAGGAAAATCTCAACAGAACTGCAGATAGTCACTATTTAAATATCATACATGTAGGGCATGTTCTCTCATTTTTCAATGAGCCCCTTTTAATTTATTTCAATATGTCATATTTTTAGCTTTATGGGTGTACTTTAAGACAACTCAACTATAAAACCACAAAAAATGTATGAAACTTTATATGCAAATTTAACAATCGATTAAAAATTTTCAACTTTAAAACCTTAGTGAACTTAGTCGCGTTACTTTTCTTATACTATGAAATGTACAGTTTCAGGCCGTTTACTTCTGGTGGATCGATTTCATCACCGTCGACGACGTCTCCTTCGTTGTCTTCGCTGCTTGACGTATTGATGATGAATAGCAGCCTTTCTGGCACGCCTCTCTTTCCCTGTCATTGGTCGTTTTCTAGGTCTTGATGTTGTTTTTGTAGTTTTCTTTGGTGGTGTCGACCCTTTTTTTGATGGAATAAGACAGCCTAGGGAAACTATAAATGAGAAATTCATGCTATGAAACGTCTGTGTTTAATACTTTTGTACCTAGAATATCTATGATGTTTTTGAATGAATTAAATTTGATTTGAATTGAGTGGCATAATTTGTAATTGCCCTTTTGATTCCAGAAAATTATCTACATATTAACGATAAAAAAGAGAACTTAAACAAAGATTCTGCGCATTAAGTAAAACTATTATTTAATGCTAATAATAATTAAGACACAAACCTTTGCAATAATTCTGACTATAAATCATCACAAACTTATCATTCATGGGGTATATGATACACTTATTTTAATGGTGATGTAACTTACTTCTGGGGACACAGACTACAGAGGGAAAAATCCCCATTCCTTTACTCCTCAATTGTTTTCTTTATGCTGCTAAAACAAATACATACTCTATCAGAAAACACGTTGTACAGTGTATCGCGTTAGAAACACACACACTTCAGTAATCATCACGGAATTACACTGAAATCGTTACGAATACACTCGACACATCCGGATACCAATCTCCTATGCAGAGTTGTCGTTCGTTTCTCTCTCAGAGGTGAATGTATGAGTGATCCGGATACATGAAGACCCGCATATGGATAAACAATAATAAAAGCATGTATGTTGGGACCAAGATGCCTTGAAAGGACATAGCGTAAAGACCACAAACAATTTATATTTCTTTATCATCTCCCTGCTATTTCAGCTATGACCAGAATTTGTTGTCTTTCCCAAAAAGAAAGGCTTTTATCACCAATTGCTTGCATACACTGTAGGTTAACATTACCAAAATGTATCCTATTATTGCTCACAATGAAAATATGAATTGAATGTAACAAATTTTATTGACAAAGTCAAAAGGATCAAACACAATTTCTGTAACTTAGATAGTTTGTTAAATAATCGGAAAATCATGGGTTCTTTCGTATTAATTATTTTAATGAAACTAATGTGTTCTGTGGAAATTCACGCTTTGATAGGCTGATGGTTTGCCCATGATTTGTAGGCTTTTATATTATTTACACTACCTACGTATACCCTATTTTAATACATTGATGTACTAGGTGTGTCATTTAGGATCGTTAGAAAATTTAAGCTTTCTCTGCATTCGCTGGAATGTGTGTTTACATGTACACGTAATGGTATAAAACAGCAAAATACATATCCTGTTTAGTTCAGGACCTACTTTGTCTATGGTAAGGAGATGTATATGCAATGAAAATAGCCCAGAATATAATAACATGTATTGAAACAGTTAATTAATCAACATACTAAAACGTACTATAATAAAAAGTTTTATCAAATAGCACATGAATATATATCAGTCTCGATTTGGAAGTTTGCTCTTCACAATTGACATAATCACGAATTTGGAACAACTCTTGCTCATATTCGTTATGCACAACTGTACACAATTATATAATAGGATGTCGCCATGTTGTTTGTGTTCAAACGTAGCGAATTTTCTTTAAAGACTTTGTTAAATACACATGATAATGCGTTTTAAGTTGTATATTCATTGCCAAAAAGAATGATGTTTCATCTGTGCATGTTGAAGATAAGATCGGCTGAAGTAGAAAGTTAAGAGAAAGTTCATAGTAATATTTATACACACACAAACACACCCACTCACACACATAGATACAGAGAGAGAGAGAGAGAGAGAGAGAGAGAGAGAGAGAGAGATTGAGAGATTCTTGTAATGATATAAATAAAAAAATCTTCATGCGTCACAAATATGTGGTAGTCTTGCAAGCTTACTCATTCCTTGAAATAATGTCACCTTTTGATGCTCTTATCATACAGGAAATATTGGAGTACTTGTCAAAATTATGAGATTCTTTTGAGAAAATCTTTTATAACATAATTCTAACACATTTTAAAATCATATTGTCAGAATGTGCAGAGACGTAGATATACACTGTAAAAAATGTGCTTAGGAAATAAACACTTCCATTACGTGTTTAGATCTAAACGTGTTTGATATTGTGTTTAACAACAAAACACTTATGTCTAAATGTATTTAAAATCTATACGCGTTTAGATATTGAACATGTTTTTTGTTTTAAATTCGGTCAAATGCAGAGTTATCTTCCCGGAAATTATACATATTTGAACGTTAATAAGCGCGGTTGTCGAGACAAAGAAAATCACAACAAAACAGTAAACGATGTTTTCAAAAAAGCTGATGAGAACTTGAGTGCCAACCACCGCAGAAATAGTGAAATACTTGTGAAAGGCTTATTGTTATTTTTATTATAAGGTATGTATGCATTTGTTTATATATAAAATGAACATGATGGTCAAAGTAAACAACATTTCACTTTATATCAAGGATGTCTTTCGGGGTCAAATCATGTATTCATTAATGAGAGTAAATATTAAATCTATAGTTGCAATAAAATTGATTTAAACATTTTTATTATATGCTTGTAATTAATGTAAAACTTCAGTATGTTTAATGAGGAGCACATACTATTACTTAAATGCAACGTACGTCCTTTCTTACAGGTTAACGTATTTGGATAGCCTAGAGAAAGAACTCTGTTAATGGATCTGAAAGAAGAATTATACTGCCATAGAAAATACTTTCAAGATTATCCAGATACTCTGCTGTTTCGTTTACATCACGACGGATTTGAAATAGTGAACCGTATTGCATCACACTGCAAGAAGCACACCATAGCTGGAGTCTTTTAAATATATATTTACTTTGTATTGTGCTACTGGTACAAAATGCAGACAATTCAACAACTTGGGTGTTACTTACTCTTTAGATGCCAGTAGTTTTATATGTCAGAACTATCACTTTACTGTGTGTTAGGTTTTTTTCAAAATCATTTTAATATGATGTTTAGAAGTAAATAAAAGTTAAAACGGACACACCTTTTATACTTTTAGTTTTCTTGCAGATCCTTGTTTAAAACATTGAAGTGTTTAGCTTCTAAACACAAATCTAAGTGTTTAGAATTGTGTTTAAACACTAAACATGTAAGTATTTAGGTTTAAAACACTTTCCAGTACGCGTATTGAAATTAAACATGTTTAAAATTTAAACGCATTAAAAAAAGTGTGACAAGAATGTGCTTAGAAATGTGTCTATCATCTAAACACATTTTTTACAGTGTAACTGTGGAAATTGAGTTAAGACTTTACTTTCAAATTAGAGTAACAAAGGAAATTCTACTCAAAAGACACCATTCTTTTGTCATTCTGAAGTCACGTGATAGTAGAAAGTTTTAAGTAGCTGGTTAAGAATGAATTTCAAGACCTTCAACAGGAAACACTTGGAAATTCATAAAACTCAGTACCATGCAATTCAAAATACTATTTAAAAGCTATGCACTTTTGTTTATCGTTCAGTGATCTAATTCATTTTTTTGGTTAACCGCTTCTTATACACTGTAGCCGTATATACGTAAGCAGCTTTGTTAATACTGTCAGTTTTTCCTATAACCGTTATAGTCCCGAGAGATAAAAAATGAGAACGTGTGAATTATTCATTGTCTTCCTTTTAATGGGATCAGTGTTTGATTGTGATGGTGGAAAAACGTCTCTTCAAGACATTTTGAAAAGAAGTATTGATAATAATCCGATAAAATTGAGAGGTAAGATACTAACAAAGGTACGTAAAAACATTATTGCTGATACAGGTAACAAATCACTATTAATTTCTAAATGGAACACTTTATTGATTCATACCTATGTTCATAGTTTTATTCGTTATTTTCATTAAAGTTACAAGTTTTACTAGGGAAAAGAAATATAGTTAATAAGATTTGAACAATAAAATATGTAAACAGCAACTTATCTTGAGTGTTGACAAGCTACAAATTGTTCAGCTAGATGAATACGTACAAATCCAGGCGTGATGTGACGTATAAAATCATTACGAATTATATAAGGGAGGCTAAAAAGAATCATCTCAATTTTATGAAGTTGTTTATCCATTAGGATATTGCACTCGAAAGGATCATGATTTTCAGCACAATATGTTCATACATATTTATCTTAAAAACACTCAAGTGAACTTCATAAAATTCAATTCAACCCAAGCATATTTTATATGAAGCATAAGACTAGTCAATACTGATTTAGTTTATTTCGAATCAATGTAAACAGGACTATCCCAAATGAAATAATTCACATCCAATTTTTATTGTAGATCATGGGAAAGACAATTCACACTGAAAAATTTCAATCTCAAAATTAATTACTTAAAAGTGTTCTTTTTTTGTCTTCCTATGTATCATTACTTTGGAAAACACCTGTTTTACAGTTTTTAATCCAAAATATATTACAGGACAGGCCTTATAGGACTTACTTTATTGTGATGCAATGACATAGATAAGCGTTATAACCTATCCAATTATTAATAAACTTCGGAACAAGTTAAACAAATACATGTATCTATCATGCTTGTGATGTGTTTATCAACTTTTATCTGAAATGTTGTGTAGACTAGCCGTGATAGACATTTACATGTGAATACTCTATATTTTGGAGATTCCCTTTAGGCATAAATGGGCAGGTGGCCAGGTAGTTGAGAGAAATTTGTCACATTAGTTGATATAATTTTGTTATCTTTTTTTTTTAATGCATTTTTATCACAATGCTGAATCTATTACTGGAAAATTGAGATAGTTTTTTTAAACAACGGATTTTATACTTTACAAATAAAAGATCAGAGTTTGATATAATAATTTAAATGTGCTGAATACGAGGGTTGTCCAAAAAGTTCGTGGACAATGGCGTTTTTGTCAAAATGAATGGTTCAAGATATGCTTATTGTATACCCAAATATTAGTCATGAAAATCCAAGTCGGAATAGTTTGGTTTTTATTGTTTGAACTTAATTTTTTTGTAAAAATCTCGCTCATTAAAGGTCGCCGATAGTGCGCACGGACCAGGGTTAAAATGCCATGAACTTTTAAATAAAGTGATCTGATTGAAATGATTATTTTCTTTTTAAAACGAGTCAAAACTGAATAAAAATTTAATATATCACAAATAAAGCGGTTATCGCCATTTTTTGATTCCTTTAGTATCGCTTACTAAACAGACAATGAAAATATTAAGTGAAAACCGCAAGAAGTATGTTTCAAAAATTGACAGAAAAAGCGACGTCGGCCATCCGAATGGGACAGCGTCCAATCATACAATTATGGTTAATATGGTTGAAACGTCGTCAAAAACAAAATATTTATTCAAACAACTTAAATTTATTGGAAAATATTTAGTCTAGTGATTTGTAATTGGTGTATACGATTTTTCAACGGTGTGTAAAATTTCGGAGACACTACAAGAAGTGGAAACTACTGTTATTTGATGAAAATAGGATATATTCCTATTCATGACGTTGTTATAAATATAGCGCCGTCGGGCTGGGCTGTGCATCCTGTGTTTACGAAGTGTTAATATTAATGACGCTCGTAAATTATTGTGTATTGTTTTGAATTTTAAAATTTAGATTAATTATAATCTATACATAAATATTATTGCACACATTTGGCAATGTGACATAATAAAGAAAAATAGCGTGTGTCAATGAACATGCTGTAAAAATTCAAAAATTCATATTTCTGACGTTCCCTAACAAAAAATACTATAGTAAACTATAGTTAACTATAGTTTACTATAGTTAACTATAGTAAATCAAAGTTTCAAAGTTTTCACTATAGTAAATCAAAGTTCCAAAGTTTTTACTATAGTAAATCAAAGTTCCAAAGTTTTTTCATTAATTTAACAACTAATGTATTTTTATTATTTTTTTTTTATTATTTAGCCGTTTTTGGGAAGGGGGTAGATATGGGGTTGATTGGGGCTGGTTTTTGTTGTACATCTTATTTAAAAATACAAAGTATTTAATTCAAATGCAATATTTACATTTATAAATTTAAAAAAAATACACGTTGACTGAAGTTGATGAAGCAGATATTTTGATTCTAAATGACACAATTTTTTTTATAATATATTATTTTTTTTCCATAAATAAGACTGTTACATCTGCATAACATTAAAATGAAATGCATTGAAATAAATATTGCTTATTTATCGGCGCAAACGACAATTTTTAAATTAAAATTCATATCTTGCACATTGTTCTTTTATGGGAGGGGTCGGGCTTTTAAAATGTTCTCTAAAGCTTTTATAAATGTTAAACTTGAAATATCATAAAATGTAAAGAACGGGAATCAAAAACATAATTCCACTGGATTTATCGTACTTAATCAAAGTTTCAAGGTTTTTACTATTATAAATAGTAAATCAAAGTTCCAAAGTTTTCACTATAGTAAATCAAAGTTCCAAAGTCTTCACTATAGTAAATCAAAGTTCCAAAGTTTTTACTATAGTAAATCAAAGTTCCAAAGTTTTCACTGTAGTAAATCAAAGTTCCAAAGTTTTTACTTTGGTACTATAGTTAACTATAGTAAACTATAGTTTACTATAGTAATTTTTTGTTAGGGTTATCATGAAAAAAGCGTTACGTCAGACTGGCCCATGCGACTTGCATATACAAAGTATTTACACCTATAGTGTTCAGTAAATAGTGTGCATTGTTTTAATATTTTGTACATTTACTCAATCATGGTCTATATTAAGATATTATCGTACATGTTTGCCATTGCGGACTTAATAAAGAAAATTAAGCATTTGTCCACGAACTTTTTGGACAACCCTCGTATAATCTGCATTTATTTGATACATAGATGGTAGCCGTTCAAGAAACAATGGTATATACAACACCGGACCAAAAATTCGCTGTCCAGAGAGGAACTGTCCAAGAGGATAGACCTAACATCAACTTAACTCTAGATCCTGTTGAATTCCAATGTTTGAATACACCGAAGAGGAATACGCGTACGGCTAGAATGTTCTTTCAAAACAACTCCCAAGATGTTCATTTAAACAGAATAAAATTCATCATACTGCTGTCACACTTTTGTCCGAGGGAAAATGGGTATTGTCACAGTTGAAAATATTCTTGAATACAAGAAATATCTTTAAAGGATGATCGTTAGGCAATATCCGATTCATTGGTTTTTGAAACTGCTTAATTTAATACTGCTTTAGTACAAGATATCAATTTACTAAATATTTATCAGTATACCTGGAGGGGATTATCTATTTTCTTTCATTCTTGAACAGTAGTTTCTCTCTCTCCCTCCAAAGCCAGTGGATTTTATGATAATTTTTTTAGAAGATATTGTAAATCAATCACCTAAACTTTTAATTGACAGTATATGGGATAAAATGGGTAAACCCGAGGGATTTAATTTTATTCTTAAACTATGATAAAGGGTAACCGTTTCCATCGTTGCAACTTTCTCACAATTACAGTGATCACTAATGGAACGGAATGAACTGAATACATATAAAGTATTTCCTTTGATCATTTTCTCCTGAGGAATATCAGTATAAATACCTGAAGTATTTCAAGAGCTATGGAAATTAGAATGGGAACACAGTACCTACATATGGAGTTTATGTTTTCCAGTTGATTAAATATGCAAGAGAATTTTTTTTTTAGATACGGGCGATTTCTTACGAGGTAAGCTATTGACAAATAAATCAATGGTACAAGGATATCATCAATCCCTTTTGAAGTCAACATTACGCAAATACTATGGTTTTGTAATATTGTAATGACCTTGTTATCAAATATAATATATCAAAAAGTCGAATGCTGACTGACGTTTCTCATATAAATTGTCAGGTCTTTATTTCATACTGAATTGTCTAACGGATTTTTTTCCCTTTACCCACTCATGACAAGGAGCACAAGGGTGGTGTGACGATCAACAGAGGATGTTTACTCCTCCATGACACCTTGTTTTTGGAGGACCGTGTTTGCTCCTAGTTTGCATCGTTGCAATGGACTTTTGAGCTTAATTACTGTTCGTTATCCTCGTATTTCATCATGTTAGCCTCAAAATGTGCCTAAAAATTAAATCATCTATATTCTATTATGGAATAAAGTTCTTTTTTTAAATTTTAATACACCATAATCAAGCTCATTTCAGTTTTTGAGATATTCTGAATAATAATAATCAAACGTATGCTCAATTCAAATTTATTTAGCGATGATATGTATTGACAAATTGCATGCATAATTTAAAAAAAATATTATCAACCCTAGGGCAGATGGCATGAATCATTAGGCCTTTAATAAAATGAACTTTCCTCAGGCTCAACCATGGCATCCTATTCATAATGCAACATGCTGCCGTGTTGAAACATGATTCAAAAAACAAATGATGAATTAATTAAAGATCAAATAAGGATAGATATCGTCACAAACCATTGACTAAATAAACTACACATGTATGTCGGAAGATAGGGATCGGAATATGTATATACTCATGTAATATTAATCTTGGCTACTTTAAATCTTGATTTTTTTTAATTCTTTGGAAATATTTGAAGAATTTCAATTTGTTGAATTGTTAAAAATTTTGATTTTTGTGTTATATTGCACGTTAAAATAAATGCCATTCGCATTTTTTAAATTTACAAATACTTCACATGTCATATACATGTACCATATAAGTTACAGATGTTAAATAATCAATTAAAATGGATTTCATATATACTGCCACAGGTCATCTACAAACTTACTTTGTTGACGACCATTCCGGTTCTACACAAAAGGACTCTGGGTTTGATAAAAAATACTTGAATCCTTCATTGACAATATATTTGTGGTCTTTGTAGACCAGTTCTTCCAAAAATCTGTTAGAATTCCCCTGGGTACTGATTGTAATCCATGACTAGCAGACTTGGTTTTATATTCTTATGATGTAGACTTTATTCAAAAACTTCTTCATGAAAAGAATTTCTTTTTGTGGCCCTCAATTCGGCATAAGATTTATCAACGGGGGGATGACTAGTATAGTTTGGTGTCTTTAGGAGCCAAACGATACATGAAAATACTGTACATGAGTTAGGAAATGATGCATCCATAGATATTTATTTTATCAAATCAAAGCATGTATTCTTTGTATCAGACAGTCTACGTGAAAAGATATGACAGAAACCTTGGTTCAATTATTTTTTTACTTTTCCAGAGGCGATGTCATTGGTAATTATTCATTTCTGCATGGGCAGTTACAGGACTGCAGGTGCATTACTGAATAATATACAATTATGGACTCTCTCAGTGGTGAATATGGTTTGTTATTCACCAGAAAAATATCAATATTGACTGAGGCGACTGAGGTGAATAACAAACCATATTCAGCACCGAAAGAGCCCATAATTGTTTTATTATATAGTCTGGATTTGAATAGATAAGACATTGAAGATTGCATAACGATACCTTTTTTATTAACGAACCTCTGTCGTAGAAAAATTAAAAAAAACCCCTACAGATTACAACTTATCATCAATTCCTTGTAAGGACCAAAAATGCTTGGCCACGCACTTCCGTGATTTCATTTCGCTGTGTGTAAGACATCGAAATGTTTGGAAAGTAATCCTGCAATAGACTTGCCCAACATATTTCCTGCTCAGATACACAGCTGTCTCCGGCCGTTGTAACCATATTGTTTTCAACGTTGGGGTATTGATTGTGACGTCACACTGCATGCGCACTGACCCTCCGGTGAATACGGCTCACAGGCGTCGGAAGCAAATTGAAAGTGGGATGGGGGGGGGGGGCTAAACCAACAAAATAAGCCCCAATTTTCAATGCCTATATTATGTCTATCTTTGCAAAAAAAGTGAGGAGGGCTAAGCCCCCGTAGCTCCCCCCCCCCCCGGTTCCGACGCCTATGCGACTTCAAATCCAGTGAATATGTAGTGTTATGAACCGTTTGTGTTTGTATAGATTATATAGGGGCTATTTATAGACTGTATAATAAAAGGTCTTGTTAAAAATAAAATGCTTCATACGTTGAAACAATAAATTTATTACAAATAAGTTAAGACTCAGTATTAATGGCCATAATTATCAATCGATCAAACAAACGATGCAAAACAGTGCACATCTTGTTTTGCTGACAGATTAATTAAACACCTTTAACACCTGAAGAGTGTACACACATCGATCCTGATTCGTACATAATGTATAATACATATACATTATACTAGAGTAATTTCATGATATGAAAACGATAGGACTACCTTAATTAACCATTTTGCTTTAGTGATTTATACTTTTGAGATATTGATAGTGACCATCGTTACAAGTTATCGTAAGACGACAAAATGACCACAGATCAATTATTCATTGTTCTTCTACTGACTGAGACTGTGTTTCTATGGCAGGAAGGGAAATCGGAGTCTCAAACTCTTTATAACATTGCAAAAAGAAGTGTTGAAAATACTGCTTGGACTAAGTTTAAGATAGGTGAGATGTTAATTATTGTACATTTCATTTCTTGTTAGAAAGGAAACGATATGTTTAATGTACTTTTGAACCGATCACTTACTTTTATAAAATATATAAAGCTGTTTTCTTTCTTTAAATTCAATAAGCATTTAAAAAAATATTTTCGTCCACGTAAGTTAAGGATTAATGTTTTCTAGCTGAAATTTAGTTAGAAAAGAAACCCTCAAAACATTACGATAATTATGAAATATAACTATGTATCGACGACAATTATAATCTGCATCAACAGTAGGGGTAATATGTACATATAGAAAAGAATACCTACTTGGAAAAGGACACAAATAAACAAGAGCATAATGAGCAGCTGTACTGTAATCCATGATGATAGCAAATGTTAAAACTCTAAATCATTCATGTTTGTGACAATTTGAAAAAACAAGAGGACAGTACAATTAAATATATACCAGTAAAAATTTGTTCGTACCTGGTATTACTGACAAGTAAAAGTTGTGGAACATAATATTTTCCCCCTTTTATATTCCATTTTTTCCTTATTCATTACATGTCGAGCAACCCATCATGGGTGTTTAGACGTTAACAATAGTCTCTCTCTATAGGAAAAGTATCAAGCAGGAAAAGAATAAAAGGAATTTACAACACGGGACCAAAAAGGCGCTGTCGAAGAAGACGTTGTAGAGGGTAGTCATTATTAAAGTGCTTCTCGTATATTTTGAATTGTACTGGCTCTCAAGGAAGGGGAAAACAAAAACAAGGATTTTTTTCTATGCTTAATTTATAGAATACATATGTTGATTATTATTATGTAATAAATTGTACAAAATCGTGTGGTTACTTTTGTTTTATTTTGTATAATTACATGTAGGTACCATTTAAGTGGAACTTTTAGCGAGACGTAAATTTAGCGATTTATCAGAAAAAAAATTGGTATAGATTTTTAGCGAGAAGTAATTTTAGCAATTCTATAATGTCCATAAGATAGCTTTATCAACCGATGCAGAATAAATTGCCCTGAGTGCCGAGTAAAGGTCTAAATTTGAAGCCCTTCACCGGTATATGATGACGTCTCTATATGAGTGAAAAATTCTCGAACTGGACGTAAAACAACATATTATCAATCAATCGGTACTGAGGTCATTGTTCATCACGTTAGTTGCTAGCAAAAGGGATTGTCAGGAAGAAAAGATGTTATATAAGTTGATCACTGTCATTACCACCAGGCCTCTTGATCTAACTCACCATTTTTTTTCAGAAATGAATTCAGACATGTAGGAACCAGTCTTACTACATGTGTATGTTGCTCATTAAAAACAAAACAGCAGAATTAAATTGTTCTATACTGATTTAACGAGACATCCAAATTGTCATACATACAAATCATAGCAACAATGATCACTTAAGAAAGCAAACCATTGCCTTAAAACATTATCTTAAGTGTATTGTACTCTTTGTATTTTACTATTTTTGTTTCTGGTACTTGAATGATTCACAGGGAAACTGAAAACTGATATCCGGCATAAAAACTGCTAGAGTGATGGAATGCTAGACTTCGACTGAAACAGGAAATAAACCATTTAGAGGATGATGCATATTTCATGAATTTTGTTTTTGTTGTTTGTTGAAAAGTTTATCATTATAATTGTTGAAGATATGCACAATGAACGGTAAGTCTTGATGGCTAATTTTATGAATGATAGAAAATATATGTCACTTGCATATGCGCAGTTTCAGATCTGCTTCAGAAGGGGTCAAGTGCTCACATGTCTGGTTATGATAAAGTGTGGCAAGGAATTTAAACTTGTACACCTTCAGAAGTTACTGGACATGAACAATTTTCTCAAATCAATCTTCTACAATACTTTCATTTCATTAATAAATCGAATGGATAACAGAATTTTTTTTATATTCTCACTGAAAGTATATTATTTCCCGATAAAAATTAAATTTTTCCTCACAATTTTTTAAAAGGGAACTTTGCTAATAAAAGTGTTTAGCTAAGTACCAATGTTTTTTTGAATGCTCGTAACATTTTTGAATAGGATATGGATGTTTTACTTGAAAAATGAAAAGTAAATTCTAGTACGAACGTCCGGTGTAAAGACGAATAATGACCCCCATTGAAAAAGGACCGGGGGTCATTTTTCGCCGTCGAAAAATGACCCCCTGTCTTTATTCGATGTCGAAAAATGACCCTTTTGCCCGTAGAAAAAGTGTCATCAACCTAAAAATTTACCCTACCTGAAGAAAAATGACCCCCGTAGAATAATGACCCCTTATGGATTAAAGTTGAAATTTTAAGGGGGCAAAAACAAATCAATCAGTCAAGAGACCTATTGGCCAAAATGCTCACCTGAGCTTAACTGGGAATAAATTGACGATATGTTGATCTCATTACATTATACAATTATTGCTATTTTAAGGGCAATGCGATAATTCAGAATCTTAAGGAGTAAAAGATTTATCGAGCCTAAAGGCGAAGTGAACATTGTTTTTCGATGGTGGAAAATCATCGTACTGACAGAAAAAACAGCAATAATTGTTTCATTATATGATTCAACGAATAAATTCATACAAAATGTGTAAGCAGACATGTCAAGTTTCTTGTTTACATTTGCTTAAGTCCCAGCCAAACAAAGTAAGAGAATCGGAGTTAACATAAGCATAGCCAGTATTTATTTTGCATTTGAAATGTATTTAGGTGCAATGTAGGAAATAGATATCAGGCATAGCATCGAAAAGGGAAGTGGGGCATTAAAAGAGGCAAAAATGACAAGTTACCTTAGAAATATCCTTGATGAACCCCTCAAAAAGTATATTGATGTAAGGGGGATTTACATTTACTCTACTGTATCAAAAAGTTGGGGGTAGAGCATCCAGACTTGCAAGGAACATTTTCAAGCAAAAAAAAAATAAATAAATAAAATAAATAAAAATTTACGTTCATGAAAATGGAAGGGGGAGGACACCCCACCCCACCCCTGATTCTATGCTCCTAAATGTTATGTGCACCTTGTCCACTCAAATAGGAGAGTTTTTTAACCATACTGTATAAAAAAAGGGGTTGTTACAAGACTTTCAATGAACATTTTCAAACTAGAAATTGTTAAAATTTACATTCAGAAAAAGTGCTGAGGGGGCAATCTCTCCCCCTTCTCCTATTCTTTGTGCCTGAATATTATGTTCACTTCAGTGGAATTTTGATTCAGGTGAAATAACTTTTCAGAATTGTTTTCAATCTATTTTTAGTTCAATGTAGGAAAAATAAATCCTTATATTCACCTGGAAGGTCAATAAAATGGTCTGTCTTAATGATAAATTGAAAACGTATTAATCTACTTCAATATACACAGTATTGAAATGTTTCCATATATTGATTTGACAAATGTATCACTGTTTTAAAATAGAGTAAGAAAATATTCCTCTTATATGCATGTATCCTATTCTCAGACGACCATGTTAACAGATTTGAATTTACATTATACTGGGATTCACTTTTATTACTTTTATATATTTGAAAAGAAAATAAACTTGAATGCACATTATACGATTGTATATATATTTCAGCCATGCAGAAATTGTATGTCCTTTTTATGTTTGTCACGTCTGCTTCACATTTCGACGTTCTAATGACTATAGACGATGAAGTCCAACTAACAACTAAACTGTCTGACAAATAGGAACTTCAGCCTTTTCCATCATCAACTTTCCTTATTTATGCAGTAATATTTCACTATCATTTGCATATGATGTTTAGGTTTACCATCTCATTCGATACCAAAGAGCACGATTAATTTTTAAAATCGAGGCAGGCTACTGACAGATAAGCTGATGTTACAGGGGTTTCAATAACCTCGCTTAAAGTCAGCATTTTGTAAATTCAATGGTCGTACCAATGCCCCTGTCAACAATTATAACCCTTAATTGGGTCAATTTTTTGGCCTTTGTTTTTATACTAAATTCGACAACGGATTGTTCCGTTTACCTGCTTTTTTCATAGGGCTCACGACGGGTGAGAGGGATGCTTACTCTTTCTAGGCCCCTGATCCCACCTCTGCAATCTTCGGGGGTCCTTTTTATACCCTGTTAACAGAATTGTATTGTTTATGGATATTACTTCATTACTGTTCGCTTTCTCCACCTTTTATTCCATTAGGAAATACATCCATAGTATGTTGTTCGCACGAGGTATTATGTCATTTGCGATACATATTCTACATCATTTCCACGAATGCGGGTCAATTCTGGGTTCGTCCAGTGGTGGTCAAAAGGACATAAAAAAATTAAACATTTTGGTTCAAACCTTGGTATCAATCACCTGTAATAATTTTTGCATCACTCTGTTGGAAAAGGGGTCATTTTTTAACGGGGGTCAATTTTTTATAGGACACACATATAAAAAAAAAATGACCGCTAGGGCTCTTTTTCTACAAAAAATGATTTTTTTTTCTACGGCTGGGGGGTCATTTTTTGTCGTTGAAAAATGACCCCCGGGTCATTATTCGATGGGGGTCATTATTCGTCTTTACACCGGATCAGCTTAACCTACATATCATTTAGATGCATGGTTACAAAATCAACGGGTCCTGCTTTTTGTAAAATACATAAGGATGAAAGGGTCTTGAAAAGATCAGTATTTGGAAAGGACCATTTTGTACTCAGTATAATTAGAAAAAATCTTGTTTCCTTTTTTATTGGTGAATATCTTAACCTTCAGCCTGGATTAAACACTAATATCCCTTACCCTAGGCCTCTCTTTGGATGGAGTACTAGTCACACTGGAATATATAATCCAAATACATATTTTCTTTAAAAAAGGTCTCCTTTGATCTTACTCAACATTTTTACACAGAGTTCGGTTTTTATATTTATTTAATTATTGACTTAGAAAGTCAATGCACACACTTTACTCATGAGCCCTCTTTAGTTGAAGTATGATCCAGATAGAAAAAAGATTAGAGAAAATACATGTATGCTCACTACAATGACTTGAATGTATTGACTTTGACATTTGCATCCCGACGCATTGGCACACTTTGGGTGAAATAAGACACAGATGAAGCCAAGGGAGAAAACATATGCCCATGGCAAGGTTTCACACAGAGATCTGCTATGACTTTGACCTCTGAGCAAGAAACTTGATTCACTGCATGCCCTTCACACATTATTACTCTTTATGTGAAATATGAGTCAAAAAGGGCCAAGGGGAGAGGAAAATATGATCCAGACAAGGATTTTACACAGATATTCTAGACATTTGACTCTCTGTTGTTACCTTACTTTTACTCAACATCCCCCCACCTCTTCTAAAGATTCTAAAAAAATATCATGACAAGGAGCACACGGCAGGTGTGACCAGTCGATAGGCGATGCTTACTCCTTCTTGGCACCTGACAGACGGACAGATAGACAACTAGACAGACAGACAGACGCCGGGTTAAGTGATCCTTAAGTGTCGCTCTGTTCTGTAGGTGACACAAAAATTGACAGAATTTTCAATAACTTTTGCATACATATTAGTATTTAAAAATTTTCTAATATTATAGTCCTTCCATAGTCCTCGTAATCATGATACATGTATAGTGATTTCAAATCTTAATTTTACCTACATATGCGTTTAAAAATGACAGTGTCCACGCTCTTGTGAAGATGTTAAGTGATATTTCCTGAAATGAATTTGGAATGCCAGGATGTATAACTTAGGCTAAATCACTTAGGAATATTTACGAAATTTGACCACTGTTAACACGGTTTCTATACAGAAATATTTGCGAACTTTAAACAAACCTGAATCTGTACTTTGACATTTCAAATTAGCTCTGTATTTTTTTCAACTGAGCTTGAGACATTTTTTATGATCACATCTTATTTCTAATAATCGTTATTTATCCACTTGCAGGTTCATGATTCTTGAAAAAAATAATATGCATCCCCTATATTCAAGAATATCTTTTATGCAAATTTAGTCGAAATTCATTCTTGCTAAGATATAATGAAAATGCGCAAAATTAAGAAAGGCTGGACAGAATGCAAAATAGACGGGCAATGTACAAATAAAGTGGCCAAGTGAGATAACAAGATCCATAATTTAGAATATGTATCACATATTTTTATACGAACGGTGTTACCCTAACCTTACGCTTAAGTTTTGATGATTCTGTCTTAGAATTTGAAGAGAAATGAACTCCATTCACTCAAGAATGATCGGTGTCAGCTTAAAACTTATCAAAATCAGACAATTTGTGTGAAGTTACACAAAACATAGACAAACAGACAAAGAAAAGCAATAAACAGAAATTGGACAAACTTAGATAAAGAAGGTCATTTTCGTTTTAAGCTCAGATGGTCCAGAGAATTTAGAACATAACAAAAACAAATCAGTATTTAAAAAAAACTTCCATACAGTGGAGAATCAAGTTTGCCTATATAAGTAGTGACTCCTAGACAAAGTTGGTTTCAACATATTTATTGTCTTTAAATTTTATAATTGGGATCGGGCAAAAGTTCAAAAAACTTAATATGCCCTTTCCCTACATGCCTACATGTGAATTATATCAAACATATTTACAATATTGGTCACAATTTTAAATGAATAAGCATAAAAAACATGATAATCAGAGGATCAAATATTCTATAGAAAATATTCATTATAAAACACTCATACTGGATAAAATTCGCCAAGAAGTAAGTAATTACTACATCAACCGAAACGACCTGACTTTTTAATAAATATTTGTACAATTGAAAAAAAATGTATTTATTCTCGATTTATCTCTCAGAGTAAAGTGGGAGTATCAAGGTTAGGCCTTTGGGTGAATCAAATTTTATGCTGGAATATGTTGGGAAACAAGCATAATTACATTCTTCTCCAGATAAGAAGCTTTAGGTTCATATTTATGTACAAAATTCTTTTAATTCTATCAAACTTTCAACTACAATGCAGAGTAAATTTTTTTCAATATTGTGGTTTTCCTACGCTTTTTGTCCCGTGTGAGTAAAAAGTTTAAAATTCACAAGGAAATGGTACAAGTTCAAGTGCAAAATTCAAACAAGTATCAATTCAAATCTATTTATGTTAAGGACATACGCAACGTAGTTTGAACTTTATTGTCTTTTTCCCTGGAGTTGAAGAGTTCCGATACTTAAAGGAACTGTGTGCTACATTTTAATGTCTATATATGCTGTTGTACACTTCTTCTAAAACAAGTTGGGATAAACAAAACATCTAGAATTTACGTTTAGTAATTTTTTCCATATTTTTCTTTGAATTATATAAAAATTTCCATCAATTGATATCTTTTCTAAACCCCTGGTAATGCATGCTGATTTTTTGTCTACGAACATCTGATGGTACTATAATCTTAAATTAAGAATATCTTGAAAAATTATCAGTAGGCAAGGTACGTTGCGTATGTCCTTAAGTCTCAATAGTTGCTGCAAATTTTGGAGGAATTCATCATGCTTATAAATTTTACAACTATACCTTTAAATTACTATATTTCTTCAACAAAATGATAAATTTACATATATTTAATTTTAAGAATTAATTAAATAAATGAAAGTCATAATGAGGTTCGACCCAGCAAATACATGCACAGTATCGATTATTAATTTTCAATCTGAAATTTAAAATGAACACATGACAAATTTGTTATGCAGTGATTAAGATAGATATCAATTTTTTTTTAAAAAAAAATATGATACTAGTAGATAAATGGGAATCGCAAGACATAATTTTTGTCATTTTACAGAACAGATAGTATTATTTCGAAATGTACACATGTATATCTGCTGTGTATTTGTTAAGTGTGCCTCTTGAGATATTTTGATAGTAAAGATCATACTCTAAATTCCATTTTAGGTACCACCTTTGATCCAAACTTTTCACAAACTACTCAAGAACTAATACGCTTCCAAACCACTCCACAACCGAACTCTGCTCAAACGTTTGTATCTATTCTAATTCCGGCAACTATTGTTCCAATCGTTTTCTTCATTGTTCTGTTCCTTATTTGTATTTGGATAAAATTATCTGGGAACCAACAACGTCCAAGGAAACCTTCCACGTACGAAGACTTCTCACGTGTTGACAATACAGAGGTAAATTTTTTCACTAGTTATTTGATTACTTTGTCTAAAAATGTAAACAAATAACTGTTTTTATGGGAGAGATTTGTGTTCACATTTTCAGATGCTTAGGATGTCTGTTGACATAACACTGGAAGAGGAAAAGGCAGAATGAGTTGGGACAACATCTACTCAGTATTTTCAAAAACGAGAATTGGTGTGTTCAAAACTCGGGTTTTGTTTATATGAAAGTCATTCTGTTGTTTTAAGCAATGCAGCAGGATTTAGCATATCAATGGACAAAGTCATGTTAAGGATACAAGAGATTCAAGTACCACAATGCATTCCTGAGATACATTTCACTACCTCATGAAAAAAATAACGTGAATTGAACCTTTTATTTTTGCCAAAACTGAACTTCTTTCAGCAATTTTAATTTTGAGTTTTAAGTAATAAATTAATAATCATAGAACATACATGATATATCTAGCTTATTCCTATCTGTAATATTTGGTCCAATCCCTACCTCGAGGGCCATGAATGACTCTACGCTGTATGGAGATGCTTGCACATAAGCACAGAAGCAAAGAAAGAGCTCTATAAAATGGGTATACCCACAATTTTTGATTTACTGATGCGTTTGTTGTTGATGAGGAGCAGATTATTATTTATACCTATGCATACTTATTATTTTTACACAATTCTGTGGTCCTGTTGAAGTCCCATAGACAAAGAACTGACCTTAATGAAAGCTACAAGCAAGAGGGAAGCCAATACGATAGACGCTGAAGGGAACTGGATTCTCTACCTGAATTATAAATGTAAAAAAAATCAGCAGTAAAAAGAAGACAGGAGTCTTTTTAGAGAAAGTTAAATGGAAAAAAAATGGTTAAGGACATACGCAACAGAGTTTGAATTTTATTGTCTTTTCCCCTGGAGTTGAAGAGTTCAGATACTTAAAGGAACTGTGTGCTACATTTTAATGTATATATATATATGCTGTTGTACACTTCTTCTAAAACAAGTTTAGATAAACAAAATATCTAGAATATATGTATGTTTAGTTATTTTTGTATATTTTTCTTTGAATTATACAAGAACTTTCACCAATTGGTATCTTTTCAAAACCCCTGGTAATGCATGCTGATTTTTTGTCTACGAACATCTGAAAGCACTATAATCTTAAATTAAGAATATCTTGAAAAATTATCAGTACGTAAGGTATGTTGTGTATGCCCTTAATAAGAATATAAACAACATTTAACATTAAAAAGAGTATAAAGGGCAAGGAGCGTGGGTGTTATCTTGAAAAAAATAAAGGAAGATGATTATGCTTGTATGCGCAGGCCAAACTGAGGATACAGGAATAGGACGAGTTATCTCTCTTGAAACAATGTGTACATTTTTCTTCGATAAATGGAAATTTCCACACATGCTGACAACTTTAATTATCTCGAAAGAATGCAAAGAAAAAATGAATGGATGTACTGTCCTGGCTTCATTATTACATAGTAGAGCGCTCGATCAGTGATCGGAAGGTCGAATTTCGGCCGCGACTTACCTAAGTCGATAAAAATCGGTAGCATTTGTTCCTACGCCAGCACTTGGCACGATGAAGTGAAAGTTGCAGGTCCTTCGGATGAAACCTTAAAAACCGGAGGCCCGTGTCACGGTAGGCTTTAATACGATATAAGATCCCTCACTGCTCAATGGCCCTGAGTAAAGGTCTAAATTTGAAGCCCTTCACCGATATATGGTGACGTCTCTATAAGAGTGAAAAATTCTCGAATGGGACGTAAAACAACATACAACCGATCATTATTACATATGGCATCATTACAACATAATGTTACATGTAAAACAGTTAAGTACAATATTACACAAATTATGCAAACGTTTCAAGATGCAAATGAGAAATCAATAGCTTGCTCCGATCCTCAGCTTACATTTAGCAGCCAACAGTTCAATGACAATAAACTTTGACGGACTTTTTTTCCATATAAATTGTTAGGCGATTGAGTTGTCTATACATTTCTCTGTTGACACGAATCATGACAGAGCAAACGACAGGCATGTCCGGTCGACCGGGGATGCTTACTCCTCAATGGCACATGAACCCACCTTTGATGGTTTTAGAGGTCCGTGTTTGCTCTACTGATTATTTTTTTGCAACAATGGACTTCTGATCTTTATTATTGTTCTTTGCATCTTTCATTACAAAGCATTTTATATTTATAAATTTTACAGGCAATTAGAAATATTATTGCTAGTAAAAAGGATGTCTTTTTTATTTTTGATAATTCTCTATCTGTAATAGCTTATATTTTTGGTCATATGTAAATTTCCAAGCTGTTTTCGGAATTTTAGACAATCCGATTATAATATTGATGCAATGGAGGTTTAAATCTACCATGATATCAGTCAATTTTGAAGGAGTATTGCACAATTTAACATCCTGCTTTCATAGTAACTCACACACAGTCTTTTCATACATATTATATTGTTTTCATATATATATATATATATATATATATATATATATATATATATATATATATATATATATATATATATATATATATATATATATATATATATATTCAGGGTTGGAAAAAGCATTTAAAGCAACTGTTTTCATATGCATTTTTTTTCCAGTTTCTTTTCCATAGTTACATGTACTAATTTATCCTCAATCCATTTTGTAGATTATATGCCATTTTAGTCTACAATATCATTAATGTACGTAAAACCACACAGCCAATTTATTTAATTTTTTGCATTTACATTTATTATTAAAACACAATGGTCTCTTTTAATAATGCATTCAGATTCAATTCTCATTTTGTTCCTTTAACATTCGTTAAAACTGTATTTCTTTATAACACGAACAGCGTTGATGAATAGGCCTAAATTTTCGTATTGTGCACATTTGAGTAAATAAGGTTGAATTTCATCATATAAATGTCAATAAGAATGGATGCAGTGAGTAAGAACGGAAATAAACAATTGCAATGAGGTGTTCCTTATCCTCAAAATTAATTGTTTTCTTCCGTACAATCCGTAGTATTACGTCTGCGAGATGACGAATGGCACAAAATTAAACTTTATGTGGCAATAAAAATATCCTTCATCACGAATATAAATTGGATAAATCTTGCAAACCTGTGAGATTGAAATACATGTAACGAAGCTATTCTTAACAAGAATAAAGTTTATTGTGAAATAAGTGAAGATTAAGGAACAGTGACCAATCTTAAAAACCTTAAAACAATATAATCTGTGAAAAGGGCATAAAACACGAACCCTGGAAATTCCAGAGGTGGGATCAGGTGCCTAGGAGGAGTAGTATCCCCTGTCGACCAGTCACACATACGTCACACATACGTGAGCCGTGTGTATTGCTCAGGTAGACGGAATAATCCTTAGTCAAATTTTAAAAACAAAGCCCTAACTAATGGTATGAAATATTTAAGTCAAAAGGATGAATTTGCTTACAAGGTCATTTATAGACCATAGATTTTTTTAAAACTACTACATTTACCATCTTTTCTAATCAGTAGATTGTAAAAATATATTTCATTGAATAAATTGTAAATATAAGCTGACAACTATAGTCATCATTTTAGAAAATACCTAATCTAGAAGAAAAGAATGGCGCCATGCTCAGAAGGAGGTTGTCTTGTAGAAGATCTATTTACCTGTGTTAATGAATTTCGATACCACTTTGTATTACAAAAACCTTCAACAAAAAATCAAGGTTCCTGTTTAGTGACATTCCATAGATTGTTTCGTTAAAGTCTTGTACATATTGTTCGAAATGAATTAATATTAGACCAAAATACCGTAGAAAACTTTTTTTGTTTGTTGCAAATAGACTTTAGAATATATTTTCTATTTTATTTTGCATTAATTGGTCAGAAGGCTACATGTATGATTACTTAGAAAAGAATATTTCTTTTTTTTTTTCCTGGTTGCATTGGAAGATTGTGACTAAAGGTTTATCACAGAGGGAAAAAAACATTCATTAATATATCTTGTAGAAAACTGTAATTTTACCGTGAGCAAACAGATTATCAATACAGGTATACATGTATTTGTATTTTTGTAAAGTCGTCCATCATTAACATTACTTTCACTGCACAGAAAGAAAATAGATAAATACCAAAAAAGGAATCAAATGATAAAACCTTTTTACTTTTACATGTTATTTTACATGCCAGTTTTGTCACTGTAGCTGGTTGATTGACATGTTAGAATTATTGAAATTTAGCATAGATGAAAATTTTAGATTAACTAGAACTGTTCTAATAGGACTATTACCCTTGTTAGCCAACAAAAAAAAAAGGTTTTGGGTTAAAGAATTTAAGAAAGAACTCTTCTATCTTGCTGAAAAATAATACCTAAATTACAACTATGGTCTGATTCTTGTTGGGAATTCTATACAGAAAAACAGCTACAGTGATCACGCTTATAATGAATTTATGATAACGGCAGTATTATATTCTCTGTAGTTTTAAAAGAAATTATCAACTTATCGAATATCAAGAATTACTTCTATAATGAATCATAAATGTTCCTTCCTGGCACCTCGCCATAAGCGAGTTGAACTGCAACTAGATTAAGGTTGAACACCTCTGATCGGATCGGATGTATTGAGTACTTGAACTCATCCACAGAGCAAGCTTGAAAATGCCAAAGCCAAAAGAACATCTCACTTTTCAATTTGATGACTGTGACTCTCTGCAAATAACTGTGGCGTAGAATCATGACATATCTTTGGTCACAATCACCAACAAGTCAAGTGAGACCTCTGGATACGCAATCTATAAATTTTTTTTGTCTTTCATGTCTTATATTTCGAAATTTTCTATGAACTTTGTGCCATTGACCTTGGCTTGATAACCAAGGTCATATCATATTCTATGATCATTATAAACTGTTTTAGCAATAGGCACTAAGAATATGGCATGCACAATTAAGGATTAAGGCTGTTCATCCGCAGCTATGTTAAGGCTGTCCGAAGGCTTAATATGCATGAAATTTATACTATTTTATTTTGGGCTATGTTTTGATTTCAATTTGTAATCTATGTATACATACACAGTTAAGTTGTAAAGAGAGTTGAATAAGGTATTATAAAAAAGCATTTTTGTGATGTCACATGATTGTATTGATCATGTGACGGACACTTATAAATTTTCTAAAATGTTGCACAAAGATCGCATCGGCACAAGTGAAAAAGAAAATTATTGTGAACGGCTTGTTACATAAATCAATTAAACGTATACTTGGGTATATATAAAGTGTTGGGGTAAGTCTGAATTTTATTTCTTAAGAAAATAGTTCACGAGAAATTCAACTTACCCACATACAAGGGGTCATTTTCCACTCTTCATCGCAATTTACACAAAATGGGATAAATTACGTACAATCCCCCAGCCAAATTCAGTTAGAGGACGTATTTCTCTAGTAGATCCACACAGAATATCTTCAATTTATCCTTATTATTCACTTGTGCCAGTCTAATATAGATAAGATTTAAAAATTCTAACTCTGTCTACGGACGTGTATGGGGGAGCATTTCACATTATTTTTTTTGTAATTGTTTGAATACGTATATGTTTGACAAGAAAATGCAATAAAGATATTATACTGCAAATATTCACCATCATAACAGCTTTAAAACAACAATCCAGGCATATGAATTAAACATCAATGTAAAAAAAATTCTACATGTGATGTGAAAGGAATGTAAAAGTTATGATACTTTCCCCGTCATGTCTGCTCAAATTTGCAGTGACATGACGTCATACGCCATTATGACGTCATATCTAGGTAGTTCAGAGAAGTTACTACGGCTGGTACACTGTGACATTCTTCGGACAGCCTTATCCTAGCCGCGTCGAAAACTGACTGAATGTGTATACATCCAAGACAAACTATGGTGACAATGATATAATGATATATGGACTATTTAATCATGTCCAAATATGACATCTTGGTTGTAGAATCAATTTTATTATAACAGTAATACAAATTTAAGGTGTAAGCAAGAATGCATAAATTCTCATATTTTCAGTGATTTTGATTAATGCTGTTGCCACAGAAAATATTTCAGAAATAACAGAATAAATTTTGCATTTAGCTCTACCTTAACATTTTATTTATGTCATTAAGGTTTTCCGTTCCAACGGAAGACCTTCTACTGATTGTGATGATTAAGATTATTTAAAGTCTTTCGTTCCAACGGAATACCTTCTACTGATTCTGATGGTTAAGATTATTATTCTTTTTTTTTCTTCTTTTTCCTAGACGCCAACTTTGAGACCTCATATCTCGCTCATTTCTCAACGGATTTTGCTCAAATTTGCAGAGTTTATAGACGTTACAAAACTCTATCAGAATGCTGTCAAATAGTTCAAAAAGTCTCTTCCGCTTTTAAGTTATTTCCCTTTAAATGAAAATTTAGTAGGCTTCAATTCCAGACAAAGGCTCCGAGACTACAAAAGCTGGAGCAGAAATTCTACCGAATTTAAATAATAAAAGGATTGAAGTTGTGCACATCGGTTTTTGTTTTTCGATTTCTGTATTCAAAATGGCGCTATATAGGGGTCAAAATTTAGAACGCATAAAAGAGAGAAAATTTAGACATATTTTCCTTTGTATCTTTAAAACTAAAAATATTTTGATAAAACATGTAGAATAAAAGTTCTGCACAATTTCAAGGCCTTTAATTTGACACCACTAAAAAGGGGCTGGCCCCTCAAATAAGGGATCTGGAGCCCTTCAAAGTTTTTGCTTTATAACTCAAAAACGGTAAATATTTCGAAATGGCTGTCGTAAAAAAGGTTGTTCTTTAACATCTTATTGATCACATGAAAATGTTATTTTGTTCGAGTCTTGTGTTTTAAATGCGCCAGAAGCTTGACCCATATACAGGTAACTGTTCTCATTCAGCAAGTAAACGAGAGCTCTTCATGCGTGTAACTAAAATAAACTTACTTTAAATAATAAATCTAGCTACATTAGATGCTAATATTCTTTAGAATAAGGTTCTTGAAGTGTTTTGTGCTTTACTTCCAAGTTATTTTTTGACAACTTTTCCTTTTATTTCACTTTTTCAAAGTCGAATAAACCAGTCTACTTAAAAAAAGGGAAAAAGATAACCTTTTCTTCTTATCATATAAAAACAAACAATATAGTGAGAAAATAAAACATAACTTTGAAGCATAGACTATTCACAGCCATTAAGTGCACGCCTTTTACATTCACCTTGTGTGTGTTTACAATTATGTAACACCTCCCTCGATAGCGCGTGGCAAAGGAGGTCATCGGGGATCAATCGGCGTGTGATCCAGCGACCTAGTCATACACAAAACAAATCATAGAATGGCCATTCCAAATTCATTTTGTAAACTAAGTCATGAGTGGATAAATATGTTGAATCTTTCAGATTATTTCATAATATCTTTGATTAAATCGCTAGTGCATTTCATTTAATATTTTATTCTCTGAATTACAGGAAAGTTGCATAGTTATTTTTATAAACAATATATTTCTCGATATCGAGGTAATTGTCTGTTTTATTTAAAATAAAATTCAGAATATGTTACCTTAATTAATTCATACTAGTAATGGAACTTTTGAAACTTAAATGTACATGTATGTAATCTAATATACGTTCTTTTGTCGACGCCCTTAAAAATGTACTATATATACATTTGCAAGAGCGCCCCAAATATACGCATATCGAGCGTTTTATAAGTATACATGGAAATACAAAATCCCACATTCACACGCGCCTCCAAAATATGTAGAATGAGACATACATGCGTAACTGTATTTGAATATTACAAATTTATTAGACACCTAACATTGAACAAATTATTTTTTCTACTAAACTTGTTATTGTATGCGAACAAAATGATAAACATGTAATTATTTATAGGTTCCCATTATTTTTTCTGAAAATCAGAACACATTTATCAGCTCTATTAAGGTTTTACGGACACATACAATGAACATGCATGCAAGTACAGAACATGCACGTTTTATAAGTGCATAAGTAGTATAAGGGGTCTGGATGGGGGGGTCAACTGAGTGCACTTTTGTCCCCCCAGATCCTGGATAGGGGGGTCAACTGAGTACACTTTTTTTGGGCCCCAGATGACCGGTTCAATCTAGTATACACCCTGGAAAAACCCAAGTAAAAAAGGGGGGTCTACCTTTAATCTACGTATTGTGCTGAGTCAGGCCTAGGCAATACACACACAATCTTGGCATCGATTCAAGTATACCATTGTGACGTCATGTGTGTCATTCACACAGAGCAAACCTCTCTCTATTTTCTGAAAACAGAAAAAACAATAACACAGTAAAGTGTGTAAGATGATTTATTCAAAGTAAAAAATGTACATAATAATTACTTTTTCTTCTGGAGTTTCAGGGTCTTCTCCGTCTGGGTAGTAAGAAGTTTCCTCTTGTTCTTCACTGGAATCTGCTTTTGATCCTGACTAGTCTCTATTTTCTTTTCTAGATTTCCAATCTCATTCATTATCACTCCTCTAAACACACGAATCTCAGTAATCATGTCTTCTTTAAACTCACAAATAGTCTGTTGAAGTATCTCCATTACATTGGTCATTTGATCTAAGATATCACATATCAAACTTCTTTCATTTCCTTCAATACTATCCTGTGTCTCTGGTATGAGTGCAGGTGAATTCATGGACTTTTCCTCTGCCATATTTTTACGTCTGTCTAGTAACAAATGCCCACTAAGACTGATCCTAAAATTTCCAGCTCTGCTTTATATACCCTTTTGTACGTACTGTGTACGTCTCAATACTTAGTCTTGGATCAGCGAACTACCTAGGCATTGTGACGTCATACACTCTATAAATACAGCCTTTCTCCGACTTTCAGCTCATTTTGTTGTCAGATCTATCAAGATGAATTTTGATAGTGCCTTGAAACAATTGTTACATGCACAACAACTTATGAGATGGAAAAAACGGGAGAAAGAATTAGAAAGAATTATTTCTCGACAGAGAACCAGAGAATTAGTTCTCAGGAAAAAAAATGCAAGATTAATGGAAAGATTAAAGAGAGCCAAAGCCAACCGAGCTCAACACCTACAAGTTTTAAGGAATCTACCTGAAGAAGAACTACCCTCTCCGTCTTCATCACCACCTCATTCACCACCACCACCGAAGCCAAAGACCATTTCCCAGTATTACCAAGTGAGACTCAATAAAGCTAAGCATTCCAGAAAATTTAAAGGTAAAGAAGATGTGTACAGTGTGAATTTTAAAGAATTTCCAGAGGAGGAAAACAGAGGCTTTGTTCGGCGATTATTTAGAGACATGCTACAGAATGTCAAATATCAAATGCAGTGTAACCCTAACGATTATGTACGCCTGAACATTCACCACCCTTCTCTGGATTCCGACATTTGGTACGAGTTTACGCAATGTAAACATTTGAACGAGGACCTCATTTTAAATAAAATAGAAGCCGTGAAACAATCCAAGAAAGATTTTAAACTGGGAGACGGGTCTATGGAATTCGACATGTTTCATGTCAAATATCCAGAAGGCAGTGGTGGACAGAATACCAAACACCTGATGGTCAACAAGGAGAGTTTAAAGAAGAATAACGATGCATCGTTCAGATCGACAATCCTTGGGATAAATTTTGTTTAGCTCGAGCCATTGTAGTCACCCGGTTACACAGTCAAAAACCGGAAAATCCAGAGAGTTTAGTTGAATGGGAAAAACAATGGCTACGTATGCGGAAGGGAGATTACAAATATTTAGACCAGAAAAATGAAGCTATAGCTCTCATGGAACAAGCCGGCTGTGATATTCATCAGCCTTGTGGACCCGCAGAATGGGGGAAATTACAACAGGTGTTAGCCCCTCGCTATCGACTGAAAATATATCAGTTCAAGTCCACCTCCTCTAAACTCAGTTTAGAGCCCCTTTACAAAGGCTGCGGAGATGGAACTTATTTAAACATTTTGTTAGACGACCATCATTACGATGCTATTTTGTCTATGCCAGCTGTGACCGGCAACCCATATTACTGTGATCATTGCTATGTGGGGTACAGGAACATCACAGACCATCGTACCAAGTGTCCTTACCGATGTTCCTTTTGTTTAACAGACACTCCCTGCCCTCCAGACGGGAGCCATATTCAATGTCATCAATGCCAGGGATTTTTTCAGAGCAGAACTTGCTACGAAAACCATGTACGACCTCACAGTAAGAATACGGCCACAACGGTATGCAGTTTAATGGTACGATGCGAGCATTGTGAGAAATGGATGCCTAAACGATTACTCCCTCATCATCATTGCGGAGGACAGAAATAATGTAAGTTCTGTAAGAAAACTGTAGACACGGATCATCAGTGCTACGTTCAACTGAAGCCTGAGAAAAAGAAAAAGAAAGGCAAAGAGACATTACAGTTTTATATTTATTTTGATTTCGAATGTACACAGGAAAACGGCATCCACGTCCCTAATCTGTGTGTGGCACACCGCGTATGTCAACATTGCGGACACTTACCCATAGAAGATCCCTGTCCTCACTGTCGACACATGGGACCCCCTCAACACGTGTTTAAAGGGCCAGATACCTTAAAACACTTCATGGACTGGTTATTACAGCCCGACACAGGAAATAAGAATTCCGCCTTATTACACGACGAGGCCATCATCATTGCCCACAATTTCAAAGGATATGACGGACAGTTCATTTTAAATTACCTGGTGCATTCCGCCTGCATGAAGCCTACAGTCATCATGAACGGCAGTAAAATCTTATCCATGCAAATCTGCGGATTGAAATTCATCGACTCGTATAATTTTTTACCTTTTGCTCTGTCTAAAATGCCCTCTGCTTTCGGATTCACGGAACTGAAAAAAGGGTATTTTCCTCACTTTTTTAATACAGAACAGAACCAGAATTATGTGGGGCCTTATCCACCAGCGGCATTCTACAATCCGGACGACATGTCTGTAAGTGGACGACAGGCTTTTTACCAATGGTACGACCCTAACAAAAAAATACTATAGTAAACTATAGTTAACTATAGTTTACTATAGTTAACTATAGTAAATCAAAGTTCCAAAGTTTTTACTATAGTAAATCAAAGTTCCAAAGTTTTTACTATAGTAAATCAAAGTTCCAAAGTTTTTACTATAGTAAATCAAAGTTCCAAAGTTTTTACCATAGTAAATCAAAGTTCCAAAGTTTTCACTATAGTAAATCAAAGTTCCAAAGTTCTTACTATAGTTAAATAAAGTTTTAAAGTTTTCCCTATACTTAATCAAAGTTTCAAAGTTTTTTTTTTCATTAGTTTAACAAGTTATGTATTTTTTTTTTTTTAATTATTCAGCCATTTTCGGGGAGGGGGTGGATATGGGGTTGGTTGGGGCTGGTTTTTGTTGTACATCTTTATTTAAATATACAAAGTAGTTAATTCAAATGCAATTTTTACATTTATAAATTAAAAAAAAATACATGTTGACTGAAGTTGATGAAGTAGATATTTTGATTCTAAATGACACATTTTTATTTCAATATATTATTTTTTCTCCATAAATAAGACTTACGTTACATCTGCATAACATTAAGATTAAATACATTGAAATAAATATTGCTTATTTATCGGCGCAAGCGACAACCTTTACATTAAAATTCATATCTTGTACATTATTCTTTAAGGGGAGGGGTCGGGGTTTTAAAATGTTCTCTAAAGCATTTATGAATCTTAAACTTGAAATATAAAATGTAAAGAATGGGTATCAAAAACATAATTCCACAGGATTTTACGTACTTAATCAAAGTTTCAAAGTTTTAACTATAGTTAATCAAAGTTCCAAAGTTTTCGCTATAGTAAATCAAAGTTCCAAAGTTTTTACTATAGTAAATCAAAGTTCCAAAGTTTTCATTATAGTAAATCAAAGTTCCAAAGTTTTAACTATAGTAAATCAAAGTTCCAAAGTTTTTACTATAGTAAATCAAAGTTCCAAAGTTTTAACTATAGTAAATCAAAGTTCCAAAGTTTTTACTATAGTAAATCAAAGTTCCAAAGTTTTTACTTTGGTACTATAGTTAACTATAGTAAACTATAGTTAACTATAGTTTACTATAGTATTTTTTTTTGTTAGGGGAACAACAAGCCGGAAAAGTATTTGATTTTCAGAAGGAATTTTTAGACTATTGTATTTCAGACGTCGATATTTTACGACGATGCTGTGCTCAGTTTCGAGCCACTCTCAAGACCTTGGTCCATGTAGACCCCTTCCAGGAATCCATCACTTTTGCCAGTGCGGCCAATTTAGCTTACCGTCGAGGATTCATGCCCGAAGATACCATTGCCATCATTCCCAACATGGGGTATCAGCCTGCACGTCAATATTCCTCCAAAGCCTGTCGGTGGCTAACCTGGATGAGTCACCAGAACGGATCTCACATACGACATGCTAGAAACGGAGGAGAAGTCAAGATCGGAAGTTATACTGTAGATGGATACCAGGAAGCTACTCGTACCATCTACGAATTTTACGGATGCTATTGGCACGGATGCCCTACTTGCTATCCCAATTTACAGACCGAAACTCATCCTCACCGGACACAATTTACTTACCAGGAATTACACGAGGAAACTTTAAGGAGGAATACGGTCTTAGAGGAAATGGGGTACTCCGTACATAGTATCTGGGAACACGATTTCGATCAACAAGTACAAAGAGAGGTGGCATTACAGAATTATGTACGAGACCTGGACATTCCAGATCCTTTGAACCCCCGAGAAGCCCTGTACGGAGGCCGGACCAATGCTACACGCTTGTATTGTGAGGAGGGGGACATGAGATACGTGGACGTCTGTTCCTTATACCCATACGTATTAAAACACAGACCTTTTCCTTTGGGCCATCCTCAGATCATAACAGACCAATTCCAGGACGTGAGAACTTATTTCGGCCTCATTCACTGTCGGGTCTTACCACCCCGAGGCCTTTATCATCCCGTTTTACCTTATCGCACTGGAGGCAAGTTACTATTTCCATTATGTCGAACCTGTGCGGAACGACAGGACTCTACTTCTAAACATCGATGTCAACACACAGACCAGGAATGCAGTCTTACAGGTACTTGGGTGACTACAGAATTACATAAAGCCTTAGACATGGGATATACTTTAGAGCGGATTTACGAGGTTTGGCAATTTCCGGAAAGCAGTCAAGATTTATTCAGATCTTACATCGATACCTTCTTAAAAATCAAACAGGAAGCGTCTGGATTCCCATCTGATTGTCAGACGGAGGAACAAAAACTAGATTACATTCGTAAAGTAATAGAAGGAGAAGGCATTAGAATGGACCTATTAAGTATAGAAAAAAATCCGGTGCGAAGAACGATAGCCAAACTCTTTTTAAATTACCTGTGGGGAAAATTCGCTCAACGCCTGTTATTACCTAAAACTCGATACTTGACCGAAGAAGAGGAATTACAGCAACTCTTACAAGATTCGACCATTGACATCAAAGGGCTAGAAAATAAAGAGCAGCCCGAATCGGACATGATGCTGGTGAATTATCAAGAGAAACAGGAATTCGTAGAAGAGTGTCCCTTCGAAAACGTGGTACTGGCCTGTTTCACTACCGCTCATGCCCGATTACACCTCTACGAAACTTTACAACCTTTAGGAAATCGGGTCCTTTATTTCGATACGGACAGTATCATATACCAACATAAGGAGGGACAATTTAATCCTACCCTTGGCCACAGTTTAGGAGAATGGACCGATGAATTAGACGGGGACCACATTATCAAGTTCATGTCAGGAGGTCCTTAAAATTATGCTTACCTCACATCCAAGGGAAATTCCGTGTGTAAAGTAAAAGGATTGACTCTTAATTATCGGGCTTCCAATATCGTGTCACCAGAGACATTAGAAAAAATGCTCAAGAAAGAAATGGATGAAATCCAAGTCTCGTATCCTTACAAAATACAGAGGACTCGTCAACATGAAGTCAAGACAGTACCTTTAGAAAAACAATATAGAATTGTCTATGATAAGAGACAATTAATGAATGATTATAATACTTTACCTTATGGTTATTAAAAAACTGTATTTCAAAAATGTGTTATTATTATTGGGGAAAACCCCTAAAAAATGAAGGGGTTATAAAAAGGGGGCAAACATATTTGAACACTTCAGTCATGGCTAGTGTTAATAAGGAGCCAGACGGGCCTCCTGTTTACCCTAACTATGCTCTGCTCTTAAAGAGAGAAGCTACCTTTAAAGAGGGATGGCCCGAGCTTTTAAAAAGATTATTACCCAACCTAGCCAAAGCCGGATTTTATTACAGGGGAGTGGGTGATAAGACCATTTGTTTTCATTGTGGTTTGCATTTCACCAACTGGGATCCCGAGGACGATCCTTATGTAGAACATGCTTATTGGAACCCTAATTGTCCTTACATCAATACCTATAAAGGACGTGAGTGGGTGATGAATGTATTCATTATCTCTTTAGATCAGCTGGGATACAAACTTTCACCTCAAATTAAACTTCTACTAAACCAAACCTCTACAGAGATTCAGGCCACAGGAAAATGTCACATTTGTTTAGAGGGAGAATTACAAATGGCTTTACTCCCTTGTGGACACGTATGTTTGCTGTTCATTATGTGCTCCCACCTTCCGGTATTGTCCCATCTGTCGATCCGATGTGAAGAGAACCCAACGTATATTTCTGTGTTTAATAAAAAGGATTGAAACCCTATTTTTCTCTTCATTTATCATCATGCAACCTGACGAGACACTCCCGTCTTTTCAATTAAAACACGAATTTACCATGGTGGTAGCAGGACCATCTAAATCGGGGAAAACGGAATTTGTTAAGAAATTAGTGGAAAATTTACATTGGATTACCCCCATGCCACAAAAAATTGTCTGGTGCTATCGAGAATGGCAACCTGCTTATACTTCTTTAACAGATCAGGTCTCCTTCATTCGAAATATTCCAGAAGACGATGAGAAATTAGTGGCCAATTTAAGTATTCCTCACTTACTCATTTTTGACGACATGTTGGGAGGAAGAGCCATCGAATCGATCGTGGATTGGTTTACCCGTAAAGCGCATCATCGGAATACCAGTGTGATTTACATCACTCAGAATTTATTTGATCGGGCACCACAGTATCGCACCATTAGTTTGAATGCTCATTATTTAGTGTTGTTTAAAAATCCCAGAGACAAATCTCAAATCAGTGTCTTGAGTCGACAGTTAGCCTTACCTCATTTGATGTCGGCCTATCAGGAAGCCACCAGTGTTCCTGACGGGTATCTCCTGGTTGACTTGAATCCACAGACCCCAGACGAATACAGATTGAGAAGTCGATTGTTTGAATTGTTAACTATACACATGCCACAAGAGTATAAATAAAAATGTACCAACATTAAACTTGTCATTTATCATTATACAGTCATCATGGGTCGACCTCTCTCAGCCAAGAGTAAATTAGTGAAAACGTTACGACGTTTACAGCAGGAGCGAGATCCTGCCAAGCGAGCCCATTTAATCGAATTAGGGCGTAAAGCTTTATTGAATTGGTTTGCTATGGGAGCTCGAAATTTGATACGTGGGGTCTTACCTATCAATAAACAGACTCAAAAGTTTATTAATAATCATCGTCAAGATTTAAGTATCATAGCCGATAAGTCGGCGAGTGATCAAGACAGGAAAAATGCCATTTTAAAACGCGGAGGAGCCGGATTTCTAGGCGGAGTCATTATTCGTCATTTATTTAAATGGAATGCACCTAAAAAACGACGTGTTCGTGGTTTAAAAAGTGTGGTAGTGCGAGTCAATAATAAGAAACAAAGAGTATTTCCAGATTGGATGGTCCGAGTAGGAGGAGCAGCTCAAAAGACCAGAAAGAAGAGAAAACCTCCTAAGAGAAAACCTCAAAAGAGAAAACCTGCTCAAAGAAAAGCCTCTGGTGGTAGAAAGAAAAAAACGACTCCCAAAACTCCAGCTCAACGAAAAGCCATGCCTGAAAGTTTAAAAAACGAAATCAATCAGTATTATAAAGAACAAAGACAAAAAACTATTGGGGAATTATTAAAAAAACAAGCTGAAATGAGAATGGATCGTCCTATGGGACCCATAGGCAGTCAAAGAGCTCCCGATTTAGAAATGTTTCCTCAAGTCAATGTGGGAATTCCCTCTCCTAGAATTAAAGTACCCATTCACACTCCTAGAATTGAAGTACCCATTCACACTCCTAAAATAGCACGCTTTCAACCTCTGACCGCTTCTACACCTCAACTTCCTAAAGGAATGAGATATAAATGCCGATATTGTTCCAAATTCTACGTCACCCAGAAAAATAGAGACAAACACGAGAAGGCCAAACACGACATGTATGCTCCTCCTTGAGAGTATAAAAAGGGGAGAAACCTGGGACATGTCCTCATTTTAACCCCAGGATGGCTAAGAAAAAGAAGAAAAGATGCTGTTCTACACGATTAAAACCTCATTGGCCTCTTTTAAGAGTGTTATCTGACCCTCACTATTCCTCTCCATTAAAAACGGGTATTTTAAAACATTGTTCTGGAGATTGTATTCTCAAAATCTGCGAGATCGTGTACAACCTATTAAAAGGAGTGTTACCTCTTAGTTCGGCTCATAAACGAAAACTAGCTCCTAAGAAATACATCTTCAGGAGACTGGTCAAACCTCAATCTGTCCAGAAACGACGAGCTTTATTACTTCAACAAAAAGGAGGAAACATTTTACCCTTATTAATCTCAGCAGCACCTTTATTGTTGGATGCCGGTCAATCCGTCTATAAAGTCCTCAAGAAGAAGAAGAAAAAAAAAATATGAGTCGTAAAATGGTGTTAGTTCCCGAAGTCTTATTAAATGATCTCAAGGCCAAATTACCCAAACCTCCGGAATTTCAATCCACCATCAGTTTAGGTCAGGAATTGGACGAGATTACAAGACGTGAAGATTTAACCCCAGAAGAAAAAGTTGCTTTATATGGCCAGGAACTTCATCGATATAGGAATTATTTACAACAAGCTAGACAGGAACCTATTTCTAAACTGAAAATTCCAGCAGCAGCAGCTCCAGCCGCAGCAGCAGCAGCAGCAGCTCCAGCCCCAGCAGCAGCAGCAGCATTACCAGCAGCTGAGATTGACGATGAAATCCTTGAAACAGTGAATAAAAACATGAAGAGAAAAGCTGGATTATTATTAAATCATTTAAAGAAAAACCCTAAAGTATTAACTTGGAATAAAGAAGATGAAATTAGTTATCGAGGTCAAAAAATTCCCGATTCTAACATTATGGATTTAATGGCTGATAGTATGAGATCTTATTCTCGTAAAACTCATCCGGTTCCTACAGGATTAGAACAATTTGCTCAAGCTTTAAAAGAAATGCGTACTCCTCTGGAATACGTGAGCAATGGAAACCTTATAAAAGCCATGCAGAGACCTGGAAAAATCAGTACTCCTAAAAGTCACGAAATAGACGATAGTGGATTTTCTTCCTTTTTTGACACTCCAGTGAGTAGACCTATAGAAGATCGAGGAACCGTCATTAAAAAACCCATTTCAACCCCTGTAGGGACAAGGGTAGGATCCAGATATAGTCCTTTAGCTCGAAAGAAATTAAAAGCCCAAGTCGAAGAAGACATAAGAGCCTTTAAAGCTAAAAAGGAAGAAGAAAAGAAATTAGGACAAATCGACGAAAATTGGCTTTCATTGCCTAAAATATGAAAAAGAAACAAGTGGAAGATATTTTAAAAGAGATTTATTATGATCCTAAAAGAGGGTACGGAGGAATACAAGCTTTGTATCGTCAGGTCAAACCTTTAGGAATTTCCCTGAAAAAGATTCGAGAATGGTTAAAAGAGCAAGATACTTATACCTTACATAAACCCATTCAAAGAAAATTCCGGAGACAACAGACTAGAGTGACCGATATAGATGAACAATGGCAATTAGATTTAGCAGATGTGTCCAGTTTAAAGAAACATAATGATGGATATACGTTTTTATTATGTGCCATTGACGTCTTATCTAAATATGCCTGGGTAGTGCCTTTAAAACAGAAAACAGGAAAAGAAATGATTCGAGGATTACAAGAGATTTTTCAACAAGACGGTCGACGTCCCGTCCGCATTCAATCAGATCAAGGAAAAGAATTTACCAATCGAGAATTCTTACAAGCTTTTAAATCAATTCATTTTTTTACTACTCGTAATACGGACACTAAAGCCAGTATCGTGGAACGATTTCAGCGTACACTCAAAGCACGCCTGTGGCGTTATTTTACTCGTCATAAAACCAGACGGTATTTAGAAGTTTTACCGGATTTAGTGTATGCTTACAATCATACCTATCATCGGAGTATCAAAAGAGCCCCAGTTCAAGTGAATGCTTCTAATGTGTTAAAAGTCTGGAAAACTTTATATGGGACATCGAATCGAAAACAATTTCTTAAACCTTAGTTTAAAGAAGGAGATCAGGTCCGCATCAGTAAAGCCAAGCGCACATTTGAAAAAGGATATTTACCTAACTGGACCACAGAACTGTTTACCATTTCTAAAAGAGTTCCTGGAAGGTATCCTTACGTGTATAGAGTGCAAGATTATAACGGAGAGGAATTAGAAGGGACTTTTTACGAAAAAGAATTACAAAAGATCATTAAAAAAGACGACGTGTACGAAGTGGAGGAAATCTTGGGGTATAAAAAGCGACGCGTCGGGAAAAAAATCATTCAAGAAGTCAAAGTTCGGTGGAAAGGATATCCCCCTAGTTTTGATTCATGGATTTCCCAAACGGATCTCATCAAATAACGCCTCATTGGAAATTTTGTGGAGAGAATATTCCTCGCGAAGAAATCGTTTATTTCGCCCAATTATTTATCTGTGTATCTCTCATCATCACCAGTGTGGTCATGTTAGCTTTACACGATCCTAATCGAGAATATTGGATGGTATGTGTCAGTTCTTCAGTAGGTTATATCATGCCTAGTCCTACGATGATGCATCATACCCCTAAGAAGACCACCAATACACAGGGTTAATGTCTTAAAATAGATACATCACAGAGTATATATATAAAATGGGGGAAAAAAAAATTCATTTCTGATCTGACTGAGGATAGAACAACATGGATTTTTTAAGCTCAGAGTATCGTTGGAAAATGCAAGAACATACAGGTTCCACTAAAAAAGGAGAATGGATGAAAAATAAAGATGAATGTATCCAAGATTGCATGGATAAGAATCCGGGAGAAACAGGAGTCAATGATGTGTACCTGTATAAGAGAATCAAATTACCGGATCATGAATATGGACAACTTATAAAAGTAATATTAGGGCCATGGCAACCCCAGTATCAGGAATTCAAATGGAAAGTAAAATACGTTTTCGCTCACAAACCAGAGGGACCAGCAAGGACTTGGATTCAAGGGAAATGGATGGAAGAAATCCGTGATTGTATCAAAGATTATGTAAATAAAGTGCTCAAAGAAGGATACGACATCATGGACTGTGCTTGTGAAACAGAATATTTGTACATGAGGAGAACTTTTCCTATTCAAAAAGAATTATGTCAAAGTATTCCATGTTTGTTACTTTAATGTTATTGTGAATTAAAAACCTAGAAAAAAAATGTCTTATTTCTCTCTCTCTCTCTTCAACTATAACATTTTTTGTGACACATGACGTCACAATGCATACCGAGCTGTGATTTGAATCTCTGCCAAGTTTTTGTGTGTATTGCTTATGCCTGACTCAGCATAACGTCAATAAAACGTACACAGTAGTATCTCAATAAAAACGTAGGTCTAACACATTTTTTTGCACACCACCCCCTATAAATAAAAGGTATATAAAGCTTAGCTTTGAGTACACCGCGCTCAATCATGATTTTTTCGTGGAGACTGATTTATTTGATTGACGTAGAAAAGTATTACTGTCATTACTGTGATAGGAAAATGAACCAATGGCGTACATTTACCGTGTATGATTATCCCGGATGGCATCACAGAACTTATCGAATTTGCGAGCATTGTGAAATGCCTTTTCCACACTGGTTTGTGGATGATCCCCCTTCTATGGAGACCTGTGGATGTAACTGGTGCGTGAAATATTTCACATGGAAGTACGGGGCAGAGAATATGGTACCCTTATGGGTCAAAGTAATGAGAAAGAGAGCTTTAAAGAAATGCCTGACCTGCTGGGAGGAAAATACGGAGGGGAGATGGAAGTGTCAACAATGTCGACAGTATCCTTGCTGTGGGAAATGTGTGGAGAACTTTGTCAAGACTTGCTACAGACTTTGTCCCTTATGTAGATATGAAGGAAATAAATCATAAATAAATGTTGTTGGGTTTTTTTTTGAGATACTAAAAATAGATTGGATAAGGTTATATAAAGAGGTATGACCCAAAATTATTCATTCTGAAAAAGTCAAGTCTCAAAGTCAGACGCAAAAAAAAATATGCAGTATCGTTGGTATTGTGAGAGTTTATTTGGATGTATTTACATGCAGGGACCGTGGATGAAAACTAAAATAGGAGCCATCCTAGATTATTTTGAAAATCATCCAGGAAATCGACTCAAGATGTGTGGTTAGAAAAAAGACAGAAATTCTTGCATCCTAAAGGATCTAAGGTGAGGGTAAAAATATACCATCATTGTCAACAGTACAAATGGTTGATCCTAGGTCGTTGTAAATTCCAGACTCGTGTGGTTCTGGCTGAAGGTGAATGGTGTTGGAATATAGAACACTGTCTTCGTGATTTGTTCTGGAACCAGCAAAAAGATGGATTGAGGATTCCTAGCTATTACTGTCCTACAGAGTACCTGTATTGTCGTATTCCTTTTTTCCCAGATTAAAGATAGCTTGGAAAACGAAGAGGGCCAGTGTTTTGAGACCGTGATTCCTTACAGATCCGAAGAAGAAGAAGAAGAAGAAGTAGTGTAATAATATGTCCAATAAAATTTTAAAAAACAAAATTTGTTATAAATAGAAGGGCCCTAAGTTATTTTGTCTCAGTATCTCACTGCACATGGCCGAGAGCAGTAGTTTTTACATGACTTTACCCAGTGATGGGTCCATGCAATCTTTTCCGAGTAATACGACGGCTCAATTTAAAACTTTATTACCACAAACAGTCGATTTAACAGATGGACAATGGGAAGTGGCTTTAACAGAATTGATGTATCCCATATCATTGAAAAACATCACAGAAGAGGAAGCTTATTTTGACATCCTACTTCCTCAGTTTTATGCTTCAAAAGTCCAACAACCTAATGTGTTTAAATGGGACAGATTTAAAATGAAAACCATAAATGCGATGCCATTAAGCGAATGTCCTGTACTATTAGATTGGGCCCATACTGAATTTGGTAATCTCATAACAAAAGACCAGAAGATGGAAATTAAGCGAATTCACTTTAGACCGGGGCCTTACATTCATCCCATGGCTTTAACAAGTGAAATCAGTCTTGGACTGGAAAGATGTTTGAAAAAATTATGGAAGTTTTTAGGTGATTCTAAAAAAGAGGTTGATTCTAAAAAAGAGAATGAGATGAAATTAACCTATCATGACAAATATGATAAAGTGATGTATCACTTTAACGGGAGAGAACTTAAAAATATCCCTTATGCATTCGTTTCCCCACAGCTTTAGCTTATAAGCTAGGAATAGAAAGTAAGAAAGTGATGCTTCAGAACGATACAGAAACCAAATGGATCAACGTGAGTTACATGGGGAACAATACCGTAGATTTATATGAAAATCTGAAATCCATGTACGTGTATTGTGACTTAATTGAACCCCAGACGGTAGGATCCAATGCCTTGAAATTATTAAGAGTGGTTCCTTGTACACTCAATCTGGAAGATAAAAAACAAGCAAAATGGGAACCGGTTAGAGCAGAATATTTGAAACTGAGTAAAAAACATTTCGATAGCATTGAGATTCATATCATGACTCCTTTAGGGACTCCCATGCCTTTTTTAAATGGAAAATCAGTCGTGAAACTTCATTTCAGAAAAGTGTACTGAGATGAGTGTACATCTTTTTTGTTACATCTTATTGGGAGTGATGACTTGTCTGATATGCTGTCTGTATTGTATTCAACCTTAAGACAGGGAGGTATAAAAGGAGTCCCTGGAGTGCATTTAAGTCAGTCTGACACGAGTCAAGAAACATGCAGTATCATCCTGGATTATTGAGACAAAGAGGACACGGACAGTTTGTCTATCATAAAGGTTTATTACGTCAAAAAGGACACGGTGTAGATGAAATTGGCACTGCATTGGTTAACGCCATTAGACTTAAGCCTATTGGACTTCCATTACTAAATCTTCTTCCATCCCCGTTGATTGGACCCGCATATAAGCTAATAACCCAGGGTTTTAAAAAATCTCAAAGAGGAGGAAATTTTATAGACTTTCTTTCGGGAATGGTACCGAACTTACCTATAGGGATGACTTTAAAAGAAGCTGTCCAATTAGGCTCAGGCCGGCGGCGACAAAGAGGTCGAGGATTTCTTAAAGATCTAGTCAAAATGGGTCGTAATCAAGCCTTGATTGCCGGAGCTAAAGTAGGAGCAGATGTGATTAAAAAAAGGAAAAATATCAAAAATGCTCTTTTAACTCATGGACTCAATGCCGTTAAAAATACAGGCTTATTTGCTCTCAATAGAGGAGGAAGTTTAGCTTTTAAAAAGATGAATAAGAAAGGTCAAAAAGGTAAAGGGAGAAGAAAAAGAAGAAGACGGCAGAGAGGGAGAGGAGTTGTGAGAAATTTATTGAAAACGGGAGCTAAACATGCCTTGACTGCTGCTGCTAGAAAGGGGTTAGATGTGTTAGAAAATAAGAGATCTTTAAAAGATGCTGTTAAAACTCACGGAGTACACGCCCTGAGATTGAATCTAGGTAAGAAAAGAAGAAAAAAGACACCTGTGTTAGCCCGAGGAGGTCCTAAGAAGAGAAAAAGGGGTTTAGATATCTTTGATTGACACACTATAAATAGGGGAGTCGAGTGAAATTGACCTTCATTTGTGAAAAATCCATCCTAGTATCCAGACATCATGTTGCAACCAGATTCCTGTGCGTGTGGGATGAACAATTTAGAATTGTTCCAAGTCCCCCCGACTAATATTGCTTTAGAAGACTCCAAATGGGAAGAATATTACCCCATTTCCAGTACTTTAGATTCGGATACGGCTCCTATTGAATTTGAAATTAATGGACAAGGAGATCAATATCTGGATTTATCTCAAACGTATGTTCAAATAGTGTGTAAATTTACCAAAGAGGATGGTACTAATCTGACTGGAGCTGGTAGTACTTGCGCCCCGGTGAATAATATCTTCCATTCTTTGTTTACGGAAATCGATCTCAGTGTCAATGGAAAAATAGTGACTCCTGGCACCGATACTTATCCTTACAAAGCTTATCTGGAGAAATTACTTTCTTACAAACCCAGAACTTTAATGACCCAGATGATAGCTTGTAGTCTGTGGGAAAAAGATACAGCAGGACACATGGACGAAGTAGGGGTAGCAGACCTTGGAGTGGCTCAAAATAAGACATTTGATGTAACCCCAGGTGCAAATGGTGGTCCCGATACTGTGACCATTAACCAACCTATCCTCCCAGAGTTACCGGCCAATTCTAAAAACGAAGGATTTAGAAAACGTCACCAGGCTATCAAAGATAGTAAGAAAATAACCTTGTACGATCGTTTTCATCTGGATTTATTTCAACAAGACCGATTTCTACCGAATGGAGTAGATATCCGTTTGAGATTTAATCGAGCTAAACCTCAGTTCTATATGATGATCAAAGATGGAAGTACGGGAAAAGTCAAAATATTGAGCATGATCTTGTGGGTGAGAAAAGTCAAACCCACGGCCGTCATGATGAATGGTATTAATCAAAGTTTGAACACTCACAGAGCTAAATATCCATTGAGAAGAGTCGAAGTGAAAACCTTTACCATACTCACAGGAACACAATCTAAAATCACGGATCATCTGTTTCAAGGCCAGATGCCTAAACGCATCATTTTAGGTTTTGTGGACAATGCGGCATTTAACGGAGATAAAACTAAAAATCCGTTTCATTTTCAAAACGTGGGAATTAAGAAATTAGATGTCAGTATCAACGGAGAGACCATGAGTACTCGTTGTTTCGAACCTAATTTCAATGAAGATTTATATCTGAGATCTTATCTGAGTTTATATCAAGCACTGGGAAAATTAGGAGAAGATTGGGCCCCGGACATCACCCTAGAAGAGTATAAAAACGGATACACTTTATGGGGCTGGGATTTCACGAAAGATCAAGAAGCGCAATCGGATAAATTCCACATCATAGAAACCGGAAATCTGAAAGTAGAAGTCCAATTTACGAACAATACGGTGAACACCTTAAATTGTGTGGTATATGCAGAATTCGATAATCTGTTAGAAATCAACAAACAGAGAGAAGTCAGTATTGATTATTAATGGATACAGGACAGTTAAAAGAAGTCTTATCCAGAGAATTAAAGAGTTCTTTTGGTGGTGTGTACCCTTTAGATTTATTACCGGATCAATTAAGACCTCAAGAAAAAGCCATTGTGGTGAATACGGATCCTCAAGATAAACCTGGAGAACATTGGGTATGTTTGTATTTGTCCAGTCCAGTCATCGAATATTTTGACTCTTATGGATTTCCTCCCTTACAAAAAGAAATTCAAGATTTTATCCATCGTCAGGCTCAACAATGGATTTATAATCCATACCGATATCAAGCTTGGAATACAGATGTATGTGGACAATATTGCGTGTATTATTTACATCAAAGACACAAGAAGAGAAAAACCGCAGATGAGTGGTTATTCCCCTTTGACCATAGTACAGCATTACAAAGAGATCATTATGTAGCTGAATGGTTTAAAGACACTTATCATAAAAGACCTACGGGTCATGGACAAACTTGTCAATGTTTCTATCAAAATGTATTGTAATTGTTGTTGTTGTTATTATCATTAAAAGAATTGAAAAAAATCTATTCTTGTTTTTTTTTTGATAAAAAATGGGGTTTCCCCATGATACTAAATATAAAAAAAAGGTATAAATACAAGGTGTAAAATGAAAAATATATCAGTTATTGATTTGTCTTAATCATGGGTAACACGTCTAGTCAAGAAAAGAGTAAAATTCAATTTGGAAAGAGAGTTCTGAGAGAGGAGGATGTGGATAAAGGTATACCAATTCAAATACAGGAGGATGGGACTATGGAAATCCTTTCTCATAAAAAATATAATCAATTATGTCCAGAAAAGGATAATGATGGGAGAGATTACATTGAAAGACCCTTGACTGCAGAAGAAGAAGAAGAATATACCCATTTATTACCAAAAACAGATTATCCTGAAAGACCTTTGACTGTAAAAAGAAGCTGTGTCCAAAAAAAAAAAGTATTTTGAGAAAAAAAGATTGACACAGGATTGTAAGAGAAAGAATCATGGTAGAATCTGAATAAATCATTTAAATTATCTTTGAATTGTTATCTATATAAAAAAGAAGTGTCACCAAAAAAATTTCATTGTTTCAAACATGAGTCTGACAGAAAGATGTATCATGGAAATCAGAACTCAATTGTTGAAAGACATTAAAACTCATTATGAGAACCAACATAAAGAAGATCCAGGCAATCATTATATTGCTAAATTTAAAAAGGAGAGATTTAGAAGAGCTGCTAATTGGATATTTAATTTAACTGGAGGTCACCAGGAAGATATAGATCAAATCATTAGAAGTGATTATCAATACTTGATCTTACAAAAAGAAATGCATTCAGAAACAGGAAAACTTCATCATGTGAAAGGATTCCTTCAAATGAAACACTGGACCCATGAGAGAAACATGTACAAAATCATTCATGGGTTAACCTGTTTTGATATGTCTCACAGCACACCAGAATTAGAAAGAACATTTTATAAGCAAGGTGACAACTATGAAGAATATGGGACTTTAAAACCTGAAATGAGATACAAAGAATTAATTCCAAGAGATTGTAGATTTACTTGAATAAATAACATGGAGCTTTTGTGTGTGTGGTTTTTTTGCCTAGACTGTGAATCAGTATGACGTCATAATCTAAGGTTTTGTGTAGTGACTGACTCAGCATAACGTAAACAAAACGTACACAGTAGTATCTCAGTAAAAAACGTAGGTCCAACATTTTTTTTTTTTTGCACACCACCCCCCCCCCCCTCTGAGGGTATAAATACAAGGTGTGTAGATGATCATGATCAGTTGACCCTAACCATGAGTCAAAGTCAGTTTGGAAAAAAAACTATGGATATAGAGGAGGAGAAACAACAGTTATTAGAAAAAAGATTGATCATGCCTATGGAAGAAGAACATTCCAGTCCTCAAAGAAGAATGGAAGTGAAAACTCTGGAGGAGGAAAAACCTTGTAATGTTTACTTGCCAGCAAATGAGAAGATCCATGACCCAAAGGATCCATACAGAAGTTACAGAGTAGCCACTAACTGGACATTTGTTTTAAATCAAGTGAAAGAAGAAATAGAAGATATAGACATTTTTCTGAACCTTGAAGATGAAATTCAATACCTGATCCTAAAAAAGGAAATTCATCCCTGGACAGGAAAAGTGCATCAAATCAGGGGTTTCATTCACATGAAAGAACCTGTAGGAGGACTGGATGTGCATAAAGTTAATCTTACAGCAAGATTTGATATGTCCCACAGTACACCAGAATTAGAAAGAATGTTTTACAGGCAAGGTGGCAACTATCAGGAATATGGAATTCTGAAACCTGAGAAGAGAAACAATGAATTACTGCAGAAATGGGAAACAGCAAAATTGTGCCTGGAGAAATTTTCAATGTAAAAGAGAGAGAGATGATTGAGTATCTGGAAAATTCAGATTAAATTTTTTTAACAGTTTTATTGTTGTTATTTTTATTTGTTCAGGTTATATATAAAAAGGTGTGACAATGAAAAAAAAAATTATTCCTAAACATGAGTTTACAGGAGATACCAGGAGATTTATTACACTTTCCTGTAGAAGCTATTGTACATCAATGTAATTGTTTGACTGTAAAAGCTCATGGATTGAGTCAAAGTATAGCTATGAAATACCCCAGAGCTAATCTCTATGCGACCCGCAGACCTTTAAGGTCTAGAAATTTAGCCCTAGAAGAAGATAGAGGAATTCCAGGCACCCTTCAAGTGTTTTCTTTCCAAAAACCTGTAGTCATTTGTCTGTTAGCTCAATGGGATTATGGCACAGGACATTATAATCGCCTACCTTATTATCAAGATACACCAGAAAATAGAGAAAAATGGTTTCAAGCTTGTTTACAAGAATTGGGAACTTTACCTTACCAGACTTATGCCTTTCCTTAGAAAATAGGATGTGGTTTAGCAGGAGGAAATTGGACACATTATAGACAATATATTGAACAATTTGTACACACTTATCAAAAACAAGTGTACATTCTTCATAAACATTGATTGTGTGTGTGTGTGTGTGTGTGTTATAAAGATTGACTGTGTTATAAAAAAAAAAAAAAAATTAAAAATGTGTTTATGTTATTTCATTTAAAAAAAAAAAGATTCATGTTTTACAAAAAAAAAAAAAAAATAGTGACCTGGTGTTGATAAGTTTCTATAACCTTGAATGTTTTAGAGGTATCTATTCAAATCATTAAAGTGGCCCTTAAAAGGGCCGTTGATACGTTTCTATAACCTTGAATGTTGTTAGGTATCTTTTCGTATAGGTATCTTTTCAAAATAAGTGGCCCTTAAAAGGGCCGTTTCTATAACCTTGTTGTTTTTAAAAAGGTATCTATTCAAATAAGTGGTCCTTAAAAGGGCCGTTTCTATAACCTTGAATGTTTTTAGGTATCTTTTCGTATAGGTATCTATTCAAAATAAGTGGCCCTTAAAAGGGCCGTTGATACGTTTCTATAACCTTGAATGTATTAGAGGTATCTTTTCGAATCATTGGAGTGGCCCTTAAAAGGGCCGTTGGTTGATTTTTTTTATCAAGGGTTTACTCCCTGAGAGGCCTGTCTCTACCTCTGCCTCTGCCGGCGAACTCTGTTCGGTCTGAGAGGGGAGGTCGTTGGTTACCGGTCAACGGCTCCATAAACTCTGGCCTTCCGGGTCGGGGTAGAGATGACTCTCTTGGAGGAGGGGGTCTCAATCCTCGCCCGCGAGCTGCATATCTCGAAAGCCTGCGTCTACACAGAGGGCAACATTGGTTCATCTGTACCAGCACAGCTGAACACTCGAGACAAGCCGATCGACGGCGACACTGGCAGCAGATGTAATTGGACATCCGATCCTCCTCCAAGCAAACTACACAGGAATCCAGCCTGGCTGCTGCAACTTGAATCCCCCATCTAGGAATTGGCCCCGTAGTACTCACACCTGGTGACATCTCCGGAGTCGGGGGTGGTGGTGGTTGTGGTCTAGCCAGTTCCGGGGAAGGTGCCCAGTCATCGTTGACGGGAGGGGACCAATCCGAATCAACGGATGAAGAAGCCCCCTGTCCAGCCCAATCGTTGTTAACGGGAGGGGTCCAATCCGAATCTACGGAGGAATCCCACTGTCAAGCAGCTGCTCCCGGGGGATGACTGGGTGACCAGGTAGGAGTTGGTGGTCTTCTTGGAAGGGGACGGGCTTCTGGGGTGGTCCTCGAGTAGTTCCGGACTACTCAGAGGGGCCGAATACGAAGCAGCAGGTGATTCTGTCCTCCTCCTTCTCCTTGGCTGGTCATCTTCGTTAGTAGAAGACCTATGTCGTCGTCGTCTTCGTCGTCTTCTTCTTTCTTGTCTTCTTCCCCTGATCATGTCACTGGCTAGGCCCAGGGTAGCTATCGGCCAGCGAGCTAACTCCCTGCCGGTGGCTACGTCTCTGACGATCCAAACATTTTCAATCTCTACCCCTGGAAATATGTAGAAGTTTTGGACATCGTCCTCAGCCATACTAATACGGTGTCAGCAGAACTGATACTAACAGAATGACACCAAGCTCTGGCAAGCTGCCGTATTTATGCGCACAGCACGAGCGTAAAAGAGAGCACCCCTAAACCGAGAGCCAAAAAAATCATGGCGACGTCAAATTGTGTTATTTTGTGCTTCATAATCTATACATTGGAGTGAATAACTTATTATGGGATTAGAAATACATGGTAAAATCTTACCCATCAGATGAAGGTAAGTTTCAGGCATGATTTCACACTATTTTTGATGCATGACATTTATCTGTCGTCTAGAAAAGAAGCATTGATATTGAACCGAAGGGGTAAAATCGGGTCACCTGAATACATCAAATAAGTATTTTTAACCTTTTTTAAAGTGTGATACAAGGAAAACTTAATTTATACAATGAGATTAGACCTAGAGAAAAGTGTTGATGCTGTTTTTAAATCAAAGGAATGGTTTCAAGTGTAAAAATATAGCCAGAGTCGGTTTAGGTATAGACACAAGAAGGCGAAGGTCGGCCGTTTTTTTGTAGAAAATCACTGTATAGACTTGTATAGAGAATATAGGATTTTTTTTAAATCGTGACCTTTTCTGACTGGAATTTTTAAATAAATCAAATCAGTTTAGTTAAAAAACAATTTGAATCCACTTTATTTCCAGTGGGAAGGTCTAGATGTTTTATAAATAACAATATTGATAAAACACAGCGTCTTATTACAAGGCACAGCATTCTATACACATAAGCATGATTTTTTTTAGAAATCCTGAAAGATTTTGAGATAAAACAGATTAGTTTTAAAATCAATCTATATCCACTTTAATTGAAATGGGAATAAATTTTTTTTTCTTACTAAACAAAAAAAAAATCTCAGCGTCTAAAAAATCTCAGCGTCTAAACCAGGACACAAGATGGCGTCATATTTGTATAGAAATCATAACAAAAGACTTATTGTGGTTTACATCCTTTTATTTTTTCTTTAATAATTGTTCAAATTGTCGAATTCTCCTCTGAAATCGTAATCGATCTGCTACTATAGCCATCCATGGACTTTTTCGATCTTCGGGTGGTAAATGATAAATTTCATTCAGGCTGGTATCAAAAGTTACACATTTCTTAACATGTCTGAAATTTCTACATATTTCATCCCGTATTGGATGCATATTTTCTCTACCGCTTCTATTTCCTTCCAGAGTAGACATACTTTGCTCCCTTCGGGATGACATAGGAAACTGTAAGGTTTTCCTAAATAGTCGCTCATTTTCATCCCGTACATTTTTTCTGGTAGAGTCTTTTTGATCCGTTGACAAAGGAAATGTATAATGGCTAGTCTCCCCAGTGTCGGATGATGTAATAAAGCCAGGCATTGTAACCACAAGTCCTGAGTATTTTCTATGATGGTCGTCGCTCTCTGGAACACTGGTTCCGCCTCCGGGGGTAAAGCTTCTTGATTTTTCTCGATACATCGCATTAAAAAATCATACCCTTCCAACACTAAAGAGTGAGTGTGTTTATGTGTTGACATGATAATCAATTGTGAAGAAATGACCAGAAATGTTTTCTTATTTATACCCCTGTTATCTATACAAGACGTACACAGAACGTACAATGTACTGACTCAGCAAAACGTAGGTAAAACGAGAGAGGGTAGTAAGCGCGAGGGTACAAAACGTACGTCAAACCTATTTTTGCACACGAAATTCAAAAGGGTATATAAACCAGAACTGGAAATTTAGGATCATTCTTACTGGGCACTTGGTACTTGACAGACGTAGAAATATGTCACAAGCAATGATGAATTCCGTGGAAAATCGTAATTATATTCCAGCTACCAATGAAGGGTTAGGATATGCTCTACCGACAATGCCTGACACGCAGGATCCCATCGGATTTGATCTGGGACTTTATAATATGCCTGAACCCATGACAAAGGAAGATATGGGCATCTTAACCACCACTCTGGATGGCATTGTCAACATGCTGACTCAACTGAAAGAGTACAACACCAGTGAATTTTGTTTGATTCGTGGGAAATTGTCCCGATTAGAAGTTAAAGTCGCTAGAATGGAAGAAAAAATGAGAGGATACGAGAAAAATGAAAACACAGGAGCTGCCAAGAAAAATGAAGATACAGGAGCTGACAAGAAAAGTAAACAGACAGACCCATGTTTCATATGTAAGGAATTAGGACATTGGGCTCCGGACTGTCCCAGAAAAAAACAGAACTTATGCTACAAGTGTGGAAATTTTGGACATTGGGCCCATCAGTGTACAGATGACAGTATGGAATTACTCAAAGAAGTGGAAAAACTGGAGAAAAAGGCACAAGAAAACAAGACCACCCAACATAAGACCAGTCAACAGGATCAAAAGCAGGCTAACAACAAGAGGAAACTTCCTACTACTACCCAGACGGAGAAGACCCTGAAACTCCAGAAGAAAAAGTAATTATTATGTACATTTTTTACTTTGAATAAATCATCTTACACACTTTACTGTGTTATTGTTTTTTCCGTTTTCAGAAAATAGAGCTCTGTGTGAATGACACAATGGTATACTTGAATCGATGCCAAGATTGTGTGTGTATTGCCTAGGCCTGACTCAGCACAATACGTAGATTAAACGTAGACCCCCCTTTTTTACTTGGGTTTTTCCAGGGTGTATACTAGATTGAACCGGTCATCTGGGGCCAAAAAAAAAAGTGTACTCAGTTGACCCCCCTATCCAGGATCTGGGGGGACAAAAGTGCACTCAGTTGACCCCCCCATCCAGACGTTTATACTACTTGCATATGCAAGAGCGCCCCAAATATATGCATATCGAGCGTTTGAAATACAGAAAAATTCTAAATCCCGTCTTTTTTTCCATTATCTTTGCAATAAAATATCAACTACACTGAAATGATTTTATTGATTTACAGCATATATTAAAGTGAATTATAGGTCCGCTGAGTTGATCGTGAATTGTTTTTATAACGGGTAGTCCTCCTGGCCAGTCATCGTCACGGTTTGTAACATCGTAATTACACAGGTAAATACTAAGATGTCAATCCATATATTTTCCATAAGAAATGAATTACCTGGAGATGTCTCGTTTTCTCTGATCATATATTAATTGACAGCGTTTATGAACAGCTGTTAAAACACAGGCCTTTGTAAACCGGTAAATCACAAAAAAGAAAAATCCGAGACATAAAAAACAGAAAGTATAAATGTCTCTGAAAATAACATTGCCTTTAGATAACTAAAATAAATTAATGTCCGCCGATTTTTGAATTAATCCGAAAATTCATTGATGTGTACCTGTACATGCAGTGTGTATATTTTTATGAAGCCTTACATTCGCCTATACCTGAAATCTAATCAACATCAGACCTTTCTTTACGGCCCGGAATTCTGATAGTCGCTGTATTTCTAATTTGATTGACTATACACGTACCTTTAACAAATATTCTTTAATTTTCTTTGGGACCCCCGCATCACTAGTCAGGTGCTGTACCGACTGAGCTACCCAGGCCGGTATCCACGACCCAAACCATTACAGTTTTATTAACTAATATCTTCATTTTTTTAAAATAAATTTTTAACTTAATTATAAGAAATCAATGCAGGTGCTCCACGTGTCAATTATTGTGATAGAGGTACTTACCACGTGACCTGATCATAATGCATTCATATTGGTCAACTCTGTGATGCATGGTGTGTATTTATCAAACCTTTCGAACTCTTTCCTCTTGACAACATCTTTAAGTGTATTTAAAGTCAAACGACTTCCTGTCAATTTTGAAGATCGCCACCGCGCACGTGTAATTTGAACTTTGATTACCAATTTCATTATTTTCATCAATAATACATATCCTTTTAGCCTGTCATTTTCGGATTTTTAAAAACTAAACTTCACACAAAAATCACGGACCTCTTGTTAAGTCATAATGCAAACAAACGACTGAAGCATCTTGAACACAAGAAGGGTTGGTGAGGTGCATAACTACATGTATAAAATTAAAAAAAAAGCAAAGGCGGATCCAGGGCCGGCGCGCCGGACGCACGCCCCCCCCCCCTTCCGTTTGAATTTTTTGTATGTAGAACTTATATGTCCATTATCCTAAAATCAAGGGAAAAAACATCTCTTATTTGTAAGAATTTGTCAACTTCTGGAGGCTTCGCCCCTGGATCCCCACCAGGGCTTTGTTATAGACCCACTGGGGGCTTCATTGCAGCCCCCCAGACCCTTCCCCTGCCTTCTACTTTGCCCCCCCCCCTCGTTATGAAATTCCTGGATCCGCCACTGCAAGGGGCGTAATAAACAAGAATAATATAACTTTGAAGGGATGTGATCTTTGGTATTGGTACTTTTACCTATGATATATACACAAAGACCTCTAGATCTACACGACAGAAATAAAGCTTGAGCGGCAGCTCTGCTTTAAAACATGTATCTATTTTTCGGTACAATCATAGAAAATTATAAGTATTTAGCAAATCCTTGCTACAAAGCACAAACACCATAATATCAAACTTGACATGTAACTAAAATTATTCCATCAGTAATCCACGAACATACATTAAAAGGATTATAAATATCTGTAGAAATTTAAAAGCAATTTGGAATTTAGAAAAAAAACTGTGGGCGAGTTTCTTATTGCTGCTATTGCGTTGAACATGCAATTTGATTGACAATCTCTCTATATATGTAATATAGATTTTTTTGTATTATTTTCATTTTTTATCTTAATAATTTAATATTACTGATTATTTCTATTTTTATCATTATTTTGTACTACACGTATGTGTTTGTGGTTAAAGTGCAAAGTTAGGCTGTAGATTATAAAACTATAACATATGCCAGGACAGACATTTCTACATGTTACTTTTCAGGGACATAGCATCGTTTTTGAAAAGGGGGGGGGGCAGCCAGAGAAAAAAAATAACTTACCTGAAAAGACTTCACAAGCAAAACCAAAATAGGAAAATAGCCCAGAATCCTATTTCCTGGCGGAAGGGGTTGGGGACAACGGGACTATACTGCAACAAAAAGTGGGGGCCAACAGGACTTTCAATGAACATTACTAAAGTAAAAAGTAGGGATGGCAATCGAATACAGAATTGCTAATCGGTTAACCGCAAAATGTTCCGACCGATTAACCGGTTAATCGAAACAAACTACACATTTTCTGGACTTTTTTCAGGTAGTTCTATTCCCTGGCACAAGAAGTACTAAAAAAAGATGTTAGAGGTCAAAAACATTCTATATATTTGTCCTTATTCTTGATCAGAAAACTACATACATATATGTTTTATTTCAATAGACAAGAAAAAATTCAGAAAACCATGAAACAAGTCTGAGATATCGTGGGTAATTTTCCAGAGTGGATGTCACACAAGTTCATTCTTCATTGTCACCATAATCAAAACTACGTCTAAAATGTATCAATTAATTTACAACGTTTGTTTAATAATTTAATTTTGATAGATAACTGCAAAAGATACACACACCAAGTTCACGGTGCTCAACGGTGATTATTATAATTAAAGAATTACAGGACAGTCAGGGTAACGACATGATGTTTTAACAGTAATTAACACATCTCAGATTGACCAATTACCCCACAATTTTAATCTGGAGAGCCATAATTACCTCCCAATCAGCCTACATGAGGTTTGTTCCCATTTTGCACACATTTGAATTTCAGATATTGAAAAAATGTGTGCAAAACGGGAATTTGTCCAGGTAAGATAATTACTTAATTGCTATAGTTTTTATCATAGTTGTGAATTAGGAGAGAGAGAATCTACGGAAAGAACAGGAAGGAAAAATGATTAAATTTTTCATTTGATATTTTGATTCATTTTTTTGTAATTTTTTAATAAGAAAAAAAACTATGTTTATAAAACATTTAAAATATCAAAAATTACTAGTTAAAACTATAATTATATTCATATGATATATCTCTCCCTCCCTGTATATTAATCAAGATTGAATTCATTTATTCATTTTATCTTTATGAAATAAAAGTTAAAAATAGGTTGAACTGCCATACACATGTAAGGATATCTGTCTAAATTATCAGCTTCATCTTCATTTTGGTTGGACAGGTTAAATTTTCCAAATTTATTCTTTTAAATACATGTATATATTATAATCTATTGGTAAAATACAGGTAATTTCAGGTAAATCCCAGATGGAGATAAGACTATAACTGCTAACAAAACATATTTTACTTCTATTGTTCTATACCTAATTATCAAATGTGTGCAAAACGGGAACACACCCTACATGAGTACACGAAAAAGCTAAATTATCAACGTTTAAGTAGGAATTTCTTTTTTAAAAATGAATTTTAGGAAGATTGTCTTCATTTTTACATATACATGTATTTTAATTTTTTTTTAACCGATTACAGTTTTTCTTACCGATTGCCATCGTTCCGACCGAGTAATCGGTTAACCGGCTAGAAATTGCCATCCCTAGTAAAAAGTTAGGTCTGAAAAAAGGGGGAGGCTGATGGTGCGTGCCTGTTCTTATAGCTCATGCTTTATTTGATCTGCAATATCATAAGTTTACTTGATTGAATATCTCGGAGTCTCTCTTATCCTTTCTACAGCCTTTTAGTTTGACCAACTATGCAAAATTTAGCCTTTTGAACAGTTGGCGTTAGGGCTTTCATACTTCACATCCGAAATTCTTTGTGACAAGACCTTTTCTTTGGAATAAATATTTTTGACCTTGTGACGTTCACCTTGGAGTTTGACCCACTTTTTAAAAAATCTAACCTTGGCAATACCTTTTGAACGGTTGGGACTAGTGTTTTCACATTCACAGGTGTATTCCTTGTGACAACGCCGTTCATTGGATATCAACAATTTTTACTATTTGACCTTGACCTTGGAGTTTGACGTACTTTAAAAAAAATTCAAAGTTTGACTTTTTACCTTTGACCTTAGAGTTTGACCTACCTTTGAAACATTTTTATTTCATTCATAACTTTCAACGGTTGGTGTTAGGGTTTTCGTATTTTTACATGTGTGTTTCTTGTGACAAGACCCTCCCTTGAGTACCGACAGTTTTGACTTTTGTCCTTGACCTTGGGGTTTGACCTACTTTTTGGAAGAAAAAAAACGTTGACCTTTCAATTGCCATAACTTTTGAATAATTAATGCTAGGGCTTTCATATTTCAATGTCTATTTCTTGTGACAAGGCATTCCTTTGGACACCGTTAATCTATCCTTGACCTTAACATTTGACTTGAGTATAAAAAAAACCTTTGCCATGCTTTTCAATAGTTAGTCTTAGCGGTTTCATATTTCACAGTTATATTCACTGAGACGAGATCTTTCTTTGGGTAACATAATTTCTTATCTCTTGACTTTGACCTTGCAGTTGGATACGGATTTGAGAAACTTAAACCTTTGCCATAAGCTGCAATAACGGGGCATCAGTGTTTCACAAACACGTCTTGTTCAATATCCAAACTGGACAAAAACATTCACAATGAATCCTTAAATCAATGTGTGGAACCTGATAAATTATTTGACTCGCTCTATGGTCTGAAAGAACATGGCTGACCTTATCCAGTCAATAACTCACAAAATGGGATTTTTCTTAACAAATGTGTGTTATGGTCTTGATGAAAGGTCATTTGGATGAGTTTCGATGAGAAACTTTAAATTCGTTACCGTCTTTTTCTAGTGAAACATTGTTGGTATCATGCAAAGTGTGACATGGCCTAAACTCAAGTTCAAGGTCGCTAAGGATAAGATATTTTGACTGGATGTATGGACTGTATGAACATGTGTGAATTTGAGAAGTCAGTAATACACAGATGGGGTTTTCTCATAACCAGAGTGTGTCATGGCTTTCGCAAGGTCATTTGGACAAGTTCAAGGTCACATACATTCTTTTATCGTCTTTTTACTACAGAGTGAAACATTGTTAGTTGATACCTCATACAAGATTGCTTATAACCTTATGATTTGGCATGACCTTGACTCAAGGTCACTTCTTCCCGCCTGCAGCTCCAACGGAAGACATACTCGTTGCTTTGCAACGAGCTCGGCTCTAGTTTTATAATCTTTTTGTTCTTCTGAGTTACGCCGCTGTGTTATGAAAACTATAGTGGTATATAATTAAACAACTAAAAGGTGATGTTTAAAACCGAGTTTTTATGAATGTAAACGAAAAGTAATTTTTTCTATGGACGTATAGGCATATAAAAAGTTTTTCCAAGCTTGTGATTAATGAACTTGATAAAACATAGATTGCAAAGGCAAATTATCTCTGATTTCTTGATTAAATATCAGTTTGTTATTTAAAATATACTAAAATACTAAAATATATATAAAAATATACTTCATAAGATTTCTAATGAATTCTCTGACTCACATTAACTGACTTCAATCCACCTTATTCCTTTAACTGATCTGAGTATAACCATCACGTTAAATATATTTAACAGAGGTATTTTGATAACATTAAGTCGATATTTCAATAATAAAACAAGGATATTCAGATCATCTAACAAAAGAATTGTTTTGTTATTCTAAAGCACAATTTTTTGGCAGGTGGGGGATGATTTTTTTTTTTTTTAAAAAGCCATCAAGGTATATTGCAGGTGAATTAAAGAGCATTGATTTAAAAGAATGACTTGAAAATTTAATGTATAATAACTTAATATTTTTCATGGTCTGTTTATCTACATTCATTATAAAGCTTTTGAATTTTCTGAAAATAAAATCTTCTAGAATGTAATATGGAGATAGGGAACAATAATCAAGTTCAAAAGTCCATTGAAACAATATAAGTTGTAAGCAGAGTAAATACTGACCACTAAAAGCATCAGAGATGGATCAGGTGCCATGGAGGAGTAAGCATCTCCTGTCGACCGGTCAGGTCACACCCGCCGTGTGCTCCTTGTTATGATCGGGCAAAGAGAAAATCCGTAGAAAATTCAGTGTTAAAATAATGACCTAACAATTAGGATGAAAAACATCATTCAGCATTCGACTTAATGATAGATTGTATTTGCTGACAATGTCATTGTATCGACCATAGAACTTGCGAAATGATGTCTTTAAACTAGACTGTTGATATCCAGTTCCATCACATATAAGGAAATTTATTCAAATTTACTCGCAATGGGTACATGTATCTAGTTGATATTATTTTCTCTGCAAGATTTTTATGAAATACCAATAAACAAATATTGATATCAGATATCACGATCTTATATAACATGTTTTATGCTGAATTGATCTTTTACAAGGCAGTAACTTTATTTAGTCCATTAGGAATAAACGTTTTGAACTAGGTATAGAATCTTCCAACTGTCTCTAAAGCAAAACAATGTTTCCTAACTCCATTTCATTTCTGTGAAGTTTAACAAGAGTTGTTATTGTAAAAATGTACGAAAACCCCAGCTAGGAAACAATTTTCAGATGTTACTGGTTTTTGTTTTTCTTACCTCATAAAGTTTAATTTCAGTGAAATTCCTTTTCCCTTTTGCTAAGATAGACAGGGTAGCATAATGAACTCTGATATAACCAAGATTTTCGAGGATAAAAAGAAAGAATTGGATGAAGAACGAAAAGGGGGTAAAGAAAAAAAGTATCGCTACAAACTTAGAATATGGGATTAATATTTCCACATTCAATTTATCTCTCGGTTCAAACTGAATACAAAATGTATATTCAGAGTAAATAATAATGAAGCTATGAACGGAAATAACACTTACAATCCCTTACCGTCTTAAGGCTAATTATTTCTTCCGCACACTCCGTATTAATACATCAGAAAAATGACGTATAACACTGAATTATAAGGATTGTAAAAATCTGGCAACCCAAAAATATCCCTCAATATGAGTATAAATTGAATAAATCTTGCACAATTTGTCAGATTGAAATTTACATTTAATTAAACTAAACTTAGATGTAACAAGGATGAACTTTATACTGACTTTAGCTTTTGTTTTTGCCTTGACTTTATGCTTCAGTGAGGGACAATTTGGACAAAGTCAAGATCTGGGACAAGTGGAAGATATTGGACCAATGCAGGATCTCGGACAAGATTTCGGGCCAATGCAGGATTTCGGGCAAATGCAAGATCTCGATTTAGAACGACCAAACTTGAGAGATCTGATTTTAACCAATAGCAACAGTGAACAAAAGGAAGCTAAAAAAACTACAAAAGCCAAATTTACAGGGTTAGTTGGCTTAATTCTTTTTTGAGAGACATGTTTTAATTCATGAATAATTAAAAGTACATGATATATATATATATATATATATATATATATATATATATATATATATATATATATATATATATATATATAGGAAGGGCAAAATATTTCGTTCATTGCATAACTTTTAATAAAAAAATATATAAACGGAACACTAGTTTATTCAATCAGATTAAAATACAATTCTTGTCAATAAAGTAAAAATAAGTTATCATACAAATTGAAAATATTTTGTTAATTTTTAAAAAAAAATTATCTCAGATGATAGCGAATCAAGAAGAATAGGCGGGATATATTCGGCTGGCGGAGGGATATCACGCATGCTCCGGAGGAGGCGGCCTTGTGTTTGGAGACATATGTGTTGAGGAAGTTCAGTTCATTTTGTATTGAAAAACCTTCAAAGAAATCCATTTTCGTATCAAGTGCCATTCTATAGATAAATGCTGTGACAATCTTGTACAAATATGCCGAAATGAATGGATATAAGACCAAGGTGCCCTAGAAAACTGTGCATTGAAGATCAGAGACTTCTGGATATATTTTTCCGTTGTGTGTGTGTGTTTCTGTGTGAGTGTGTGTATGTGTGTGTGTGTCTGTGATACATTATTTTTGCATAACGTCGTTGAAAAGCAATAAAAAAAATCAAAAAAATATTTTTTGAAGTTTTTTCTCCGTTTCTTCCAAAAAAATGTGACTTTAGACTTATTACACACGAAAATAAAATATTCAAATAGAATTTATGTAATTCGTCCACCATACTTTTAATATTACATTTTTACAATTTCTGGTAATTTTTATGCACCACTTTGTTTCCAGTTAAGATTGATGTTGTATTCTATCGTATTATCATATCAATGTGTTGTAACAATATTGTGGCTTGGAGGCCACTGTTGTGTAATAATTTATTGATTTTCATTTCTAGTCAAGAAACTGTTTATGTGTCAGCAATCTTTCCTTGATGCTAGTATATGTATGTCTCCATGCCAAATTCTTTTGTAATTATTCTAAGAATGACATTTTCGTTATTTAAATAAATGGCAAGTTGTTTACACCTTACATATTTTCTGTTTCTTAGTTTTGAAACAAAAAAAGCTGCTATGTTGCCTTGGACTACCAATAATACTCAAACATAAATGTTAACAAGTTTTCAATGCAGAACATGCAAACTATACTGATATCAAACCAGATAAATTCCTTTACTATTTTTTTTCCAGTCAGTTCAGTGTTCTGGTGTAGATTTTTAAATTTATTCCTGATAGGAGAAACCCAATCCCAAGTGTTTATAGACATGGGGAAAAGAATTTTAACTAAAATATTGAACAACATTTGGTAATGATTTGTAAAATGACGGAACTTTTTGTAGCCAATTACAAATGCATGCTTGTTCGTAGTAGTATGGCATGTCAAAGGTTGCAATATTCATTGATTTCTATTTGTATTGTATAATTTTTCATTTGTATTGTATAATTTTCCATTTGTATTGTATAATTTTTTCATTTATATTCTATAATTTTCCATTTGTACTATAAAATTATAGAATAAAAATGGAAATTTATAGAATACAAATGAAAAATTATACATTACAAATGAAAAATTATAGAATACAGATGAAAAATTATAGAATACAAATAAAAATTATACAATACAAATGAAAAATTATACAATACAAATGAAAAATTATACAATACAAATGAAAAAATATAGAATACAAATGAAAAATTATAGAATACAAATGAAAAAATTATACTATACGAATGAAAAATTATAGAATACAAATGAAAAATTATAGAATATAAATGGAAAATTATACAACACAAATGGAAAAGATTGAATATTGCAACGTTTGACATGCCATATAGAAGTGAGTAATATGATGGTGTCAATTCCGTTATGTATACATTGTATATCCAATAATGTTGAGGTGCTATGCGTTCAAATAAACACGACTGATGAAGGCCGGTAACACGGTCGAAATATTTCAAAATGTGTTTGAAATTTTTATTATTCATAAATTATTATTATTATTATTATTATTATTATTATTATTATTATATATATATATATATATATATATATATATATATATATATATATATATATATATATATATATATATATATATATATATATATATATATATATATATATATATATATATATATATATATATATATATATATATATATATATATATATATATATATATATATATATATATATATATATATATATATATATATATATTCCAAGAAACTTATTGGTAAATAATGTGTATAATGTGTAATTTGTACTTAATCAAAATATTTACTCCTAAGCATTTAAAGCATCACTGGGAATTCCAGAGACGTAATAATGCCTTCAAAGTATAATGTAACAGGCTAACATGCCCTAAAATAGAAATGCAATACTTATTTCCGTAATTAAATTCACTTTTCTTCATCTTATTTTCCATAAGAGCTCTTTATTTATTTCATTTATTAACTGCAGCTGCATTTGATGTGAAGAAACGCAGATTTTTTTTGTTACTGATGAGTATTTCATGTCAAATTATTATTTGAACACCTTGGCTGTGTATTGTTTGATTTAATGAATTCACAACGGGATCATATGCAGATAAAATTTACATAATCTTAACGATTTCCTACTAAATGCAAGTCCCTACCAAAGACGTTATCTGATTCTTTTATCTGATATCCATGAAAATCGATTATGAACTCTATTCACGAATGTGAGTAATGCCCAAATTTAATTTTAAAAAAATTCTGCCTACTTCGCAATATATAGATTTAGTTGTTTTATTTCATTTTTTAATTTCAAGACTGTAGCAGAATTTTTTAAAAGATTTATAGATGCACAGGTGTATTCAACATTAAATTTAAATGACATATCATAAAGTACAAATGACAAGTAGTTGGGTCATCTTTAAAAATATGTTTGAACGCCTTGTCCCGACTGAGGATAAAAAATTGGGTAGGTTGGTAGGTAGGGGTAATTTTTTTATATTCAAAAAAAGCTGCAAATATGAAGTTAATGACATACGTAACGTATCTTTACTACTGGTAATTTTTCAAGATATTTTTAATTTAAGATTATAGTGTCATCATATGTTCGTAGACAAAATTCAGCTTGCATTACCAGGGGTTTTGAAAAATATCAATTAATGAAAATTCTTGTATAATTCAAGGAAAAATATACAGAAATTACTAAACATATATTCTAGATTTTTTATTTATCCAAACTTGTTTTAAAAGAAGTGTGCAACAGCATATATAGACATTAAAATGTAGCACACAGTTCCTTTAAGTATTGGAACTCTTCAGCTCCAGGGAAAAAGACAATAAAGTTCAAACTACGTTGCGTATGTCCTTAAAATAGTGATGAATGAATAAAAAAAAATGCTTCCTGGAGGTCGAAAAAAGTTTTGAGTCGGGCCGTTTTAGTCAGTCGGTCGGAAGATGGCAAACAAAAAAAGATGGCCTTAATATCAATGGACAATAAAAATATGGTTAAGTGTATTTCGAAACAGAACTTGAATGTGAGAATTTTAATTCAATATTATAAGGGTTGTAGCTGTATCTACTTCTTTCTATCAACTTTTTTTCTCCTTTCATTTCTTTTTAATTATCCCACTTAGTTTTAGTTAAAACTGAATTCATTATACTATCATATGTACCTGATTCCTATAGAAGCAAATAAAGTTACCGCCTGTAAAAGTGCAATCTGACATCAAACAAGATTCTGTAATACTTACTTAAAATGGGACTTGATTTGCAAGACATGATGTAACTTCATTTCACGGAATGTGTATATTCGAAAATTACGTACTCTCACACTCTATTAGAGATATAAGTTGTCTCATTTAAACATGATTTAACATTTGGGACGCTTTTATATCAATGGGCTAAATTTTTGCATTATCATGCATGAGTAAATCACACTGAGTTAGATATGTAAGAACGGAAATAAACACGTACAATGACGGTGAACCCAATCCTCAGGGTCAATTATCTATTCCGTACAATCCGTAGTAATACATCAGAATGATGACGAATAACAAAATATTTTAAGGATTGTTAGATTAATCCTCATCACAAGTATAAAATGCAGAAATCTTGCACAGTTTTTCAGATTGATATTTACATGTATTGAAACTTTACGTAGTAAGAATGAAATTTATTTTGACTTTAGTTTTGGTTTTTGCCCTAACTTTATCATTCGCTGAGGGACAATTTGAACAAATGCAAGATTTTGGACAAGATCTCGGACAAATGCAAAATGTCGATGTTGATCAACTAAACATGAGAGATATGATTTTACCCGGTGATTTACGTGAACAAATTGAAGTTGGTATACCAGATTTAAAAGGTTAGTGTTCTTATTTCTTTTCTCAAATATTATTAATAATTCTGGAATTTTTTTTAACTTCTTTATATATATATCAAAAGCAAATAGTTCTATATTTGATATACATGTATATGTATACGGCGAAATGTTTAGTTAAATGCCGCATTGCTTATCAATAGAGTTTAATTTTTATATAATACTGGAATTTGAAATCAGAAAAAAATACTTGAGGTATTTTTAATCCCAACAATCCTTTTCAAAGAAGGAATTAAAAAAAATTCTATGAATTTTTTTGTCACTTAGACGATACCAAATCCCGTAGAACAGGAGGGTTATACTCTGCTGGCGGAGCGATTCTACGGAGGATTTGGCTTTGTAGAAGAAGACCATCTCTGTGTTGATGCACTTCAATAACATGATGCTTTATGAAACGTCTACAGAAATCCAGCTTCCATGACATTCTATAGATTAACTGTTGTGACAATCTTGTCTAAATAATTTGACGGATGGATATTGGAGCAAGATGCCAAAGAAAATTGTTAATTGTAGAGAAGAGACTTAAGAGTATATTTGATTTGTTTTGAATAACATGCAATTGGTTGCACGCAGTTGTAGATTAAAATTAAATATTCATTTTTGATTTTGTTTTTCATTGCAAGCATTGGAAAGTGGTTGAAGGCTATTCACACACGAGAAGAAAATATTCAGTTAATACATCCTTTACATGTATCCTACTTGAACTACATTGATAACCCATCTAATATGTCTTAAACATGTATTTGACTTCTTTTAATTTATCATTATTATTCCCTTACTTGTTAAAAGCTTATTTGTACATACTCTATTTGTTGTACTGTTGTTTTTTAAAATGCACTAAATGTAGTGGATTTTGCATAAATTGATATTAATCTGAACTGTTTTTCCATTATGCTTATTGTGATATGTTTCACTCCCAAACATATAAAAGTGACATTCTATAAATGATTAATGACTAATACAGGTGAACCACAAAAATTACTGTTTACCTTTTCGTCATATAGAATATATTTTAAAGCAGCTTGGCTTAGATTATAAAAATAGCATTAAACGTTCACGTACGATAAATTGTGTTTATATTACTGAGTCTCCACATGTTGTAAATAATGTAACTATGTACATGATTTGAAGAACTCGTACGAATGTAAGCTTACATTTCACATTAAAAGAAGCCATTGATTGTCAGAATGGATTAAAGGTATTAGATAAATATTGAAATCTCGCATTAAGCGATTGAGGAGCAATATGAAAACCATCTATCCTGTCTTCAATAATTTGGAATTCGAAGTGAGAAAAAATTAGATTACACGATCAATATGTACTAGTTCCAGGTGACACAGGAGGTAGCAACATTGTCTTTGTTTCTCAGGCTTATTATTTTGATTGCAGTTTAGAGGAATTTGAATTTTTATTCTGCAAATGGTAATCCAGCTTATACTCACAGTTCCTTTTCTAAGGAGGAAATTTTATAAAATCATAAGTCAGTTTAAAATTTTTTACTATGCCCAACAATCAATTTGAATTTGAATAACCATGCCTATACTGGATTCTTAAACGATATAAAATCTTCACAAACAATAGTACATAACAGGTTCCAGAAAATGTTCTGCCAACACTCTTTCTTTACTCTTCACCACCATATTGACAACAGAGAAGGAGAAACTTCAGGAGTACTGCACAACATCATATTTGAGAAGTGGTGTTAATCAGATGTGGATATTTAAAAACTCAAAGGAACTTTTAGCAAATTTGAAATCACAAAATTTTATCAAAATCAATAACATCCATCCAAAAGTACAACTTTTTAATACTTTATACTATGATATATTAAAATCCAAGCCTTTTGACAGCATACACAGCTGCTTTTTTAATAAAATGGAACTCGTAAATTGACTAAATTTATTTATTTTACTAAAAATATTCTGATTGTACACACAAGTACTCTGCAGCTTATAATAAAAAAATAGCTGAATCTCTGATTGACAGTATCTAAGTAGTTTTTGGAGATCAATCAAGTCTTTCAACAATCTGCTGAATTTTCCATACGTACTGATTGTACCGCATTTTTAGCAGACTTATTTTTTGTATTCATATGAAGAGGAGTTTATTTAAAAAATTCTAGATGAAAAGAAGAAAGCTTTCGCTGTGGCTTTCAGTTCAACATTCAGATATCAAGACGACGTTTTATCAATTAGCAATATCCATTTTCATTCTTACGTTAAGTCGATATACCCGGTATCCCTTTGAACACGAAATAAAAGACACCAAAGGTTCTTACACATAGCAATAAACTAATATCACCTATCACCTGCATTTAGAGTTGTGACCGTTCGAGAGGGGATGCGTATTCCTCTATGGTACCTCATCCCACCTCTGATGTTTTAGAGGTCTGTTTCCTCTGCTCTCAATACTACACAGTTGTTCCAATTTACTTTGTGATTGATTAATGTTTGTTATCTTCATATTTCATTTAGAGGACTTGATGAGAACTTAGGGATTTTAACACACACGATATGATACATGCATATATCACTTTACTAAATGCACATCCAAGTTTTGCTGAAAATTTATATTTATTCATCTCATACCTTAACGAAATTTTATACTAGATACTATACTTTGTTTCTGTCATACACTTATTGACTAATATCTTTGTCATACATTCACTGACCAACATATATCTCAAAATTTACTGGCCAACATATATCTCATACATTCACTCCCTAACATCACTGACCAACATTACTTGCCAACATCTCTGGCATACATTCATTTGCCAACATCTCTTTCATACTTTCACTTGCCAACATATCTGTCACATATTCATTTGCCAACAGTTTTGTCATACATTTACTGACCAACATCACTGGCCAACATCTCAATTACACTCACAGGCCAATTTAAGAAATCAGAGGTACATGTACACTTACTGGCCATCATCTCTATAATACACTCACTTACTTAAATCTTTGTCTAACGGTGACTAATCAATATCCTTGTCTCAACATATTTGTCATACACTCAGTGACCTTTATTTCTATATTCATGGTTAATATTTCTGTAATACCATCATTGGTCAATATCACTGGTAACATATCGACCATTCACTCATTGATCAACATCAAAACATGTATTCAAAGATTCTAGATGTCGACTGTTTAACTTTACATTGATTAGCTGTTCCTTGAACATGAACATTAGATCAACATGCCAAGAAAGACATTTTTTAAAGGAAAATGATTTTGAGAATATACAAAACAAATGGTATATTTTACATGGCTTTATACAAGGAAATATTCCTAAATTATGTTCCATCTATTTATTTATTGAATATGTACTGCAATTATATATCATAAACAAAGTCTCGTGATTTTCTTGTATAATTGGTTGAGTTGCTAAAAAACTTAAACGTTTATTTAAAAATCCAAAACATTTCTCTCTATAAACATATCATTTTCTCTTTAGTTACATTCAAAATTCGTGACAAAAAGCTAATTGTTATGAGATTGAAATATGGGGGTGGGAGTAACCAAAGAAAACAAAAATCAAATATTATTTATAAAAACACAATAACAAATGATTGAGAACTGTTATTGCCCAGATCTCCACCATTAAATTTATCAAATGTCTCTGAGAGGATATTGTACAAAAATATCAAGAGATATATCAAACGGTAAGCAACTGTTTTATATGAGATACATAAACAAGAGGCACTCAGATAACGTAGATCTAACTTTCATTGATGTGAAAAAAGGAATTGCGTTTTCGAATCGTAAACTAGTGATTTGAATGCATCGAATAATTTCAATCTAACAATTGCTAAGCTATAAAGCATCAACCACTCAACTATGACGTCACAGCCCATCACATTGTTTTTCAAAAAGACGGGCATAGGGGGAATCAAGGAAAATGTAATAAATAGAACATCTAATATTTTGTAGTTGGATATGGAATTAATATTACTTGTCAGACGGGATTTTTTATTATGTTTTCACGAGTGCTAAGCAGAGTTGAAAATACATCACTCGTGATATAAATATTACTCGTGAAATAATTTCTATATTCAACTACAAAACATTGGAAATCAACTAAATATAAATACATTGTCATCCTTTCATCTTTACTTTGTTAGAGAAGTCTAAAACCTGAATGGAACTGTTGAAATTTGTTTCATTAACTGAAAATTGATTTTTTATCAACTATTTTATTAATTTAAATTTATGAACATCGAATCTTTCATATATGTACTGAAGATTTTTAATGTTATAATTCAATAATTCAAAAATGCTATTTATTTGAAAATAATTCTGCGGTCAGTGCAGTGTTAGCATCAAAATTTATTTCTTATAAACATTAAGTATTCAATACCAAAACTAATGAATCAAGAATTGTTCAGGTTTTAAAAATATTCCTTGATGATATTTTATTTATCAAATCAATGCGATGCTCTTGTATATTTTTTTCCTTTTTTATAAAGAAAAAAGTATGCCCCCCCCCTCTTTAAATAGATAAAAATATTAAAAGTCCATCTTACCTAGAATTTTTGCAACATTCGGTTATGATCTCAAAAATTTATGGAACTTCGTGGGAATTTAAAAAAGCCTGTTCCTGGAAAAAAAAGTAGTGATTTATTGCAGAAATAATTTACATAGTAAAGATGTGTTCTATCAGCAATTATTTTTGTTTCATTTACATTGCCCAGTATCATAACATGCTTAAAAAAAGAAAATAAACGAGATTTTCTTTCTTTACATTGAAGCCAACTTTTAATTACAAACATTTACTAGCTTACATTCAGACTCATTTCTTCTGATAATTTTAATAACAAAATGGTTGAGGAAAGGTATCAAACACGGACCCCGGAAATTCCAGAGATGAGACCATGTGCCTAGGAGGACCAAGTGTCCCCTGTTGACCGGTCACACCTGAAATAAGCCCTATGCATTGTTCAGGTTAGACGGAGCATTCTGTAGTCAATTTTGTATATGAACAAAGGCCTGATATGGTATGAAACACGTAAGTCCCAAGAATACGACCCAATGATAAGCTATATTTGGTAACGATGTCATTATGACGAACATAGAATTTACAAAATGCTGACTTTAAAAGAGGTTGTTGGAATCCCTGTAACATCAACTTATCTGTCAGTAGCCTGTCTCTATTTAAACATTGATAGTACTCAGTGCATGCTCTTGACTATCGAATAGGTTGGGAGACATAAGCACCGTATGCAAGTGAAAGAGGAGTATTACTACATAGATAAGGAAAGCTTACGATGGAAAAGTTGAAATTATCTCGTTTGTCATACAATTTAATTATCCTGTATAATCAGTAAACAGCCAAATATGAAACAGATGTCGCAGACTCTGTGGTGTCTTTTATTTCGTGTTCACTTGTATATATCGAATCGACATATGAATGGAAGGTACTATTGTTAATTGACTAAACGTCGTTTCTATACCTAAATGTCGAGTTGAAGGCCACAGCAAGTGGTTTCTTCTCATGTAGAAGATTTTGAATAAATTATGCTTCACAGAGATATAAAAACAGGTCGGTTAATAAAGGAGCAAAGGAGCACAATTAGTGTTTATTGAAAATTCCAACAGTTTGTTGGAAGACCTGGACGCCAAAGATTACATATATATAAATGTTATTAATGAGTATCTCCAGCATCCTTTTACTATCAAGATCAGAGTACTTGTGTGTAGAATCAGAGTGAATTTATCAAAGTAATTTTGTTGATGATTAATCACAAGATATGAAATTTTCGAATTCCATTTTTATTGAAGAAATAGTTATCTATCATATTAAAAAGCCTAGTTTTTTTTATTTATGGTTGTATAAAGTATAGAAAAGTTATCTGTTTTGATGTTTTTGACTTTTGAAAAAAAAATGATGCTTATAAATAATTTTTTTTTGAGAATCCACATCTGATTTTCACAACTTTTAGAATATGCTGTAGAACAATACGTCTGAAGTTTCTCCTTTACAGCAGATAATATTTTGAAAAGAATAAAGGCATTTGCTGGATCTGGCAATGTATCTTTGTTTATGGGGATTTTTTACAAAGTTTAGGAATCTAGTATAAGTCTGTTTGTTTGACGTCCATCTCGAGAATTTTTCACTCATATGGAGACGCCACCACTTGCTGGTGGAGGGCTGCAAATTTATACCTATGCTGGCACTCAGAGTCATTGAACAGTGAGGGATCTTTTTTGTGCCAACGCCTACTACGACACGCGGGAACTCAGTTTAAACGGTCTCAAAAGAAGGACCTGTCTCCACGTCCCGAGGTGGATTCGAACCCGCGACGTAAGGATCAGCTCCTTACTCTGCGACTCTAGAGCACCTCTAACTACTGTGCCACGCGGGCGCCTCTTGTATAAGTTAAGTAGATCGAACTCACCTTGGTTGGCTAGAATGTTAAAGGTATTAAACACAACACTGAAATGTGATTTTGAAGAATTTCATCCTTAGAAAGTGAACTGTGAGTATTAGTCGGATTTCCAGATATAAAATTAAAACCATTTTTTTTATAAAATACAGTAATGATAATGAACTTTACAAACATAAACGATATTGTTACAGGCCTTGTCTGCTGAAAGCCTAACATATTGTTCATGTAGTCTTTCTAATTCTTATATTACCTCTGATTTAGTGAAAACTGAAGGATTGCTGGTTTCTATATTGCCTTTTTACTTCCTAATACGATTCTTTAGTATACTTCAGTATACTTTAGTATTTCTAAAACTGACAAAGTATTTACGTCTTCCATCAAATATTAAGCCCTACGTCTGACATAATTTGCGACAGAAAGAGTCATAGAAAGGAAGTACTGTCGCCAATGGAAGATCACTGTTTTGTTCATTTTTCTGTAATTATGTAAACTGAGGTAAGCCCACAAAGATATTTTTTTCACAAGCAATGTTGACTTGCTTTTACTTCTTGTTTACAAACGTACAATTCCGAATTTTTTATGTTATTTTTTTTTTTAAAAAATAAGAGTAATTAGGTAGAATCCAATTTTAAAATTTTATATTAAACCATTTAATTGCAGAGTTCTTTGTTTTAAAATAAACTTTAAAAACATCTTTAACACAACTTTCACTTACTCCACAAGAAGATAACTTCACATTCCATCTATTCAAAGATTTAAAACTGTTTCCTTTCTTTTTAAACAATTTTATACATATTTTGTTCATTTTTTATTACAACAAATTGAATATTTCTTGGAAATAAATCGGTTAATAATATCCTTTCTCTCTTTTTTTACAGAAAATCTGTATATTAACTTTATGTACCTTGAAATTGCATAAACAGCACTATTATATTGCATAGTACATAAACATTAAATCTTTGTTAAAAAATCTTTTGATAAGAAAAGAACCTTTTTCATCTAAAATAAAATCAATAAATTTAAACCTGTTTTGTACCAATCTTAAATGAAAATGAATTTGTTATTAATTTTTATTTTTGAGTTATACCACTAAGAGAAAAGGATACTACTGGTTTTGGTGTTTGCAATGATATGATCAGTTGATTTAATTTGGGAATAAGGATAGTTTAACAACTGTAGCAAGACCAGTTTTGGTTAGCCTTTTCCACTCAATGTTTTAATTTTTGGAATGATACCACTCTTAATAATTTCAATTATTTTGTCAAGTTCAACTAAAACAATTATTCCCAGTAGATTAAAGGTTGTCATCTTCAGTCAAGTTTTGCGATCTAAATAGAAAACACATTTAATGGGAATTCCGGATACGTAATCATACCTTCAAAGTAAAATGTAATAGGCTTTCTTGCCCTCTAATAAAAAATCAATGTAAATTTTTGCTAATACATGCTTTATCATTCCATCAAATTCCTCCCCCCCCCCCCCCCCAATGAAGTGTTCATTAAATGATTTGCATATAAACTGCAGCTGCGTTGTCTGTTAAAAAAGAAGAATCAATAAAAATAAAAATGCGAAATAAATCACGCTTAGTTTAAACAAAAAAAAATCAAGCAACTAATTAAGTGATATACATGTAATTGATGGCCTTGGTTGATCACAGGGATGGCAAGGGGTACATGTTTAACTGTAAATCATATACGGTACCAATTTTGATGCACCGGATGCGCATTTCGACAAATTATGTCTCTTCAGTCACAGTGATGCTCTCTCAAGAACTCTAAAGAAGTACGTGTTTTGTGTACTGTGCCCACATGTGACAAAATTACATCATATTTCGTATACTTTGATGGCAGAACTAGAAAAAAAAAATTGTGAAACATAAAAAGAGATAGAAAGGGACATCAGACTGAGATTTTTTCTGTTTTGTTATGTTTTTCAATTTCATTTTACAATTATTTGTATTTCGTCTGAATTAAAATAGGGGGGGGGGGGGAAGGGGCTGACAATCAAGTTATACATGTACGTTCTATTGTGTATTATTAAGGAAGTTTATTTCGAGTTTAACTTCAAACTAAAGACATCCCTTTCTTATTTTACACGGCTCTCCACACGACGTGTGGCGTTAATCGATCGTTTACTGACTAGAAGAAAGCGTCTGTTGCTTAATTCATATTGCATCACTTTGCAAAAACATTTAAGCACGTGCAAACTTTTGTAGCCGAAGTTATTGATAAACTACGAAAATGGAGACATTATTATTATCATTATTTTGATATTTGGAAAATTATACCCGCCAGATAAACTACAGGCTTCTAGATCCGTTCCAGAGGAATCGTATACATTTCCAGTCGATATATTACTACGCAGCTGTCAGCATGTAATTTTCCTGCACAATTTTTGAGCCTGTAAAATAATAAAAATATGACTCGTTTCTCAGATTCATTTCTTGATAAACAGAATAGTTTGCATAGTTAATCGTAAATCAATATATACCTTACATTTTTTCTAGCAATGACTTCAAATAAAGGCAAGCCTGCATGAAAAAGGAAATGATAAAAAAGAATATTTACCTCTAAATATGCATAATAACCAATAATGAACTCAACGATGAATTTGAGTAATAACTAAAGTCTTATATGGAAACAATTATTTGTAAATTTCTAGCAGTACATTGGCAAAGTTTTTGTTTTTGGGATGAAATCTTTGATAAGGGTGACCACAAAATCCGGGAGTAATGGTTCCCCTAGAACAATAATGATTCGAAAGTGCTCTTTTCATGGTAGAGCTTTTCCGAATCTGAGTACAACCAGAAACTCAAATTTTTCCTTTTTAATATGTAAGTTTCGAAATGCACAAACATAAAATAGGAACAGAGTTTGCAAACAAGACAAGTCTGTTTTATTTATCAATGTACATATAAAATTTTTGCTTGCCGATGTACATATGCTTTTATAGATTCCTTTTTCGATGGTCGTGCTCAAGCAAAGGTGGTTGGGGAGAAGGGAAGGCTTCCGATAATAAAATGTACAATTATTCACTATACAATATACGTGAAGACTGATTTAAAAGTAATTTGCGTGTCAATCAAACTGGATCAAACAAAAGTTGCTAAATTTCCGATAGTGTCGCAGTACGTTAGATTTTTGCCTTACTTTCGATTAGAAATCTTATCATAAAAACGTTTTCCGTTTATTTTGTATATTATATTTTTACCATCCAAATTCTGGTTACTATGTATGTGATTGAGTAGCCCATAACAGATTTTACCTCACATAGATGTCGGGACAAACAAACGTTACAGTCATGTAAATTACATTACACAATCATAGCACCACGGATTTCCTTATTTATCACTTAGGAAATATTAAACGTGTCAAAATATTTTTTGTTCAGCAACATACATGTAATGTAATAGAGGAGACTTTTTAAAATGAATGATACTACGGAATATCGAAGTGATGTCATATTTCTACATTTGTACATGTAGGTGTTATATTTATCACTTATTTGAAGTGGTTATATCACTTATTCAGAAGTTTTGCGTAACATATTAAGTTAAGGAGGGATTCTTGTCTGGTTTTTGACTAAATGAAATACTCAAAGTATATTTGCTTACATGTCTTTTATATTTAGATGTTAAGGATTTTAAAGATCATATTTTTCTTTCTTTTTCATAACTCTATAATTTGAAATGGTAATGGTAAACTGACTTTGAAATCTAGCAGGGACTACATTTTTGGCGGAATGGCGGCGTATGAAAATATCTCCTTTTCTGCTTCTCAAAATTACTATAGAACAATAAATTTAAAAGGCATTTTTAAACAATAAAAGTCGTAAGGAATATTTTGCAATAACTGAAATTAATAATAATGGACTAAAGTTTTGAAATATATTAAATAAATATGAATTTCTGAACAAATGGCAATCTTATAGCCTTAGAAAGCTAAGGATTCTAAGAACAGATTCGAGTAAAAATTCAGTAAAAACGTTTTTTCTCTTAATAAACTGTCAAAACTTTTGGTTTTTGTATCATTTTGTACCTTTACATGACTACTTTACCATATGTAAAAATAATAAAATTTTATATATACAAAGCATATCAAAGTAACTAATATTCCTTAAAAAATGAAGAAAAATAGAGGAAATTCGGGTTACCCAATATCAATGTCGTTTAACTGTTTATCTCAATTTGATATTATCATCTGGTAGACCATTTGTTATATCAACTTTTTATGTAAAAAGAAAGAGATTATATCTTCTGAAATAAAAATAAGCATAAATGATTGGCAACAATTTTTTTTTTATTCTTATTGACAAGGAAAAGATAATGACCTTGACATGACCTTGACCTTTTAATTAAGCGGTCAAATATAATGTAATTGATGTCATCACTTAGTGATATTGTCTTCTTAAATCTGTGAAATTTCATTAATTTTTCAAATATGATAAATACGAGAAGAATCCCTCCTTAAATGTGTGGTATCATTCAAACTGGAGGTATCTCTTATTGTCATTAAAAAATTAGTACCAGATAAATTATTAACAAATTTTTAATTATACTTCTTTTTTTTTTAATTAATGATTTATATTCATATAAATTCAATTTTCAGAAATAAGACGCTTTGCTAAAATATGCCTTTTTTTCTCCATAATGACGAACTTTAAAACTAAGCTTGCAATCGAAATTAAACAATGAAAAATAATGGATGTAAGGCATTCTAGATAACAAGCAAATGTGATCCAAGTGAAGGGTTTTTTTTTCCTTTCTCAGAGCGTTGATTTCTTTCAATGTGTAGAAAGTGACGATAACGAACAATGATCAATGTCATAAATCCAGGAAACAAAACAAATCGTGAACAGGGCAAAAACATGGACCCCCTGGAAACAACACAGGTGGGATGATTTGCCTAAGAGCAGTAGCCACCCCCTGCTGGCCGGTCACTACTACCGTGAGCCTTATTAATTGATCAGGTGAACGGAGTACTCCATAGTCAAATTTAGGATGAAAGCAATTAACAAATGGTATAATTTATTTCAGACAAAACACGGCCCAACGATAGAATGTATTAACAAACAATGTCGTTATAATGACTGTAAAATTTGTGAAAAGCTGAATTTTAACGGGGTTGCTGAAATCCTTGTAACATCAACTAATTTTCAGTAGCTTGTCTTGATTTGAAAATTGATTGTACTCAAAGCATGCTCTTGCGTCTTGAATCAGTTGGAAGACATAAACATCATATTCAGGCTCATTATGAGTGAAAACTTCCGGAAACAAGCAAACAAACACCATATGCAGGCGATGTTGGAAAATTACTACATAATAAAGGGATGTTAAAAGTTGAACAGTGTGTCCTGTTACAACATACAGAATAACATTGTTATAAACTACCTAGCTCAAGTAACACCCCAGAATTTCTACTTTACTTGGCGTAATTTTTTTAACGTTTCTTGAAAAAAGGCTTTTATGATTCAAATAATGAAAGTTGATTGATTGATTGATTGCGTCTCATTCGAGAATTTTTCACTCACATAGAGACATCACCATATACCGGTAAATGGCTTCAAATTTAGACCTTTATTCGGCACTCAGGGCCATTGAGCAGTGAGGGATCTTTATCGTGCCAACGCCTGCCGTGACACATGGCTCAGTTTTTAAGGTCTCATCCGAAGGACCCGCAACTTTCACTTCAAAGTGCCGAGCGCTTGGCGAAGGAACAGATGCTACCTATTTTATCGACTTAGGTCAGTTGTCCCAATTAGATAAACTGAGGGAACATTTTAGTTTTTCTTTGTAGAAATTTAGAAATATCTGTACATGTAAATGAAGTAAACTGTGACTAGGAGTGAAATCAAGAGGTTCTATACAAAAAATTACAAGAAATTTATTAGTAGATACAAATCCAATGTTTATTCCTGAATACAAAACATCTTACTGGGAATTCCAAAGACGTAAACTACCTACAAAATAAAATGTGATAGGAACTTGCCCTCTAATATAAATGTCAATTTGTTCTGCCAGTGTGTCTCTCTTCTTCATATTTCCCGACTATGTGCTCATAAATTGAGACACATATAAACGGAAGCTGTTAAAGAAAACAGACTGATATGCAATTAATGAATATTTAATCTAAAATAAGAGGTATATAAACCCACACCTACTAAATATTAAATATGACGTGATATCAAAATTAATAATGTACCTTTTTATCTCGTTCACCCTAGCAAAAGCGATAAAAGTTGACTGATATCAAATTAATTTAAAAGAAATAATATGAATTAATGAAAATTAATAAATTAAAGTCTCATTTTAGAATAAATTAATTTTTTTTTTGTATTTTAGCAATGATAATTCTTGTTATAATGTAACTGAAATGAATATGAATAAAAAATACTTTGTCTAGTTTAACAATCAGTAAAACGAACGCAAGAAGATTCAATATGGAGATCAAAACAATTGTTTAGTAAGAAAATACCGTTTTGCTTTTTTTAAAAAAAAAAACAAAAAACAAAAACACGATTATGTAATAATCCTGCAAAATAGAAATGCCATTTTAAAATAACAAAGAAAAAAATCTTGCAGTGTTCATTTTAAGAGAAATGTTTGCAAAACTTTCAAGACGTAAAAGATGAAAATAATGAATAGTGATCAATCTCAATAAATACATTAAACAAAACGAGTAGTGAACAGGACAAAAAACACGGACCTCTGGAGACACCAGAGGATATGATTTAATGGACATAATGAATAATAAATTTAATATCTGGAGGGGTAGTATAAATTTTAGATCTTATAGATCTGTAAGTTTCCACGTTTAAATTTCATGCATTTGAGATTAAAGAGTTAAAAAACGGTGAATACAGCATGACATAAAATCTGTGATGAAATTTTGATTGAATTCTCCTTGTAAATTCTTTTCAAAATACAATTAAAAATCTTTAAAAAGTCATTCCTCTATTTATGCTACCACACATACTTATATTAATTGAAATACTTTGCAGCAAAGCTCAATTTTTTACTTTATATATATGTATATATATATATATATATATATATATATATATATATATATATATATATATATATATATATATATATATATATATATATATATATATATATATATATATATATATATATATATATATATATTACAGAAACTTGGACTTTAAAAGTAGACTTAAATCATTAAAAAAAACTTGTTTCATTATACATATACATGTACAAAGGACTTTTTAGACACATACCAGTAGTATCGAGAAGGTGGGTGTTTGGCCCCCACACTTTTTTCCAAACATAACTTTTTACTAGGAATGTCAACGAGTACCCGGTTAACCGGTCAGAGTATCGTATACTAAAAATGATACTCGGTTACTCGGATAAGTAGTTTTTTTTCTTATTTTAAAGTACATATTTTTATCAAAAACTTATCAAAAAATAACTTAAATATGCAAACGCATAATTAACGTGTAGTCATCTACACATGTAAACACCCGTTATCGCTTATGGCTGTGTATATACAGTAATTATTGTGGTCCTTAATTTTTGGATGGCTTCATTGACTGTTTTTCAGTGAACATCGTTCAATAAGGTCTATTATCTTCAAATCATTTTAAAATTTTTTAGTTAATATATGGCAGCGAAATCGGACATGCATAGAAATGCCACTACCCACTTCAAAATAAGTAAAGATTTCAAAAAAATGTTTAAAGTTAGTTTCCATTGTAAGTTTAGTATATACGGGGGAAACAACCAACATATGAAAAAAAATATTAGACTAGTGATCCAAACAACGTCCGTTCCTTCTCTTTCGCTAGTCTAGTCATCACAAACCTGCGAAACAGATTGTCCTCCTTTTTATGAAATAGATCCTAAACAAGAACTGTAAACCATTTGTAATTTTTGATGTATTAATTGCGTCATTTGTGTTTATTTAATACATGAATTTAGTACCAAAAGTCATTTCCGTTGGACTCCATGTTTATATACATTCATAAAACGTGATAAAAAACAGCTTTGGGATTTAACAAATTAACAATTAACAATTAACAAACTTGTATTTACATTTTTACCGAGTATCCGGGTACTCGATCGGAAAAACGTCCAAGTAACCGATTATCAAAAATTGACCGATTTGACATCCCTACTTTTTACTGTTGAAAATCTTCATTGAAAGGTTTGTTGGCTATCCCCTCCACACTTTTGGTTGCGGTTTAGTCAAATCATTTCTTTTTAGTGTATTGATAAAATCTGTGAAAAAGTTAAAACCTAATCCTCCGCCTTCGAGCGGAAAAAGGATTTCCGAGTTTGGACAATTACTCCTTTTTGCTTGTCAAAAAAATTTTCAGGTAAGTTGTAAAGTATATTTTTTCTGGCCGGACCCCTCCTCTCCTTTCCAACTTTAAAAACGATAATTCGTGCCTGCTTTCTTCTACCTGCGATCTACATATAAGCAACCAGAATTCTCAAGCATTGGAAAAATGATATCTTGATCAGTGGCGTTATACTGTAACCCCCCTCCCCCAATAACTGACATTAAAAAATTTGAAATTTACTTTCCATTTTAAATTTATTGATGATAGTAATCCACAGAGATTTAAGATGCATCGCTTCCCCTAATATAGATCTCCTTTGTCTCTCTTCATATACCGCTTCTGGGAATCGGGGCTATCATTTAGAAATAGAGTGCCCTCTAATAGTTGTAACATATAGAATTCATTTTTTATTTTCATTTAAAATGTTGAATTTAAATTTGTCAGATGCATGTTGAAATGAACATATTAGTAAAAAAAAAACACTCCATGAAAACTGTAACACACTGAGTTGTTTCTCAGTCATTTTACGATAAATGGACCAATTCAGGGTATAAAACATGAAAAAAAAAAAATAATTGTTTCAAATTGCGAAATGAACATCACAATTCTCTAAAGGACATATCAGTGAACTTGAAAAAAAAATTGTCCACAAATCTGGTATCTTTAACTTTTTACAACAATTTTAATATACCATTGCTTTTATGGTAATGTTACGGAAGTTAATGTTTATCAAGTTTCATTATTTTTTAAATAAAACTGAATGGGACCAATTTTTCGTTTCTGTGTTGTGTACAGAGTTTAACAAATTGAATACACTCGTGAAACGTTAACTGTCTTTGTAAACAGGGCACGAGCTCTGTTGTTGTTAATGTTTACGTTTCACCGGGTGTGTTCAATTGTTAAACTCTGCACACACCAATGAGCACGGACTGACAATACTGGTGATAGGGTTTTTCTTTCTACATTCCTACTCTGAAATTTCTGCATTAGAGTTTTATTATTTTTCATTAATAAACAACAAAATTGCTACTTTCTAAAGTAATAAGGATAAAGTTAAAATTTGTGAAAGTGCAAGAATGTGTCTATCAAACGCGCCCAGAAATTCGAAGTTTCAATAACTTCCAGACAAAATAAGATTTTTATCAAATTTTCGTATGAAATGCTATAGCAACATATAAGTCATGAAATTATACAGAAAATTGGAGTAAATATTTACTTCAAATCTGTGTCTAAGCACCTTTAATGCAAAAATTTTCCTGAATTACCGTTACGGAAGTTTAATTTCGTTTTTGTCTAATTCATTTTGTTATGACGAAAATGTAATGGTCTAAAATAGCTACATGCTATGATTTCGCATGAAAGAAGATTCATGCATTTCTTTGCGAGATGTGGTTTGATTTCTTTATATATAGGACAAAATACTTTTTTAGCATTCTTTGCAATCTATTCGGAACGCTTTTACGGCTAAAAAATTTCATCTTGAAATTTGTAAATAAATGAAGCGACATTAAGATTTGAAGTGGAATACGATTTTTAACATTACATTATGTTCATATCAAAACTTTAACTGCAAATATATATATATATATATATATATATATATATATATATATATATATATATATATATATATATATATATATATATATCGATGAAGTCTAATGAAAGAAAGATATGAGATCGTAAAATACTTGTGACCTATCTTTTTATGATGTCAAATAAGATATCAACTCAAGGCCTTTCTGGTGGCGGTTTAATAATTATACGATTATAAAATTGACATCTTTGAAAAGTTCGAATCTTCCCATTCATGATGAACTCACTCAGTGTTTTATGGCTATTGAAACAGTGTACCTTAATCCTTTTGGGTAAGTTTTCTTGAAAAAAAAAACACAGATGGATATTGAATATTTTAACAGTGGGTATGGGTCATGTCACCCGCTGTTCAAATGGGTGGTTACATACTTGTCGTTGGTCAGTTGAACGGGGCTACCCATGTGTGGGGTGACAAAACTTTCATGTTTTAGATCAAGTGGTATTTGCATCCATCAATTCTATTGATATGTTAAGTTTATGCTTTTGATGATTGTAAATGGTATTTGAAAATAATGAACAGTAAATATTTGCTACACGTTTTTGGGTTTAAATAACGAACATTTTATTTCATTGTAAGCGGTCAACGCTGCATGATTTATTATTGCTTATTTTATGCTTGCTGTTGCTATAATATTAATTATATGAATTTGTTCATAACTTTTAATAACTAAAAACAAAAATGGACTCAAAAGTAAATGACTGTGGTAGACTTAGCATAGCAAATACCTATGCTCCTTATGTTTATTTTATACTACTGCTTGAATATTTGTCTGCCCTGTTTGGCAACTCATTGCTGCTTTTATAATGTGTGGACCAGAAACTCAAAGCATCAAACATTAAAATATAAATATTAATAATTGTTGTTTTTTTATACTGATAAATGTCAAGTTAAGTTCAGAAAGTGCGCTTTTCTTCAACATATAATCCCAACTATGCAGGTTTTAAAGAATTTTCAACAATTCTAGACGTCAACTGTTTAATATACCATATTAGATTAAATGTTTCGTCTAGCGACAATTATCTTCGTACAACATTAATGGATATAGGATCAAATGGCAAGGAAAAAACTTCCTGGAAAAAAGATATATTAAACTTTATAAATATTTTCTGTTACATTAATGTTTTACACATTGGTTTTTAAATGAAATTACTGATATTTTTCATATACTTGTTATGTACACTGTATTTGTTGTTTGGTATTTTGCACATATTCTGCTTTGATTTAGTAATTTTTATTAAATAGACGTCGTTCTATTCATTTCATTTTTTGTATATTCTGTTATATTTTGCAATGTTCTGTTCAAAGGAATCATCAAAGTTTACATACACATGTCAAGTAGGGTATTACATGTTATCATCATAATCCTTTTATCCTTTATCCTTTTTGTCAATTTGTCTGAAAATATTAAGTTTTTCTTGGATCTCTCTCTCTCTCTCTCTCTCTCTCTCTCTCTCTCTCTCTTTGTTTTAATGAATTTTGATACCTACCTACCTACCTATGAGTTTGTTACTTTTGCTTTTCATCCAGAATGGAATAAGTGGTAATCGCTGAAAAAAGTCGTTTTTTAATCAATGATTGTAAACCTTAATCTTACATAAAATCATTCATTCATATACTTAAGTTTAAGATATATATTATAATTCAAATGATTCGAAACATTTATTCTTGTTTATTTTTTTTTTTTCATTAATCATTGAGTTTTGTGATTACATGAACATTAATTTCTTTTAATTGTAATTTCTCAATGAAGTGTACGAAGTGTATAGAAATGCTACAGGTTTAAGATATTCAAAGATATATATACATTGTATCTATAGTTTCTTTTTCCAGTCAGTTCAAGACTAAATTATAGATATATTTTCAATCTGGTTCTTTAAGAATAAGGTACATGTATATCCATCTCTTTCAATGTATAAGAACATTATAGAATTTGATTCTGCTAAAAAAAAAAGAAAAACATTTATTTTCCTCGTAATTTGATAGATTTACAGAACTTAAACTTTTTCTTTGAAGAAAATTTACAAATACCTGCAAATACTATGCAAATGAAATATACAGTGATTGAGCAGGATAAATTAGTCTAAATCCGTAAAGTCTAAGTCTTTTCTCAAAAATCCATCAGTAAATAGATTTTATGTAATTAACACATTAATTCCAAAATACAAAATGCATCACTGGGAATTCCTGAGACGTAAACATAAAAACAAAGAAAATAGAAATGTCAGATTTATTTTTTGCAAGTGCGCTTTTCCTCTTCATCATAATTTCCCCTAATGTCAGATTAATTTTTTTGCAAGTGCGCTTTTCTTCATCATCATAATTTCTCCTAATGAAGTGCCCTTTTATTGATTGCAAATAACCTGCATCTGGGTTATCTACAAAGGAAAAACAGAGACTAATTACTTATTAATAAGTATTTCAATAATTATTTTTTTAAAAACATACAACAATCAATTTTAAACCCCATATGAAGAGAAATACCAATAAAATTATCTGGAAAGTTTAATATTGTGCTTTATTGTTACTGCTACTGAGATGAAAATTTACGTTGACACTTGACCTTTTGTAGTGATAATTAACACAAAAAAGGACCACCTTTTCCCTTTCTTACTTGCCTGTATTCTAGATTTTGTCCATTTCGACCTGGAAGCAGTGTCATGTTGTAAATTTTGAATTTACCGGGTGGCAGTAAATACAAAATTTACAACATGACAACTTGTCATGTTGTAAATTTTGGATTTATGCCACCCGGTAAATTCAAAATTTACAACATGACAGTAGGCAGTTTTTTGTAAGAAAACTATACATGTATTATGCCTAAGAAATAAAAAGAAATTATTAAGATTTACAGTTGCGCAGAAGCCATATGACATTTTAAAAACGTTGTAGTTTAATATCACAATAAAGTACAGATGATAACATGGTAGCAGTTAAATATTAATTGAAAATAATAAAAACATATCCAGCTAACTTTGAGGGAGAATTTTACTGTTGAAATATCAATACCATGTACTACGCTTGTAGCGATGCTTTCTTTTCTTCATCCCCTTCTTTTTCATCATCCATTTTTTTTTCCTTTTATCCTCTTAATCTTGGTTATATCAGAGTTCAGTATGTTACTCTGTTTATCTTAGCAAAAGGGAAAAAAGGAATGTAACTGAAATTCAATTTTATTAAAATAGTTATCACCAAAAAGTTTTTTCCTTGTTCTTTTTCGTATATTTTCACAGTAATAACTCTTAACATATTCAAAATACATTGTCTGATTTTATAGATAGTAGACCCTTCCCACGAAGATTGAATACCAAGTTCAAAATGTTGTTCCTAATGAAATAAATACTGTTATTGTCTTGTTAAAGATCTATTTTACCTGCTTGTCAAAACATAGGGCTCATGGTGGGTGTGACCGGTCTAAAGAGGATGCTTACTCCTCCTAGGCACCTGATCCCACATCTGGTATTTCCAGAGGTCCGTGTTTTTGCCCTTTTCACGGTTGTTTTGTTTACTGGATTAATAAGATTGATCACTGTTCGTTATCTTCACCTTTCACATTTATATCAAACACGATTACGTTATTTCTAACATCGATATATTATTTACTTGTCTTTCACATAAATTCGACAAAATAAAAATACCATCAATAACGTAAGGAAAGCAATACCTCCTACATCGATATCGTTCATTTTAAGAGCAATGTTTGCTTTACTTTCATTATATCTAATCTATCTAATGGGATTATGTTTAACACAATTTAGTTCCTGAAAGATAATTTATTTTAGATCATGTATAGCTGGAAGCATAGAGTAGAAAATATTCTCTATATTATAATATACACCTATTTACTGGCTATGAGGACAATAGCAAGTTTATTGTTCCCCAAGACAGCAACTATTTCCCGAGGCGCAGCCGAGGGAAATAGTTGCTGTCGAGGGGGACGATAAACATGCTATTGTCCAAATAGTCAGTAAATAGGTGTTTTATTATACCGAAGCAGTCTTTACTTGTGTTACGTCACAATCTGGATAAAACAAGAAGAGTTCCGAGATAAAAAGCGAGGGAAACAGAATGCTGCCGGTGAATAGTTTAATGACTATTTCACCATGGGCAAAAAGCACAAAAACTATTCCACGGTAGGGGCCGTTTGGAGAAAATAGCATGTTTATTCGTCATATTTTTATATAGAAAAAATTCACAGAGGTATAATAAATCAATATATTGCTTTTGCAAGTGACACATGATTTCCTTGGTACACTATGTTTTGCAGGGCCTATCCTAATCTGACTACAGCCAAACCTTTGTCTGGCGTTAGACATATTAAAATAGCATCAGCTCAAATTTTCTACCTTTTCATGTTTCAAAATGCATTTATAAAAACGTTGCATGATATAGGATATAACATATCAATCCATTTTTTCTTGAAGATGTTCATATATACAAATTGTGTTCTTTCTTGATAATAGTTCTTTTCATGCTTACTGTGGGTATGGGGTGTGGAAGATGGTAGTAGCTTACAATAAAACGTACATACACTATTATATAATAATGTTAACGTACGAAATGATCTTAACATGAACTTTTGGTAGTAATTTTTTTGATATTTTTATCAATGCCTCACCTGCAATTTGCAACCATGTCTAGCAACTTGTTTCCATTAATGTTATTAATTCATTTTTTATGCTGATAAGGGAAATTCCTATCATCAATCATCTAAATCACAATTCCTCTGTATATATGTTATTGTTAAGAGCACCCATATAAAATTTTACCCTACATAACTAAAATTTAATGTGAAAACTAAAACACTACAGGAAAAAATGCAAAGTACTGCATGGTTTTCATCATTCCTCAAAGTTATATTCAGCCTGAAAAATGTGCTTTATTCAACCAAATAATGTAAACTTACTCAATGACAGATAAATATTACTACTGATTCGAAGTTTTTTCACAAATAGTACATTGAATAAATTATATTCACTTATACACTCATAAATAAATTAATATTTCTGTATACGTGTACGTGTTAAATTAGAATTTTGCTAAAAAAAAAAGTGAATAATTATTTTCCCGTGATGACGATTCTTAGACGATGAAAATTAAGGGATATAAGTGTCGGAATGCACTGCTTAGCTTGTAAGAATTAATGCGCTTGCACTGTCCACTACTGAATACATGTATTTCTGGATCTTTATTATAAAGATAGGGTTATTGGACAAAAGCATTGCTAACACAGATATGAATACAATGGAGTAAAAACTTATCAGGCTGATTTTGATTGTGTTATTTTCTGAGAACATATTCGGACATTTAAAAGTATAAACGTAACGAATTGTTAGTGATATCAGTATGTATAATTTATTGCTATATCTTGAATTTATTCAGTACTGTGTAAAAATTGGCACCACAGAAAAAGAGAAAATACCGGTTGCCAATTGAAACAAGATTTTTGAATTTTATAAAACAGAAAAAAAAATTAAAAATTTGGAGATTGTTTGGATCAAGTTTATAAAATTGCTTGAAGATTCCTTCAGGGTAGAAAATAGGCATCAATTAAAAAACCATTTCATTGTGCGCTTCGAAGTCCATCTTTTCGGAGACAAGTGCCAAATGGTTTCTAGAGGACTTAAGATGAAATATATAAATGATGAGAATAAGAGAAAAGATTATTCTTTTATTTTAAACAAAGAAAACAAGAGGTCTTTGACAAAACTCTAGTTATGGTAACCTCAATAGATAGAATTATGATCATTGGTCAATTGTTTTCCAGGTCTTATGAAATTCAGCCCAAAAGCAGTAGTATGAGAAACGATTTGAAATAATTCCATTATCATCTAACTTATAGTAAACACAGCAGTACTATTTATCTAAATTAAAACCCAATATCTTACTGTAGTCTACTTCTGTGGGATGGCTCTATGAAATCACTAAATTGTAGGAGTTGATTGTAAATGACATTCAAATTTTAAGTTTTTAGAAGTCATGATAACAGTTCGTTGAGATAAAAATCAATACACAAAATTTTGTTTTTTATTTGTCTTTTTTTCATTGAAATAGGTATGAGATTGTAGGAAGAATGGAATTTTTAAAAAATACATATAACAGACAGTCAGACAGATGAGAGGACAGACAAATGAAGTACAACCGATATACGTTCTTTCATAATATCTTTTAGTTTTTGACCAGTTAAAGCTAAAACTACTAAAATGGTGAAAGAAACTAGAGAATTGTGAATTATCGCCTGAAAATCTGGACATTCAGGGACGATTTCCAGTTGCTTTATGGAAATAATATACCAGGTGTAGGAAAGACATAGCAAGTCGATAACCTTTCCTTGTCTGTGCCATCGATGACTAATCTATCTACTATGATTAGGGGATCGATATAATACAAAGGTGCAGGAAAAGTGTTGCTGGAAATATTAACTATGAAAATGACACAGATACATGTATATTAGAAAACAACAAGTGTCCTAGTATTGCTCGACATTTTCCTGATGGAAATGACATCTTTCAGGATGGCAATGTCCTCGTATATCGATCCAGACTATTTTGTACCTTTATGGAGAAAACGAACAGTATTTTAGCTCATAGTCTATTTAAACAAGTCAAATCGGGAGCAGAGCAAACAAGGACCTCCAAAAACATCAGAGGCTGGGTCAGGTGCCATAGAGGAGTAAACATCCCCTGTCGACAGGTCACAACCGCCGTGTGCTTCTTGTCATGATCTAGTAAACGGAAAGTCCGCAGAAATATCAGTGTGTAAATAATAGCCTAACAATTAGTATTTGACCTAATGAAAGATTGAATTTGCTGATAAGGTCATTCTATGGACCATAGAACTTGCAAAACGATGACTTAAAACGAGGCTGTTTATATAGTTGTTTCATCAACTTGTTGGTTAATAGCGTGTCTCGTTGTAAAAATTAATCGTACGTAGAGCATGCTCAACTGGGATACATAAACCCCATATGCGGGTGATAAGGGTATATTGCTACATAAGTAAGGAAAGTTGACGATAGAAAAGTTGAAGTCATCACGATTATCTAAAAGTTTTATGGTTAGGCTACCATTAATGTCTTTTTCCAGTAAAATATCCAAATATGAAACAGATGTGTCAGACTCTGTGATGTCTTTTATTTCAAGTTAACTAAAAAAAATATAATAAGTTCAACCCGGCCATTCTGATCATTTCATTTGACACTAGCCCCTGTTTTCTAGAAGGCTACAACAATCATAGACTCCAGCAGTTTATAATGATCTTTATTTTGGGGGGCAAAGGTGAGTTATGAACTTGCCTCTAGCAATATTTTTACTCTTTCTGTAAAATTATTACCATGTTAGCAAGATCAGATTACGTTAGAATGAAACTGCAAATGCACTTGCGTAGATTTGAATTTTTGGAATTCAGACACCTGACCTGGCAGATGTTGATAATTATCTGGTAATTGTAGGTATTTATTTCCTAGTAAGTGCAGATTTTTTTCTATCTTTCATTTTTTTCTTTCTCAAATTCATTTTATAAGATTGGTACTCAATGTTTTGATGATTACAATTTGCAAAAATTTAAAATAAATTAAAGAAAATCATGACGACTTATGATTATGTTAAAATCTAGAACATCTTTCCTTCCTTCTATTGGCGATCACATTTCTGCATTCCAATATCAAGAACGGAAGAATTTAAGAATTTTTAAACAACCTCCTCGTTTTAAGCGTATTTTCAACAATAACGACCAAACATTACGTGATTTCAACCCCTCGTAGTTTAAATTAATATGATGAGATATCTAATACCCAGGTTAATAGGGAGGAGGGGGTGTGGGGAAGGGTATCAGAAGGGTAACCCCGTTATGTCAGATTGTAAAATTAAAAAAAATATTAAATGGGTAATATGTTGATCGGTACGGTACATTTTCAAAGTTATTTTTTTATGACATTGATCAAATAAAATTGAGCAGCCTTACTTTAAATGGATGAATAATGAATTTAATTCATTTTATAAATTTCATTTTAATAAAAATATATATAATATTCTTTATTTTCTGTGACTTCTATTAATAAACATTTCCGTTGTCTATGTGCATTTTTTCTGGGTGTAAATGGCTGATACCCTATGTTGAAAATTAATTAAATATTGAATACACTTTTTTCAGTTAATCTTGGTATCTCGAATCATCGGATATGTCAATGTTTTTTCTGGGTCACATCGGAATCGCGATAATGAGGTTGAATGTATTTATTCTTGTACAATGTGTATATAATTTTACGAGTGTCTAAACAATTTTTCGTCAGTGAAATGTATTTTTTCAAGATTTAGGTTTTAGGTTAACTATTGAGAGAATATATTTTATTCTCTCCATGATCGCACTTACGTCATTTTCCTAAAGAATATTTTGCAATGTTGCCATAAATTATATCAATTAAGTATTTCAAAATGCTATATTGAATATTGTTTATGTAATAAATAGTTAAATACTGTTTATATACACTGTCTGCATTGTATATGGGTGACGAAAAGGGCAAAAATACCATATGAAAGAAAACCAGCCTTTTTTATTTTTAATCAATTGTTGTGAATTTAATCGTTCGTCGTGATTTTATCTATCGTTAGTTTTGCAAAGATAAACGTTATCTATGTTTGTTGCATACTGGATCGTAAATTTTGCTTTCATGTATAAAAAAATTGTTTTGCGAAATGATGCATTTAATGTCATTTGTTAAGTTTTCATGGTCATTGAAATAAGAAAAATTGTTCGTCTTCTTGAATATGGTATTTTTTGCCATTTCCGCCGCCCATACACTGTGCAGTATCTCGTATTTTCAGAGGTTTACAGGGTTTACTTTCGGGGTCAGAAGCAACAAATGATAGCTACAATCTACTTCGAAAGTGTTTTTTTTTTCCAGATTCAGAAAATCTGGTCCGTATTTATTGTATTGATTTTTTTTAAAATTTTAACAAATTTTAACTCATTTTACAAAATGTATAAGAATTTGTTCTACCGTTATCTTTTTCCTTTTGAAGATTTTATGCAATGCATTAAAATTGAAAGACAAAAGTGGAATAATCATTTAAAAGGCTAAAGTACTTACATGTAACTTTTTCACATTGCAATGAATTGTCTGTTCTATGCTTAAGTCTACAATAATGACCGAAAAACGATAAAGTACTTTGGAATTACAGTGCAGCTATCATTTGTTACTTCTGACCCCGATGGTCTTTCAAAGCTTTTTATATAACATTTGTTATACAATTACCTTATTGTTTCCCCTTGAAAAAAGATGGTCTTTCAAAGCTTTTTATATAACATTTGTTATACAATTACCTTATTGTTTCCCCTTGAAAAAAGATGGTCTTTCAAAGCTTTTTATATAACATTTGTTATACAATTACCTTATTGTTTCCCCTTGAAAAAAGATACAGTTTTTCCTCAAACAAATCTCAATCCTTCCCAAATGCCCTGTCCCAGTTTACTGAAGTGTTGCCCATTAATGGTTAGAGCGTTCGCTCTAGAGTAGTTTTTCCTTATTTCGCGTGTTCGAATCCCAATGTGGGACGTGGAGACCGGTCCTTCGGATGAGACCGTATAAACCAAAGTCCCGTGTCGCAGTAGCTGCTGGCACGAAAAAGATCCCCCAGTGCTCAAAGGCCCTGAGTGCCGCTCTCCACCGGCAGGTGATGGCGTCTCCATATGAGTGAACAATTTTCTAAGGTCTCATCCTATAGAATTCTGACTTTTCCCAAATCCTATTTCTATGCCATAATAATTATCGTTCCTTATTAAAAAAAAAACACGATATCATACATCGAAAAACATACCTCCTTTTTCGTACATGTATATGTAAGTGACCGAAAGAATAATGGAGTCAGGAGTTGAAAAGATAATTTCAATTATATGTATATGTTTTTATATATTTCCTTGACTAACACTGTAAGATAAGCAGTTAAGTGCAATATTGTTAACATTTACACCCTGCAGCAACTGAGTACAAAATGTGCAAGATAGGTATACTATAAACTAGAACACTGTTCTGTTCCGAAACTTTCAATTATATCTAGTAAGTCTTATATGGAAATAGCCCGTTGAGGCCAGTTCAGAGGAAGAAGTACATGTATTTTTGATTGCATTTATACGAAATAATTATTGCGTTTCAACACAACAGATTGTGTTAAATTGCAATAATTATCGCTTTTAAAAGCATAATATTGCGATTAACCGTAATATTCAATAATTTAAACAATTTTATTGAAGAATTCATTAGGATTGGGAAACAGGCAAAGCCTATGCATATCTTTTCCTTGTTTAATAAGTCAAGATAAAGACAATAAGTATCAATAATACTTGTATACTTTATAAAAAAAATGCTGATAATCAAAAATAAAAATTCACAATCAAGTATTATTCATCAGTATTGCATAAAAAAGTTGATGACCCCCTAATTATATATAATTAATTTACTTATTGTTCAATATATTGTATATATAACATTGTTTAATATAAATATTGTAAAATTGTATTTTTACTGAGTATTTAATATTACAGTATACTTAATTTAGTCTCTTATAGATTTAATAAATTCATGTACATATGAAAATATTTTATAGTTTGTTTGATAGAAATATTGACATTTTCCTCTAAACAGAGGGTCGAGTTCAAAAAACAACATTAATATCATTTAATTTTATTTTACAAGTAAATTTCTTTCAACAGTATTTGATGGACATTTGATTGTGTAATGTCTAGTATCCTCAGTTTAAAATCCACATTTTTGACATGATTGAACATCTGATCAAAAATGATTTTTGAAATGTGCATTTAGATTGCTAGCATTGTTTTGCAACTGACAATGTAAGATATTCTCTTTTCTATTACCATAGTTAAAGTACCTACATGGTTTATTGGCTGCTCCTCAACTTTTAAGTTTTGCTTAAAAGATATATAATAAAAGAGAGTTTTTGACATCCTCACTAAGTTCCAAAGTTTTATAGCCGAGGGAATAAAACTATTATAGTAAGGCATTGTTTTACAGATTGGCATACACAAGATTCTAGATCCAGACCTTGGGTTGTATGCATGTTGAACTGGAAAAAGGGTTGAATAAATTTATACAAATAATCAGGTAATTATTTTATACAATCAATTAAAGTTTGTGTTTTTCTCTTCTAGGATATAATGGTTCCCATCCAAGTTAACCATACAAAGTAGATCTGGAAGAATTAACTCTAAGCCAAGTAATAATTCTGGCAACTTCTATCTGAACTTTTTATGCAATTCTGCTTTACTTTAGGTACAATTATCCCACACAATGTCTGCATATTCTATAATCAGTCTTATGAAAGCAATATGAATTTTTATAAGTGAATTTGTATCGATACAATGTTTCACTAACCTTATATTCAATATTTTACATGCCTTTTCGTTTATACTTGATAACTGATTATTCCAAGAACCATCTTCCTGAAATTGTATTCCTAGGTGTACATGTGTTTTTGATTGTTTTATATAATCATCTCTGTATCCAAATTGAATGCCATGATAATTTTTGTGTTCCCTTGTAAAATCAACAATATTCATTATGTTAAAGCGCAAAATATTTTGCGTTTAAACGCAAAAGGTTTCTTTAAAAGGCAAAAGTTTTCGTTTCAACAGCAGTTTGTGCTTTAATGCAAAAACTATTGCCATGAATGAAATATGTGGAGATAACGAACAGTATTGAGCTTAAAAATCCGTTAAACATTACAAAATAGGAGCAGAGAAAACACGGACCTCTAAGACATCAGATATGGGATCAGGTGCCATTAAGGAGTGAGTATCCCCTGCCAACCGGTCACACCTGCCGTGTGCTCCTTGCATGATCGGGAAATAACGGAGAAATCCGTCGACAATTCAGTGTGTAAATAATGGCCTAACAATTAGTATGTTTAAAGTCAGTCAGCATTTGTCTTAATGATAGATTGTATTTGCTGACAAGGTCATTGTACCGACCATAGAACTTACAAAATGATGACTTTAAACGAGACTGTTGATATTTTTGTTTCATCAACTTGTTTGTCAATAATTTACCTCGTCTTAGAAATTGTTTACGTAGAGCATGCTCTGGCGTATCGGATCAACTGAGAGATATAAACCGCGTATGCAGGAGATAAGGGTGCAATAATTCATTGCGTATAAACGCAATAATATCTTTGCATTAAAACGTAATTTACTCTTGCGTTTTAACGAATTTTTTAAAGTTTACTCGCAATAGTTTTGCTTTATAACACCAAAATCATTGTAATGAAACGTTATCACATTTGCATCTAAATGCAATATTTTTTGGGTAATACGTGCATTAATTTTAAGTATTATACCATCGGGATAAAAAGGAGTCATGCAAAAATGATTTGTTTTTATTTCTCACTCGTATAACTTTTCAAGAAATTGCATGTTGCTTACTGCACATCATCAGATACTTCTGAGCAAAATTTCTCGGAGAAGATGGCTCTCTTACTGTGAATTTATACAAGAGAAAAAAACTAAGGTTGTAAACAATGAAGCTTCTGATAAATGCTTACATATTATATACCATGTTTTCTTCTTGTTATATTCTTTTATTTGAAATTATTTTTACGCACTAATCAAATAGAATTAAACTACAAAAAACAAATTAAGAAATAAAATGGTTTAAAACTAGTTATCCCCTTCCTTGTGGTCACCAAGTTTAAGCCATGTATAAAGGGGTTCAGAAAACGACTAATGAAATGTTGGAATTTAATACCAGATGATGAAGCCTTAAGACATATTCAGAACCCTCCCTATAACTGTAAACAGTTAATATAAGAACATAGATATAGAATCATAAGATCAAAATTAAAATCAAATACAAACTTCAAAGAAATTGATTGCTGTGTGCATAGGTGGCCCCTGATGAGGCAGACCTTCCTACGTACTACTAACATGACTTTTGCTATTATACAACTCAATCATTTTTGTAGTCAATTGATCAAATGCTTCATTCAGAGTGTTGGGTTCTTTTAAGTGTTAAACATGTCCGGTTGAAGATGTCATTCTTTTACTCCAATTTTACTTAACACTGGAAAATTTTGCAAAGTAGAGAGAATTACAAGATCATTAATCATTGAACCAATATTGGCATTCATTAAATATAAAAACATACGAAAAATAAATCAGTCACGCTTACAATATCATCAGATTTATAAGGTAGACTCCAAATGTAGTGTCCATAAGCTTTAAAAAACCACTGAAACACTCTACGCTTCCATAATAAAACAATATATTAAATAACTAAAAAAAAGTCTAATTTGTCTAATCCTAGTAAATTATAAAATTTCATAACTACAAAATTATTGAGTTTAAACAGTATAATTATTGCCTGTAAACGCAACAATATTATTGCCTTTAATCGTTAACTTTTGCGTTCATACACAATGAATAATGCAATTAAACGCAATCTTTTGCGTTTGAATGGAATGATAATTGCGATAAAGGCAATCTGTTGCGTTTAAAAGTAATAATTATCGTTGTTATACATTTTTTAAAAAAGATTTTCTCAACCGCCTTTCATTTTTTTTTTTAAATTATGAAGTATTAATTTCAGATCCACGATTTATTGTTAAAAGTGGCCTGATTAAATTTTTTTTAAAGCTATCATCATTCAGAAGAGATAAATATTTGAAACCCGTCATATGCAGCGCAGGAAGAGCTGAAAAATCCTGTATAATTTAGAATGTCTTAGTTTTATGGACATGAATTCTTTATGTTATGTCTTGCCCTAAGAATTGAGAAAGATTGAATCTTTCTAATGTGTCTAAATTTCATATGAAGAGAAACTCGGATATTTATTTGAATCATACAAATTAATCACACAACACAAAACATTCAAACACTTACAAAAGCTCTAGGAGTGTAGAAGTTTATCAAAATTGTTGTATTTTGTAAGCAATTTAGGTTACCGTCATGTTTATTTTTAAACAAAAGAACTATACGACAGATAATATATGTCCTGGCACGTTGACGTAATCATCTTAATGATTTATATGATGAATAACTAAACAAAGAATGTAACGTGGCCATACTTAAACGTGTGTCTCTCTCGTTTTTCTTACACAGAGATAAAGTTTATCACAATGAACCATTTTATTTGTTTAGAAGTTTTTGCACTCATTTTCCTTCTCAGAGGAACTGCTTCCGAACTAACAAGTCCTGATGTTAGTAATTCAACTAAGAATAACACAAAGGATTCTCCAAAAGGTCAGTTATTGTTCCTAAATACGTCAGAGTCTTGTTTTTTTTAAAAAAAGGAGTAAATTATATTATTTGATGGTACCTGTTGAAAGATAAAATCATTAAGAATAATAACTTAACATGTATTTTTGAATATTATTTCCATTTTTTAATATCTCATAAAAATTACAACAGGCAATTTTAGATATGTGTATTCATTTCGTTTTTTTTCCTTTTTGTTTGAACAGTTTTTTCGGACAGAGCTGACAGTGTATTTTTCATTGACAAACCTGTCTTACGGAAACCAGTCCGCATGCGCAGGATTAAGCTCATACCCCCCAGAGCTAGGTGAAGGCTTAGAACATGACTACATGAGAATCACATTTCCTTGTTCAAGATTGATTGTGGTTAAATTAAAAAAATACATGTACATATTTAATTTTACTTTTATCAAGCTTAAGAATGTATGAATTTTTTTTTTAATCTGATTCGATATTAAGTTGTAAATTGTCAATAACTTATATAACACATGTATATGTCTACTTTATGCATGAAAATAATAGCAATCAAATGATTAAATCTTCCTTATGGTGTATATTTGTTTTGTATGTACGATGATGTTTGTGTGTGATGGAGGTTGCGTGTTTGCGCGCGCGCGCGCGAGAAAGAGAGAGAGAGAGCAAACATTTTATCAAAATCATTGCTTAAAAATCCTTACCTTTAATATAACTGACTGTAAAATTTTATTGCAAACATCCAGTATTTCTTCTTAATTGATGACGGATTGCTTTTAATATGTTTTATAGTCCAAATCATGTGAAGAAATAAAAAAGTTTTTTTTAACTTCTACTTTAGATCACCACGTTTTTCCCGATACTTAATTTTCGCGAGATAGGCGTTTGATACTTATAAATCTTTAATTACGAATTCTGATTACTGTTTTGCATTATTTTTTATTCATAAAAAATATCAATATATTACGTCATAACCAATATTATGTTCTTTTAACTTACTAACTCATCACCATATTCACATTAGATAATTAAAAATAGGATACTATGTATACAACTTTATGAAATAAATTATCAATATATCAATTCTTCATGAATCTATTTAAAAAGAACTAAGGTTAAGCAAAATTAGACAATGCATACTTTCTAATTTGGGCCAATGTTATATATGCTTTCTGTTTCAATGACAGAAAAAAAGAATGTTCATAAACTCCAGTTGTTCAGATTTGCAATAGAAGAACTGTTTATAAGCTTTGATTTAAGCAAAATTACATTATTGTCGTCCTTTACAATATTGATTTCTTATATAATACTATGTATTTGATTGTACAGAATCCTTTATTCCGAAACAATTTGATACTTTATTTCTGTCTCTTAGATCAAAAAGGTTTAAATTACATAAAATTTATCAGCAAACAAAAATCCAGCCAGGCTGGAACCACAATAGGACATTGAAAATAAACATAGGAATATGTAAGAAACAATTTTTTTAATTGTCTAAAAATAAAAAAAAAAATAATCATTTATTAGTCATATTAATATGCAAACATTCTCATGTAGTGTATGCGTTTAGTTAGAAGTGGCTAAATAGGAGATGAATGTTTTACTTCGGTATGTACATAAACATGTAGAAAAGTATTTTAACAAGTGGAAAGCTGTCAATGTGACACCAAACAGGGTTTGCTTTGTGTGAACAGAACTGCTATTTCTCTAGAAAATTATAAACCTGTTATAAATTCCACACTTTTTATACCAATGAACTTGAACTTGCTGAAATGATATGGTCAAGGTCATGAGACATCCTTATGTAATTACCAATCTCTGTTCCAAGTATGATCTTCCGATGATTCTCCACTTCAAAGTTCCAGCCAGGAATTTTTTTTTATACTTTTCTGCCAGTGACCTTGAATAATTACATAAAATATTCAAAGTATATTTATTTATATGTCTTATATATTAAGGTGGAAGGGATTTGAAAGGTCATCTCTTTCTTTCCTTCTCATAATTGTATAATTTTAAATAGAAATGGTAAACTAAGATGGAAATCTAACAGGGGCTATGTTTTTGGCGGAGCAACGGCTTATGAAAATATCTCCTTTTCAACTTTTCTGTTTCTCGAAATTACTACAGAATAATGATTTTAATTAAAATCAAAGACTTATAAAAATTTTCTATTGTAACTAAAATTAATAATAATGGAATAGAATTTCAATATATATCAAATAGATATAATTTTCCAAGCAAAGTACAATCCTGTTAGCTTTTGAAAGCTTTCAGTCTAAGTACGGTTTGAGCAGAAAAAAATCAGTAAAAAGTGTTTTTTCTGTCTAAGTAAACGGTCAAAACTTTTTGTTTTTGTATCCTTTTGTATCTTTATATAACTACTTTACCATTTGTGAAAATAAGAAAAAAATTAAATATAAGAAGCATATAATAATAACTCATATTCCCTAAAAATTTGGAGAAAAATAGAGGAAATTCGGATTTGTCAATATCTATTTCAGTTATATTAGTTATGTCAATTTGGTAGTATCATCTGATAAACCTTATATGGTAATATTTTTATGCAGAAAGAAAAACATTTTATCTTTTGAAATAGAAGTAGGCACCACATGAATGGCATCAGTAATATTTATTCTTAATGTCAAGGAAAACGATAATGACCTTGACCTTACCTGCTTCTAAAATAAAACGGTCAAATTTAATCTAATTGATACCATTACTTAGTGATATTGTCTTCTTGAAAATTTCGATAATTCTTAAATATAAGAAATATGAGAAGAATCCCTCCTTATAACTATTAAGGCACTTTTTAGTTTATTTAATAAAAAAGTCTTGCATAATTCACTTCTTCTATTAACTTTCAAATACATATTTTACAGTGTTTTATTATCAAAAGTGAATGGTAAATGGGAATAACTCAATAGAATACTAATTAATAGAGCCCTGGCTAGAACCAAAACACTTGACCAAATGGTCCAGATGTTCAAAAATCTGGTAAAAATATTCTTGCTTATTAAAACTTTTACACTGCATGCCTCCGATATTCCCAGGAGCAGAGAAGATTAATGCATTTTCACTACAGATTCACACAGCCTTGCCCTACCACCATAATCCATGACCAAGGGTCATGAAATTGTTAAATTTGGAAGAGGTACCCTCATCATCATAACTATGCATTTAGTTGAAGATTTTTAAAGAACTAATTTTCACTATATCATTAATAAACACCCCTCCTCGACCCCCCCACCCCCCACCCACCCTCGAAAAACTCTAGAACCCCTGACCCTAGGACCACAAGTTTTTAAATGTTGTTAGAAGCACCCTTGCACATCATAACTAAGAACTTTGTTTATCTGCTAAACACGAAGGAGCAGACAGGGTTATTTAATAGAATTAATGCATTTTCACTCTATTATCAATATAGCCCCACCCATACACCTGAACATCTGACCCAGGGGCCATGAAACTCACAATTCTGGAAGAAGCACTCTTGCTCATCATAACTATCCACTTAGTTTCTTAGCTTTATAACCAGGAAAAGAAAAGAATATTTTTCAAAGAAATTATGCTGTTTCACTATCTAATCAATAGACCCCCCCCCCTTTCACCACAACCCCCGAGCCTGAGACCATGGATTTCAAAATTTTGGAAGAGACATCCCTGCTTATTTTAAGAAAAATACAATTAGTTTGTTTAACGAGGCCTAGTCTAATTCTAGTGCGTATGACTTTGCGCAGCTTATCAATTTCATGCAGTCGTAAGTATGGCATTATACTTTCCCTTGTTTTTGTGATTTTAATACAAAATTATCAGTATTTATAACGTCTATGGGTATGAAAATGTGTTTTCAAGACAATGATTAGGAATAAACGCTGAAATAGCTCAAACGACATCACAGCTATCTGGTTTTGTAAGCAATGCATGACGCTGAAGAATGACACATGACTCTCTTGAGTAATCATGAAGTCTATGGACATTTTACTTCAAACTGTTGACAGAACATTAAAAGAAACATACCAGCAATCCAAATATAGTTATTTTTTAAATCAAAATAATTCATCTGCGCCGTCATATACACATGTGTATCGCAATATGGCATATTTAGAGGTATTGGGCATTGAAAAAAATTAAACTTTGTAATAATTCCTAGACCAACCTGGAGGGTCAACTTTTTTGAAATTTCACAATTTGGTGACTTTTACCAATAACTTTCATATATTTGACTGAAAAAGAAATCCCTAGGGCAGAAATACAAAAAAAAAAATGGGGAAAATGTGATAATTTGGCGCTTTTCCAACAAATTCCCATGGGGTCCAATAGTAAAATTTGACAACTTTTGAGATGTCCCCACTAAGAAATCGGGATGGTAAACATTCGATTATTTTATCTTAAAACAATTAATATGGTATTAAAAATTCATACAAGAAAATTTATCAAAATATTAAGGGTAGAAATAATTAGACTCGGCCTCGTTAAATTATACCCAGGAACTGCATGAACTGAGAAGACTTTCAAAGAATTAATGCATTTTTGCTACATAATCAATAGAGCCCTGCCTTAACACGATAACCCCTGACCCCAGGGACATGAAATTCGCAATTTTGGAAGAGGTACCCTTGCTCATCGTAGCTATATACTTAGAAAATCTGTTTAATACCCAGAAGCAGAGAAGATGATTTTCAAAGAAATAATGCACTTTCAATATATGACCTATATAGCTCCGCCCTAGCACCAGAGTCCCTGATCTAGGAGCCACGAATTTCATAATTTAGTAGAGGACTTAATGCTTATTACAAACATGACAACAGTTTAACTGCTTGATGTCAAGGAGTAAAGAAGAAGATTTTTAGAGATGGCACTAATTTTGATGGCTTTAGCTCCACCCCTAAGGCCCCAGGGGTTAAGGAACCATGGAATTTTGTTCCCCTTCACTCATATATGCTGTATGCCCAAATAATTTCAATAAGTTTATCCAAGTCATGTCTGAGAAAATGTTCGGACAAAATAATAGGTCTAGCTATAACAATATATCGTCCTGACTTGCGTTCTGGATGACATAATAACAACTTTAACCAATAGTCACTGTGACGTGTCTATTGTGCAATTTTAATTTTGAGCTGAGAACATAATAGGTAAAGTAAGCATTTCGTAAATTTAATGGTCGTTATAATGACCTTGTTAGCAAATACATGTTTAACCTATCACTGCTGACTTTTTGGCTGACTTGTTTCATACCAATTGTTTGGCCTTTGTTTTTATACCGAATTTGACTATGAATTGCTCCTCCTACCTGATCAATACATAGGGATCACGGCGGGTGTGACCGGTCAACAGGGGATGCTTACTTGTCCTACATGTAGGCACCTCATCCCACCTCTGGAATTTCCAGGGGTCCGTGTTGTATGCCTTCTTCACAGAATGGTATTGCTTATAGATTTTTTTAAATCGATCACTGTTCGTTATCTTCACCTTTCTCAATCTAATAGGAAGAAAAACATATAACATTATTAAATTACAATTGCGTATTTGTCTAGTATTAATCAGAAAAACGCAAGAGAATTACCCGTTACCCAAACCTTGCAATTGACATCAATCAACTTTTTTTCAAATTTGAATCACTTTGTTGGGACGGGGGTCATTTTTCAACGGGGGACAATTTCTTAAAGGTTGAACATGTAGAAAACTGACTCCTAGAGTTCTTTTTCTTCAAAATATCACATTTTTGCACATGAACGGGGGTCATTTTGGATGACCCCCGTTCATTTTTCTACGGGGGTCATTATTCGTCTTTACACCGGTGATCTATCGATCTATCAGTAGTCATATACTCAGTATAATATTAGGTAATAAAACAGTTTTTAATGTCTGATCTGTCCATTGAACAGATTATTTTTTCCTTCGAAGCTGAGCAATAGAACACAATGAGCTGCTCCCAACACAGATCGAAAAAATATTCTGGTGTATTGACTGATCAGACATTAAATAATTGTATGCTATAAATTCCTTCTGCACAATTTATTCATTTATTTATCTTTTTTTTTTTTTGATATGGTGATTCATATGGGTGTGAGATGTTGAGAGATGGTCTTTGATTTCCAGACTTGAATGTCGATTATTGTACAAGTCTTTTTAATGTTCAGTTAATTTTTTTAAACGAAATATGGAAATAACGAACGGTATTCAAGCTCAGAGTCCATTAAAACAATACAAATCGGGAGCAGAGCAAACACGGATCTCTGAAAACAGAGGTGGGATCAGATGCCATGAAGGAGTGAGCATCCCCTGCCGACCGGTCAACACCCGCCGTGTGCTCCTAGTCATGATCGGTAAATAATGAAAAAATCCGTCGACAATTCAGTGTGTAAATAATGGTCTAGCAATCAGTATGAAAAGCGTCAGTCAGCATAATTGTGACTTTTGTATGATTGTATTTGCCGACAAGGTCAATGTATCGACCATAGAACTTACGAAATGATTACTTTTAACGGGACTGTTGATATTCTTTTTTCATCTACTTGTTTGTCAATAACTTGCCTCGTTTTAGTATTACATTCGCTTTAGGTCATACAATCCATTGGGAAACAAAGATCATCTAGTGATATGTTAAAGAATTCCCTTTTTAAGTACTCTTTTCAATCTCCATTCGTTCCAAATGTTAGAAAAATCTTAACAGGTTGTTTACTTGCTAAGAGGAAATGTTACATGTTTCATAAGCTACAACATGTATTTGCTACCTGTGGTTCAGAAAGTAAAAAGAAATCAGGTCAAACAAAATTTAGACGTACATGTATCAAGTATTTTGTCCATTAATTATTAACCTGACGTCAGTAAATTATGGAAAAACCTCGAAAGTCACGTGATGGGTTCTTATACTAATTATTTAATAAAAAAAAAAATAGGTTGGATTTTTTTTTTTTGGAAAAGTTATGTTCAGCACAAAGTAGAACATTTATTAAGAGCTACATTTTTATGAGTCAAAATATAAGAATAAAAGTGCGGAATAATATTTTAAAAAACACTTCACAATTAATGAAATCATTTGGCATATTATTGGACTGTTTTTGTTTTTTTGTTTTTTTCATCTGAAGCTTCTACAGATCGACAAATAACATTAGCAAATTTTCATGGTTGTTTAATAAAAAAATATTTGGACCTGTTAATTAAGAATTCTTCCTGAACATCAAGAGGTTTTTTGTGGAGATATAAAAATGTACAACATTTTCAACAAAATTTTGAGACAAGGGGCATTATCGAAAACAATTCAAAATATCCAGATTTCCTTTCTATTCACAGAAGGTTAATTGGGGTCTTTATTATTGAATATTTTTCATGATTTTTTTTTTTTTTACAAAAATGGATTTTATTTAAAATATATCGATGTACACATTTACGTGTCAAAATAAAAGATGATTTTCGGAGTCCGAGAAGAAAAAACGCCCCTGGACATACGCCAACCAAATCTTAAACATAGTAAATCAAAGTACTAAGAGTACTGATAGGAGTAGATTAATAAACTTTTATGTTTGTAACCTTGTTCACAACTTTTCAAATTATGTACAACATTTGGTATGCCAGAATCAAATGACTAAGAAAATGTCAAGATTCTACAGAGTCAAAAGGGTAAGGCTTGTTTTGATTGACCATAACCTTTGAATGATATAAATGAATGATATATGAATGAAAACATGTAAGACTTCATCATTGCTCAAAATTTTTCAGTAATTTAAGGTATTTCCCTGACCAAAAAGTTTGTTTAAAAGTGCTATTAATAGAAACTTGTGATAAAGTTGTGATTTCCACTCCTATTTATAGAAAAGTTTATACTTCATTTTGAGTTTGAAAATCTAAAGCGAAACTTAATTACAATGATATTCATGTAGAAAAAAAGTGATGAAAGAGCTTACAAGGTCTTTATCAAGTAAATTTGTAAATATTTGCCATTTTCTGATTTCATCCTCATATTTAAACTGATCATCATTCTTAGTGGGGAAAATACAGTAGTTTTCTGGCTTGGGGAGATATTTATTGAACTTCATTATTTTCATATGATGAGAGATATGATTAAATTATTATTTATGTTACATATAAAATGAGACATTTTATATTTTTCTGAAAAGTATCTTAAAAATAATGAATATTCATTAGCAACGGTCACGTTGTCATTAATTCATAAATAATGTACATGCACAACATTTAACCATGTGATGTACTTTGACTAAAGTTAAATCACGACAAATACCATCTATATTGATGATGAGAAAAGTAATAGAGCAACATATGTACCAGGAATAAAGATTCCTCTCAAATTTATGCCCTCTTTACAGATTTGCATTGTTTATAGATTCTTTAAGATCAAACACAATACGTTATCTTCATCTTTTTCATAGTAACTTGGATTCACAATATACATCTTGCAAAAGTGGCAAAGACTTACCAGATTTTCAAGTCTATACCAATAGCTTATCATTGATCTTATAATGTCAAAGTGTAAGGGATATCTACCAAATTCAGACAGTACGGCAAAACTAGTTGCATATTACAAAAATTACAAAGGATATATTCTAGATGTTTTGTTTATCCAAACTTGTTTTAGAAGAAGTATACAACAGCATATAAAGACATTAAAATGTAGCACACAGTTGCTTTAAGTATTGGAACTCTTCAACCCCAGGGAAAAAGATAATAAAGTTCAAACTATGTTGTATATGTCCTTAATGGGACTATTGTATTGTCTAAGCATAGTACTTAATTGCATATTTATGCATTGTCAAAATCACAAGGAATGCCTTCGGTCTTCCTCTACAAACTGTTGAAAATGATATGAGGAGCGAATTTCCTGTCGTAAAATTAGAATACATGCACTGTTTTTTTTTATTCGCAATATCTGAAAATCCGTTTTCTTACATAAATTTTTAGGCCTGTTGTTTACTTAGATTCTACATTGCATTTTTAAAGCTTTATTTGGTTAAACCTGTAATTTCAAACTTTTTCGTATTTTCTCAACATACTGCATTCAATGGTTAAAAAGAGAAAAAACTGCTTCTTCTTACATTCACTCTCTGTGTTGTAACCAAGGGTTGTGACATGTTGAATATTATAATTCACCATGTGATTTCGTTCCTCAGGTAACTTTGTGAATCCAAATTCCGTCACGTGACTTGTAAGGTAGCATGTTTTGTGCTTACTAGGACATTGTGTTCGAACACGTTAAATCATCTGGCATTGATATAAAACCTGCTTTAATAACACTGACGTGCTCCTATTGTTAATTTCGTTTTGAAACTTTTGTCAGTAGTGTATTTGTGCCATACAGAATGGAGAGGGAGATTGGAAAGAGTGATCACGTTCTTTTTTTTCAAACAAGTCATTCTTATTTATCCAGTCTAATTTTAGACCCATTCTTACAATGTTAGCCCCACCTCTCATGCATATCTAATGTTCAGTCAAGGGCAGGTAAGTGTAAATTCTCTGTATCTGGAAAGCAGTAAGGACAAAAAACATTGAATCATTTTATTGTATCACAGTCTAAGCTCATTTCAAGATTTAAATTTGGTTCAAAATTGACAGGATTCTTTCATAAACATACAAAAGTAAAATAAGGTTTAGATATAAAAGCAATAGAAGCAACCGAAAAAGACCCAAAAACCGGCGTTAAGTGCAATCATCCTTAGTTTGTAGATAACAATACTTTTGTAAAGCAATATCTAAAAAACATTTTAATTTTGGTCTGCTTGTCTTTTCAAACATTTTAGTACAACATCAAGTTTTTGACTTAAGCTTCAGATGTTTCATGATCCCGGACCCTGGTCCTTAGAACAGTGTATGTTTCCAAAAAAATATCCTTTCCACTTTACCTATGTCTTGTGCCTGAATTGTAATTAAAGAAACAAGTCTTTGCCTGTCAATTGCTGTTTCCCCATACTCATCCTAAATGTATCTGTACTGAAAAACGGAAAGTCCTGATCTACATCATTAGTCTACATTATGTACTTCACAGATAACTTCTGAAAAAAAAAAAAAAAACAAAAAACAAAAACAAAAACAAAACAAAAGAAAAATTCATGACAGATTAAATCATCACAAGAAAATCTCTGTCACTGTATGTGTAGATATACATGTAGGGCAATAGTTATGTAAACATGTGGAAAAATAAAATGAAGATACTTATTGATTGTAAATAAATTGTGTATAAAAAAAAACACCGAATGCTGAGAAACGTGTGCATTCCGTACATACAGTGTCCATTCAATTGAAAAGAAATTAAATTGACATGTCTTCTATGAACCAGAAATTTTTTAAATTTTTGAATACAGTTTCGCTGTAAAGGACTAGGACTTGTCTACTTTTTTGTACAATCCCTTTAAGGGCTCCATTTATTTGCTCACTCGTAAATCGACGAATAAACAATGCCATTGAATATCTATCGTTTGCTGGCATACAAAAAAAATCAGTTTGGAAATCCCCCATAAATAGGTTAATTTGGGAAGAAATAAATTAAAGTTTTAAGGAAAAAAAATACTTTAATAGTCTACACGGCTGCATTGATAGTGAGACTGGTATGGCAAATATTGCTTACAAGCATGTACATATACAGTCCCTGAAACGTTCTACTTTCCCACTTGAACGGTGAGCGAACGCTGAACGAACGATGAACGAACGCTGAACGAACGCAGAGCGAACGGTGAGTGAACGATGTGTGAACGCTGAACGCAACTTGGTGAACGATGTGTGAACGCTGAACGGTGAGCGAACGCAGAACGCGAACGGAGCGCAAACGCGAACGCAAAGTGAACGGTGAACGAACGGTGAACGCCAGATGAACGATATATTCGGAATGCCTCTGATCTTTTCCTTGCATTGAAACTATTTTATTGTATTATAATGTCAGGTGCCAAAAAAAAAAAATAATAAAAAAAATAATAATAATAATAAATAAATAAATAAGTAAACAAATAAATCAATGAATAATTAAGTCAATAAAATAAATTCTCCAAAATTGTCCTCAGAAAGACGATGCATGTACAGTACATTAAGTTTTTAATCACACGATTTTTATCGCATTAAAACATTGCAATTGTTGCCAAACGCTGAAGTATAAAAGATATTGTTTTTAGTTGGAAAATAAAAATGTTTATTCTTAGTTGATAACAAATCAGAGAAATCTTATGATTTATAGAATGAATTAAAGCGATTGTAACTTATATTCATATATATATATATCTCCGTGTCAAGGCGATTTCGTGTAAAGTAATGAAAAAAAAAATAATTACATTTATATGTTCGTATTTTAAATATTTAAAACAATAATATATTATGTGTCATTTCTATTTTTTCATTATGATTTATTGAGCAGACGTCTACATGCATCTCTAGATGGCCGTGATTATACTCGGACAAGATCATGATGATACAAAGATACATATTCATATTATTTGTTATAAATTCAATTTTCAGAACTTGATATTTAAGTAATATGGTGTTATAGTGTTATAGTTTTTATTAAACAACAGACAAATGAGAGAGAGAGAGAGAGAGAGTAATATTCAGTTTTAACCCCCCCCCCTTTCAGGCTTCACCAAATGTTTGTACCTATATCAAACAAAAACTCTGAATTTTTTTTCTAAATATATCAGACAGTGAAAGTAACTTTTTTTTTTTTATCAACAAATCATATCCATTTGTTTCACAGTCATACTCGTTTTTTTATTGTCCTGCTTCAAGTTCACACAAAGTCCACGTGCTTGTCCTGTCAATCAAAATCATTCGACACTGTGCAGGTGTGAAAGTTTCGTCACATCGAAGACGAAGTGCGAGTATTTCCAACAAGTTATAGCATTTATTTTTATCATTTCTAGATTTGATTCCAACATTTGAATAATAAATTAGTAAAATACAGTAGGCATTAACACTTGAATGTGAAACATACTCTCTGCCAATTTCAAATACCACCGCCGATACGTGTACATTTTGATCTACTATTGTTTTGTGACATTTTTAGATGCATGTTTGTTTTGAGGCTGAAATTTTTGTTCTACAAAAGACCGTAGCTTTTTTTAAAATGTTAATTAAAACATTCTGGAAATACGGTACTGACTAAGTCACCGATTTAGGGGGAAAGGGGGGGGGGGTATTAATCATATCGATTAGCAAACATATACGGTGAAGAAAGTTTTTTTTTTCTCTATAACTATAGACTTTACATATTACAGTAGAGAAATTCTGTAGTGCATTACATTTTAAATAAATATTTCCTTTAACCACACTATCAATTCGTTCTAAAGATAATAAATTAACAGGATATCCGCAGTACTATGTATAACTCTCAGAACTAGCACTAGTTCTATTATATTTTCTGTAGTAATTAAAAAAAAAACGTATTAGAAATAAATATTTTCGTAATTTTGCTGCGTAATTTTTTGACTTGAATAATTATATCTCCGTTAATGATTTGTCGTCTTTAACAAAACAACAAAATGTTGCAGTGCTTGGAGTATTTGCACATTGCCCTTAGTTAAATTTAATATTTCTGCATCGTTCTAGATAGGTAAAGAATGTGCTTTTTACAACATTTATTTTCCAGAGTAATTTAATAAATAACCTAACAGCTAAGTTAAAATAATAAAAATATATATCGTAGATATTTTTCCTCATGAAATAATGATTCTTCAAACACGATATGTTAGTTAATAAATTATAAAAAACCTGTAACTCCTTATCTACAAAAAAGATAAGTCCTTTCACTTCGGAGTTCCGAATGGCAATGAAAACTGAACGATAGGTGAACGCTGAACGCAAGGTGAACGCAAAGTGAACGGAACGAAGAGCGAACGCTGAACGCTCTGTGAACGGTGAACGCGAGCGCACGGTGAACGGTGAACGCAAAACTGTGAACGGAGAGTGAACGGTGAACGCACGGTGAACGAACGGTGAACGCACGCTGAACGAACGGTGAACGAACGGTGAGCGAACGGAAAAATGGGAAAGTAGAACGTTTCAGGGACTGTAAATGTATTCCTTTTTGTATTTTATGGAAACAAAATAGTAGGTGTTTAGGAAGACAATCATTATATCGCTACCAGAAACTTAGAAAATAGAACTTGCCTTTGGAATTCCAGTATAAGGGGGAGTATTTGATAAATGACTTATTGTGTGAAAATAGAACTTGCCTTTGGAATTCCAGTACAAGGGGGAGTATTTGATAAATGACTTATTGTGTGAATAAAATCAGAACTGCTACAAAAATATATTTTAGGTGCCTCTCAAGACCACTGTTCCAAAAGCTGTTACATGTAGTAAACGATCCAAAATATAAATTAAATCTAGGGGAACTTTTTTTCTACAATGAATACCAAAATTAGACATATATATATATATATATATATATATATATATATATATATATATATATATAATTTTAGATATTGAGTTTTGAGGAATTTTATGTTGCTCAGGTCAGTCAGGTTTTTTGAACATCATGTCTTTAGTATGTTTCCGAAAAATATCCTTTCCACTTTTCCTATGTCTTGTGCTTAAATTGTAAACAAATCCTTGCCTGCCAGTTGTTATTTTCCCCAAACTCATCCTAAATGTATTTGTATTGAAAAAAAGAAAGTCCTGATTTACATCATTAGTCGAAATTATGTACTTCACAAATAACTTCTGAAAAAAAAAAAACAAAAAAAAAAACAAACAAACAAAAACAAACAAACAAAAGAGAATACCCAAGACAGAAAAAATTATAATAAAATTTCTGTCATTGTATGTATTGTTTATTTGAAACTATTTAGTCAATAGACGTCAGCGATTGGCCCTCTTGTTACAGCATCAGAGAGGTAATGTCATTTAGGAGTTTTAAATTGAATAGGCAATTTTAGTCAGATTATAATTATTGCAATAGTTATGTAAACATGTGGAAAAATAAAATGAAGATACTTATTGTAAATAAATTGTCGAAAAAACATCGAATGCTGAGAAAGGTGTGCATTTTGTACATACAGTGACCATTTAATTGAAAAGAAATTAAACTGACATGTCTTTAATGAATAAGACATTTTCATTTTCTAAATACAGTTTCGCTGTAAAGGACTAGGACTTGTCTATTTTTTGTACCCTCCCTTTAAGGGCTCCAATAACGTGCTCCCTATACGTCGACGCACAGACAATGCCATTGAATTTCTGTCATTTGCTGGCATACAAAAAAGAAAATAAAAATAAAAAATAAAAATTTCAAAAAAAAAATCATTTTGGAAATCCCCTATTAATAGGTTTATTTGGGAAGAAATAAAGTTTTAAGTAAAAATTACTTAAATAGTCTACACTGCTGCATTGATAGTGAGACTTGTATGGCAAATATTTCTTACAAGCATGTACATATAAATGTATTCCTTTTTGTATTTTATGGGTGTTTAGATAGTCTTGATCATCCAGACGCTTGTCTTGATAGCACAAACGACGCTTTGCGATAGAGTTGAAGCGTCTTGATGATCAAGACTGGTGTTTAGGAAGACTATCATTATATCGCTACCAGAAATTCACTTAGAAAATAGAACTTGCCTTTGGAATTTCAGTATTTGGGGGAGTATTTGGTAAATGACTTATTGTGTGAATAAAATCAGAACTACTACAAAAAATATTTTAGGTTCCCCTCAAATTCACTGTTCCAAAGGCTGTTAGTAAACGAAAAAAAAAATGAACTTAGGGGAACTTTTTTCTACAATGAATACCAAAAATACACATGTTGTTTTTAAAGCTGAAAATACAAACAGAATTAATGATAAAAAACAGAATAGATTGCCCCACTGACTGAGTAACATACGAATAACATGTGAATAACATGTTGTTAAATCAAAACAACTTGCAATGATAGCAAACAAACTAAATTTGTTATGTTGATATGTTTACAGTTGTTATTATTGAAATGTGTTATCTCTAATCAGTATCAAGCTCTAAACAGTCAACATGTTTTGTTTATGTGAAATTGTTCAGTCAATAGGAGATGTCATATCGCAGCGATTAGCCCTCTTGTTATTACAGCATCAGAGAGGCAATGTCATTTAGGAGTGTTAAAATTAACAGGTAATATTTATTTTGATGAATATATTATATTAGAAGACGTCTGGTGTAATCAGATAAATAATTATTGAGCATAAGTCATGCATCTGAAACAAACTGCTCTCTCTCTCTCTCTCTCTCTCTCTCTCTCTCTCTCAAACTTCCTACTGTTTTTGTACATAATATTAAAAACAATTTCAGAAGGTATGGAAAGCATTACGTAAAATTAAACAACATATCACAACGAATGAGAAAAATATATATATATATATATATATATATATATATATATTTTATATAATTAATTTTTTTGAAGAATCTAAACCCTGATGTGATTCTGAAAACTTTTCTGAGATTTTTGTCAATGTTACTTTAAGATGTTGCATTGCCTGATGCATCAGAATGAGATATATTCACTGATTTTGGCATGTTTATAAGAGGTCGTTTCAATGTATGTATCGCGTACTTGTACTTGTGCAGGAAGATAGTGGACACAGGTAAAACATCTTAACCTAATTTACGTCATCGACAAAAAACTTATTAAGAGCACCAAAGATAAATCTCATCATTGTTGTTTTCTGAGTATTCATATATTTGTTTAAAGTTTACATTTGCAAAACGAAAATTAAAAGACATAATTAAAAGAAATTGTAGGGATTTTTATCCTTAAGACATGCGTCAGAGGTATAATTAATTCTATCTAAACCGTGATTAAATTTCTTCTCTTGTATAAAAGATTGGCTTTTGATTGTTATCAGTTTTGGCTTGAAAAATAATAACAGGAAAGAAATAATTATGATCCAATAAATTAGTTTTAGACAATTTAGTCGATTCTTAAATTGCCAAAAAAGAAGTTTGATATAGTTTTCTAACGAAAAATACTAGATTTTAAGGTGATCCTAGTTTACCTTATTTTCTGCATTCCTGACATTTGGTATGTGTTTTTTTTTAAACATTGTTTCAAAAACTTTAACACACTCAAAGTTAGTAGAGCATTTTGTCGTTGCTGTTTTTTTCTTTCTTATTAATGGAAAGTTTTTTTTTATTTCTTGACTCCTAAATATGCTTAGTTGCTTATTTTATATAACTTTTCAAAAATTATATGATTTGTTGATAAAGATAATTCTTTAACTAGAATATTAAGTATTTTCTTTAATTAAGAGAGATGAAGTTCGGAAAGCGGACAAAAAACAGAAAATATAAAATATGTTACTACGATAATCATATATTAATCATGCAAGAAACGGTATACCTTATATAAAACTGTTCACAATCAATCAAGGATTACTGATAGAGTTGAATGAGTCAGTAATATTCTTTTGTGAAGAACCCGGAACGCAGGCATAAATTAAGAGATATGGTACAGAAACCGGAACAGAGAAATACAACGCAATGCAAATTTATGAAATGTCGTAGTGGAAAAATCTTGTGCAAGTGGAATAACTTTATTTAAGACCACTATGATCAATGTGAATGGCCGATATTTGATATTAATGTAAAAAAAATTGTAAGAGCAAACACTACATAATTTTTAATGAAAATGTAGAGTAATACACTATACCACAGATACTTGCAACACTACGTATTATTGGGAGAAGAACTTCTGTCCTATATTCTAATTTCGACTATAACGTATGCTCATAACTGTAACACCAGACCGGATTCGAACCCGGGCCCCGATCAAGTTCTCTGCCAGCTGAGCTACATGTACATTGTATCTGGCCACCAGTAATCGAAACTGTCTGACCGCCTCATTACTATAAACTACATAACTAGAAACACCAACCTGTTTACTTTTTGTTATTTTCAGAATCATCAAAACACGATATATGTACATTTAGGTAATTTTATTTGTATGCGACCATGCCCCGTAATTTAGATCAGATAAACAAAGTTTTAAAACATATCATTTTAGTAGATCTTGATTAAGTCTAGCATGGGATTCAATATCATATCGTTATACCTTTAAAAATTGTGTCCTAGATAATTCTTTACTAAATAAAGTCTAACATTTCCAATGTTTCACTGAGCGATGTTTGACAGCAGAGTGAGATGTTGGACCTGTCGATGAGATGTTGGACCGCTTATGTCACAGGGTGGGCGGGGCGGGTTAACGAAATTTACATCATGATATATCAAAATAAAAAGTAAAAGGTATAACAAAACATTTATTGACTGTGTTCTCGAGCAACGTGCGTTTTGTCGACCCTCGAACCAAACTTCGGCCTAACAGCCTCAGGCAAACAGTTTGGTTCTTGGGTCCGACAAAACGCATGTTGCCCTCGAACCCAGTCAATAATGTATTATCATTACATGTAGCAACAGAACAGGCCCCAACTTGTACAGTTTTACGTGTAACTGTTATATGTATCTACATGTTATTGGTGGTCTAAAGCATGAAAGTGTTGAACACACTGTGCTTCTGCTAAGCCTGTACTTTTGTAATAAAGCACGTGCTTATCATATGATATAAGGTAAACTACCATATTAACACAAGAAATAATTAAAGCACATAGTGCAAAACCACTATTGCAGTATGAATTAACCACAGCATTAATACAAAACTCCATCTTAATCATGAAAACTACAGCATATTATGCAAAGCACATGAACAAATCACATAATAAAATTGTGATATTCAATAAAATATTAAAGACAAATTAAAGCTCATTGCATAACTATAGTAATAACGTCATTATATGATGGAGCAGACAAATTGGTGCCATATTCACTGAAACTTACCAACAACACAAACAACAACAAAACAGTTTGTAATTTACACCTTATACAAATACATGTAATTATCTATGGGATAATATGATTTGATAATATTATCTAATCGATTAAGTTCACTGTTTTAAAAATATTTTATCCCTTAACTTGTTTATTTAAAAACAACCAGATTTGTCCCCATACGTTCCTATGTAAAATTGTTATCCCAAGGGCCACTTTTTGAACTTGAGAAGATTTTTTTTTTAAATGTATCCTAGTATATATTCTCATACTATAAACGTTTTATTCCATGGGGTCATTATTCCGCGGAAAAACTATTTCTGTTCAATCCTCGAGAAGAAAATTACATTCTTTCATTTAAATCACTGAGCATGCATTTCTGATGGTGGACAGTCTGTCCTTGGTGATACTTTTTGCTTGGTATATTCAGTTATGAATCTTACAAAGATAGTTCCATATTAGCTTACAAGTAGACTTTGAAGAGTCTATAAGGGACCCAAACTCTAAAAGCACCTCTCGGGCTGTCCCTCCGAACATAAAAACGTCATACATGTATAATACAGACATCTGAAACACAAGAGTTGGGATCAGGTGCCAAAGAGAAGTAAGCAACACTTGTCCACTGAACACACGTACCGTGAACTCTCTGCATTGATTAGTTAAATGGAGAAATCAGAAAAATTAGAAATAAATCAATATCTTAACAACAGGTATGAAACATGTAAGTCAATATACCACCCAACGAATTGCTACATTTGTAAACAAGGTCAGTATAACAAAAAATGCTGACTTTTAACGATATTATTGAAAGCTAGGAATGGATAATTTATTTGTCAATAGCTTGTCTTGGCTTAAAAATTGATCGCGCCGGGGATATGCTTTGCATACGGAATCAGTGGGAGACATATACCAAATGCAGGTGTCATTGGAATATTACTACATAATACCGAGTAAGGGGGAGCTGTCGTTAGAAAAAAAGTCATTTCATTTTTTTCAATAAAATGTAGGGTTTTTTTTTAATATTAATATTACACTCTATATTCAATAAAACATCCAAATATGAAACAGCTGAGGATGGAAAAGTTGGAGTCATTCCTTTTTTCATATCATGTAGTTGTTAATTTTATATTTAAGTTTATATTCAATAAAACATCCTAAAATGAAACAGTTGTGGCATATTCTTGGTGTCTTTTATTACGTGCTCACTGAAATATAGCAAATTGACATACACTGCATCAATGAAAATAAATATAATTGTTAATTGATAATGCGTCGTCAATTAATCTAATTATTGGTTTGAAGGCTACAACAAGAGTTTTTTCCTTATGTAGACGTTTACGAATATATCAGTTTTGCTCATAAGAATATAAAAACAGGTCGACTAAAGAAGGAGTAGAAATAACGTGCAACGGAAATCTCAACAGAATGCTAGTAGACCTTTTCTCTAAAAACTACAATGATTAACGCCAAAGAAAAAAAATATCCATCATCTTTTTTTTTTAATATCAACTTTGGGGTATTTTAGAATCAAAGTAGTAATTGTAATGTAAATTGTAAAAAAAAAAATTAACAAAGATCAATCTCATAAATACGTCGTAGACAAAACGAATTGTGAACAGGGCAAAAACACGGATATCTGGAAACACCCAGGGGTGAAAATAATAAGATCTCAATATTTCTTAATTCCATTTTGATTTGAGAAGCAGTTACTTATGATGTCAAAAGCCTGGCCCTTAATTTTTCTCTTAATTTCTTCGAAATTAAATCCATCGTGAATGCTCTCATTAGTTTTTAAAAACGTTTAAATGCTTATACAAAATTTAAATTAATTTCTCGCGGCGTGAAATTAAAACCATCACGATTGGTACTTTTTAAGAAATCGTGAAATTTTAACACCGTAGAATTAAAACGACTTACAGTATATGTACGTTAATTCAAATACACTTTCATTGACTAGAATGTTAAAAGTATAATAACAAAAAGAAATTTTTAATATTGTCATCGTTTGAAAATGAAGTAGTGAGTATGAGTTGTATTTTCATATGTGGAATTAAATATAAGTTCTAAGAAAGGGATGGGTATTTATAAAAGATCATCCTAGACTCTTAGTGTGAGCAATGCCCCCGTCATTTTCTCCGATGATACAAGTGTAGCATATGGTTTGGAAAAAAAATCAATTATGTAGTTACAACAACTGCTATTTTATTCCGACATTGTCTTAAAGCTATCTACAATCTAAAAGCCCCAACCAAGAAGCAACTCAAGCTCTTTCAAAAGGAAAACAATGTTCATTAGAGTTGGAAGATGGTCCATTGATTACAGTATTTAAAATATATCCTGTTAAATGCCCAAAGATTAAATTCTTAATTAATGATAGAGTTTTTGGTTTGATCCTTAAGACCTCACAGGAAGGGGTCAAAAAATTTACCCATCCCCCTCGTGTGTGTATATCAGAAGTGTTTGAGACGGTTTTAGAAAAAAAAAACCTGAAAATTTTTATACAATCAAAACGAACAAAAAGAAGTAAGCTATTTTACTCAGATTCAGAAAAAAACCTAAAATACTCAATCAAGGAATACGACATACAAGTCTCTAGTATTTATTTTCTGTGCAAAAATATTATGTTAACTATGACTGGTTCATTATCTGGGATAATTTACGGAATTTTGCTAATTCATTTGTTTAATTTTAATAACATATGCATACTTGTCAACTAGTTTTTTTTAAAACTCTTTCCGCTTACAAAATTTATTTCTAAACAATGATAAGTGTGAATGGTCAATATCTAATATTTATGTAAACCATTGTAAGAGCAAAAACAACAAATTTTTTATGAAAATATAGAGTTATACAATATACTAAAGATAGTTGGAACACTCTAGTTATTATTGGGAGAAGAAATATTGTCCTATATTCTAATTTTGACAATAATGTATGTTCATAACTGTAACAAGAGAGGAGAAAAAGCGACGGACCAGACCAGGATTCTAATCCGGGCCCCAGTCAGGTGCTCTACCAACTGAACTATTTGGCCACTGGCGATCAAACCTGTCTGACCGTCTCATAACTATAAACTATATAACTCTATAAACACCAGTCTGTTTACTTTTTTGATATTTTCAGAATCATCAAAACACGATATATGTACCTTCTGGTAATTTTATTTTTATGAAAGCATGCCACGTATTTTAGGTCAGATAAACAAAATAAAACACCATACCACTTTAGTAGGAGCATGGAATTCAATGTCAAATTATTAGCAACAGAACAGGCCCCAGCTGGATACAGTTTTAAATGTAACTAATATCTACATGTTACCGGCCATCTAAAGGCTGGTCCATTACATGAAAGTTTTGAACACACTGTGCTTCTGCTGTACTGTACTTTTGTAATAAAGCAGGAGCTAATCATATGATATAGAAGGCAAAGCTACCATATTAGCGAGAAATAACCATAGCACATAGTGCAAAACCACCATTGCAGTAAGAAATAACCACAACATTAATACAAAACGCCATCTTAATTATAAAAATGCAAAGCACATGAAACAAATCACATAAGAGGACTGTAATTTTCCATGAAATATCATAGACGATCGAATTAAAGCTTATTGCCTGACTATAGTAACAACGTCATTATATGATGTTGCGGACAAATTGGTGCCATATTCACTGAAACTTACCAACAGCACAAACAACAACAAAACAGTTCGTAATTTACACCTTATGCAAATAATTATCAACAGGGCAATATAATTTGACAGTACATGAGTATATATTATCTAATCGAAAAAGTTTATTGATTTGAAGGTATTTTCCCTAAACTATTTAAAAACAACCAGATTTGTCCCTATATATTCCTATGTAGAACTTCTATCTCCGGGGCCACTTTTTGAGCAAACTTGAATCTGAACTTCATGAGGATGATTGCATTTTAATAAATGAATGCTAATCATTACCTTGCTGTTCTTGAGAATTTTTTTAAGTATCCTAGTATATTTTCTCATACTATAAACGTTTTTTTATGGGGTCGTAATTCCTCGGAATTTCTGTTCAATCCGCGAGTAGAAAATTACATTCTAGCCTTTTAATCACCAAACATGCATTTCTACTGGTGGACAGACTGTCTTTGGGGATACTTTTCGGTCTGTATATTCTGTTATGAGTCTTGCAAAGATAAATAGTTCCATATTGGCTTACAAGTAGACTCTGAAGAGTCTGTAAGGGTTGGTACCCCTCGGGTTGTCCTTCCGAACATAGAGACGTTATATATGTGTATAACACAGACACCTGAAATACAAGAATTGGGATAAGGTGCCAAAGAGACGTTTCCAACGAAGTTTCCACCGTGAACCCTCTGTATTGATCAGTTAAATGGAGTAATCAGAAATGTTAGATTAAAATCAATGTCTCGACAACTGGTACGAAACATGCAAGTCAATATACCACCCAACGAATTGTTACATTTGCAAACAAGGTCAGTATAACAAAAGATGCTGACTATTTTCGAGATTATTGAACAATAAACAATCAATCAATCGAGATTATTGAAAGCCAGAAATTGCCAACTTATTTGTTAATAGCTTGCTTCGGTTTAAAAATCGGAATATGCACCTTTATACCGAATCAGTTGGAGACATATATACGATATGCAAGTGTCACTGGAATATTAAAACGTAATACCCGGTAAGGCGGAGCTGCCGATAGAAAAACTGAAGTCAGTTCCTTTTTTTATAAACTGTATTTTTTTATTATTAATAATATTTAAGTCTATATTCAATCACACATCCAAATAATTATGAAACAGCTGAGGATGGAAAAGCTGAAGTCAGTCCGTTATTTTTTTCTGAACATGTAGTTGTTAGGTTTTATTTAAGTCTTCTATCCAACATCGATGTCCGCCTTGCTGCTCTCGTGTCAGCCGTTGCTTTACCCTGTCTCACAAACTGGATCTATCTTTGTTTTATGTGTTGGTCGTTTCTTTCTCCACTATTCCTCCATCACATCAGCCAACTCTCGCAGGACTTTGTTGTGTCCCTATCTATATCTCCCCTGAGTCAGTGCAACTTGGCATCCTGATAGAATATGCGCCATGGTCCCTCTCTTACCAAACAGCTTGCCGTTTGGGTATTCGCTCTGTCCCCACTGTTGCAAGTTTACAGGAGATGGGCGTTTGAAATATATGGAGATAACAAACAGTATTAAAGCTCAAAAGTCCATTAAACAGAGCAAACACGGACCTCTAAAACATCAGAGGTGTCATACACTGATCTCAGCAGGAACGAGATTCTAAACTGGTCCTTTCTCCACAGTTCTGCCCATGTTAATTCCCGATCCGGTAAGTGCCACTTCATCCAGGACCCCTGTTTTCCAAGTTCTGTTGATCTTGCTTTCCGTTGATCTTCCTCAGTGCGTCGTACTCCAGCCTGAATCATGGTGTGACTCTCTGCTTCTGAAGCTTTTGACCACTGCTGGAAAGTCGTCTGCTGAGTCGTTATTACCAAGCGGCATTTTACTATCATGAATTCTTCCACCACAGATGAAACTGGTATGCGTAATTGAGTTGAGTTGCTGTAGAGTCCAATCAATGTAAAAGATGGTGGAACTACTAGTCATCTCGTCAGATGCCCATTCCTTAATTTCCATGGCTTTGACTGGAGTAGGTGCGATATCACATAGGAAGAGCAGCCACATGCGCTAGCGCGCATCATGGAATATGCCAGCAGAGCAATTGCTATTCATAACGCCATGTTAACTGAATAACGTTGTTTATGTCTTAAATTTTAACATGTTTAAGATCTGACGACTTGTTGTTCGAATATCAACTCGAGCAACGTATATCAATTTGTATCAATTCGTAATATACAACAAATTAATAATTATCAATATCTTGTGATTTTTTAAATGTGTTCAAAATGTCTAAGTTGATAAAGACACCAAATAATGTGATATTGGCAATGCTAGTGAGTTCCATTAGGATTAGATAGTAAATAACATCCTTTGGTATCTTGCACAAATGCCTGGTAATGTATCGTAATTTTTTGTGAGAAAACTTGTTTAAGTAGCAACTTTAATGACAAATTCTCGGAAAAAATTATAGATTATTGAGGAACGTGTTGTCTGACGTTAAATTGAGTACATAAATATGTATATCATGGTCTTTCAATGAGAATAAAAACGTCATATTTAAAAATTCTACGATTTTGTGAGATTTTAAATATAAACAAAGATTTCAATCCTTTGAGGTGCAGACAGGGGTAAGACAAGGCTACTGTCACCGATAATTTTCCTAGTGGTGGTGGACATGATCATGCGGGAACCTATAGAGATGGCAAGACAGGAGTTCAGGATTTTCACTCAGTGCTTGGAAGACCTCGACTTTGCTGATGACCTTTGTCTTATGTCCCAAAAATATGAATACATGCAGCTTAAGACAGATAGGCTTGCCAAAGAAGCAGCAAAGACAAGTCTACGGGTCAAGATTGACAAGACAGAGGTAATGCGACTCCACAACAAACAGCAAACACCAATCACGCTTGGAGAGCATAACCTGAAAGACATAGACACCTTTACATACTTATGAAGCATTGTCTCAGATACTGGTGGAACAGATGAAGACATAAAAGCAAGGACAAATAAAGCAAGACACGCCTTCATCACCCTCAAGCCTGTTTGGAGATCCACAGCACTGGCCACACGCACCAAACTCTGTATCTATAACAGTAATGTTAAGTATGTGCTCCTCTACGGATTCGAAACATGGAGAGTCACCAACACCACCTCCAACAAACTACAAACCTTCACAAATAGATGTCACATACTAAACGTCAGGTGGCCAGAAAAGATAAGCCATAAGAGCCTATGGAAAGCAACAAATCAAGACCCGATCACTCAGCAAATAGCCCGTAGAAAGTGGCGGTGGATTGGGCATACCCTCAGAAAACCATCGGGAGACATTAAACGCCACGTTTTCGAGTGGAACCCCCAAGGCAAACGCCGGGTTGGGCGTCGGAGGACAACTTGGGGAAGGTCATGCAAAGAGAAAATCAGACAGTGTGGACAGAGCTGGGAACAACTGAAAAAGGCTGCTCAAAACGGAGTGCGCTGGATAACTGTTGCTGAGGCCCTATGTTCCACCAGGAACCAAAAGGAACCATGATGAAGACTTCATCATATAGTTCAAAACTGAAGTTCAGGGGTCAAATTTCACGTGCTTAATGGTACCGTCTATCTTGCATATCTTGTATCTTTCTGTCTTTAATCTTTCATAGATCGAACTATCGAAAGTAGGACTCGACAAATAAATCTTAGTGAATTTTTTTATTGTCTTATTGTTTACGCAACATACATAATGGATGTCAATCACTGCATGAAAATGAATTAGATAATTTGAAATATCATACTTAGTTATCCTGATGCTTCTTTAATCCGGAGACGAAGACATTCGTGTTAACGAGGTACCACTGATAACATTTTTCTTGATTACATTTTGCGTTTATCGTGTTAAGTAACACATTGAGAAAAGCTGTTTACCGTCCTATCGAAAGAACGAATTAATTGTATTCTGGAAACTTACAGTCATTTTGTAATTTACATTAATTAATCTAGAAATTGTCGGCATTAACTTAAAATGTAATATCGAAAAAATTAATACTTTTATATTTTTCTTCGATATTACATCAAGTGTTATTCAATGATTAATTTGTCAACATGATATTTGAAGTAAAATATATGTATATGTGTACTTTATAATTCATATCATTTTCATGCTCATCACACATCTTATCTATCTTAATAAATTATATGTATCATAGAGAACAGAGCGGGTTATTATATGTGTTACAGAGAACAGAGTGGACAAGATGCTCCTGTGCTCCACATTTGGAATAATAAACGGATACAAGATATTTTTCGTAGAACTCGTATTTAACATGTAGCATACGTGTATTCCATTTGTTGTGACCACATCTAGTTCGGTAACTCCTGTATGATAACCTACAAATTAATGGTTTTAATAGAAAGAACAATGCGCTCTTTTTTATTGCATACAAAATTAAAAAAAATATATATATGGAACATCTAAACAGTTCAGGGATAAATACAGTTACGTATTGTGTATGACATTCGTTTTTAGTCATTTCCTTTTAAACTGTGGAAATTGGAACATAAATGAATTCTGTTAAATAAATGGCTTATATTTTCATTTATGTCTTTGACTCCTGATCATCAAATCATTGTGTAAAAAGACCCTATCACACAGACTATCTTCTGTTTAAGAGTACAGTCCCGGAAAGAAGCTGCCCACTTCTACATTTACATACATGTATGACATGAGGGTTGTCCCGGAATTATTTTTTTTTTTAGATATTTCATAGAGTAATGGATCAAATTTATTAATTTTTGCACACTGTTGGAAAATGATTTTTTTTTTTTTTTTTTTTTTTTTTTTTTTTTTTTTTTTGCTTGTTGTTTTTTAAGCTCACCTGAGCCGAAGGCTGATCGAAATTTGTCCGTTATCTGTCGTCGTTGTCGTTGTAAACGTTTCATATTTTCATCTTCTTCTCAAGAACCACTAGGCCAATTTCAACCAAACTTGCCACAAAGTATTCTTGGGTAAAGGGATTCAAGTTTGTTCAAATGAACGGCCACGCCTTCTTCCAAGGGGAGATAATTAAGAATTCGTGAAAAATTAATGGCGTCATTTAAAAATCTTCTCAAGAACCATTGTGCTTGAAAATATTAAGCATACGTGGAATCATTGTGAGGTAATGTAGATTCAAATTTGTTCAAATCATGACCCCCAGGGGTAGTTTGGGGCCACAATGGGCGATCAAATTTTTACATAGGAATACAAATAGGAAAAAATTTGATAAATTCCTCTTCTCAAGAACAGCAAAGCCATGGTTGGTCATATTTATATGGAAGCTTCCTCTGGTAGTGTAGTGTAGAATCAAGTTTGTTCAAATCATGACCAGGTTAGTTATATACAAAGGAATATAAAGGATACATCAATAAAAATTTTCTTAAGAACAGCTAAGTCATGACTATGTGTCATATTTATTCAAAAACATTCTAAGGAAGTGTAGATTCAAGTTTGTTCAAATCATACTACCCTTCTCCCCACTTCCCCACCCGAACCACTTTTATATTCAAACTTTTCAATTCTGAACTGATTACTGCTTTTTCCCCACATGTAGCCAAAGTGCTTAGGTGAGAGCTGTCGCCCCTGGGCCTCATGTTTTGACATAATATAATATTACGAGGTTATTCAGTCATTGCATATGGAAACAGGATGGAATTTCGGTGGTCGATTCAACGCAACTTTTAAGGATAGGAGAAGAGAAGACTTAAGTATATGTTGTTTGGAACGGTAGGTGTATTTGGCTATGAATTCAGTATTTTATAAGTCGTATCAACCTACCCCTAAGGGGAGGGGGTGATTTGAACAATCTTGAATCTACGCTGAGGATGCTTCCATATTTCTTTGACAAATCATGGCTTAAGAAGATTTTTAAAGATTTTTTCCTACAAAATTTATCTTCTATTGTGGCAACACCCTACCCCCAGGGGACATAATCTTTGCTGTTCTTGAGAAGATTTTTAAAGGATTCTCCAGTGTATATTTATGTAAAAACCTTGACCGTCCATTGTGGCCCCACCCTAACCCTTTGGGTCGTGAATTGAACAAACTTGAATCTACACTACCTTAGGATGCTTCCATATAAATATATATAAATCATGGCTTTTCTGTTCTTGAGAAGATTTTTCAAGATTTATTCTATGTATACATGTATCTATGTAAACCTTTCATCGTCCATTGTAACCCCACCCTACCCTTGGTGTACTGATTTGAGCAACCTTAAATACACACTACCTGAGGATGCTTCCGTGTAAATATGTTTAATCATGGCTTTGCTGTTTTTGAAAAGAAGATTTTTAGTGATTTTTACCATGTATTCCTACGTAAAACTTTGATCATCCATTGTGGCCCCACCCCAGGGGTCATGATTTGAACACACTTGAATCTACACTACCTGAGGATGTTTTCATAATAAATTTTATCTTTCCTTGTCCATTGGTTCTTGAGAAGAAGATTTTTAAAACATGCCACCAAATTTTCACTATTTCTTAATTATCTCCCCTTGAAAAAGGAATAGGCCTTTCATTTGAACAAACTTGAATCTCTTTCACCCAAGGATGCGTTGTGGCAAGTTTGGTCAAAACTGGCCCATTGGTACTTGAGAAGAAGATGACATTGTAAAAAGTTAACGAATACGACAGACATCGGACAAATTTTGATCAGAAAAGTTTACTTGAGCCTTCGGCTCGACCTAGCTGCATGTGGTCCCTTCGTGATCCATTCTTATCAAATATCCATGGCCAGGGGTAAATAGTACAATAGATTTAATGTGGAGGTGCTTTATAGACATCATATCAAACTAAGCAAATACATGTAAGATAGCGGCGTTCTTAGGATAAAATATAATCGATTGTAGTAAATGATGTAATTCCTTTTGATTTGATTTGTCCAAGCTTTAAAATTTGTCAAATGAAGGAGATACATGTAACTTACTAGATAAGTGCAGTAGTATAACATATAAATCAATAATTTATTCTATATAAATAATATGCTTATGCATAACCAAAATAAAACAAAACATAAAATATAGTTCATAAATGTATATCACAGACAATCACATCTGTGTGTCAGACCTCACTGAGCTAGAACAATTTCCAAGTCCTAAACTATTTGTTCTTAACATAGAACAGAATTTCATTTATTTCAACAATAGAGCATAAATATTAAGAACTCTTCTTTTTTTTTCTTTTTTTTCTTGGACAGAGCCATAGAACCTCCAAATATCAGCCTATACTATAAATAGAACTTTGAGGTCCCGTTACCGTCACCACTGGATTTTCATCCACTTCAGAAGTCCTTTCTGTTTCACTGTCCACGTGGTCAACATTTGAAGAAGTCATTATATCCGTAATTATGCTATCATTTTCCCTGTTGTATTGCAGCAGTATGGAATCTGAAGTCACACTTTCGGACCTAGTATAATCTCGTGAGATTTCACTGGTGTTTACATAAACGTCTGTGTTCCGAATTGCCTGTTGACATATCTCTTGTTCGTTGCTTACATTCGGAACATTTTCTGGAAAATAGTCTGTTTCTTGTTCTCTTTTAAGAGTCTCATAACTAAAAACTTCGTTGTATGAAGGCGGCTGGGAGTACCATTCTGGGGAGAAACCATTATTGTCATAGCCCAATACCGTCTCTTCGTAGGTAGGAGGTAAACTTATGTCTCCCTGTGTACTACGCCGCAAATCTACAAAAATTAACAATGCAACTAACTTTATACAAATTTAGAGGGTTATTTATTAAATACTTGTAAAGAGAGTAATGATTTTTGTGGCAAGTTTATAAAAAAGACTTTATGACTCAAATAGTTTATGTTGAAAACTATCATACCTGGAATTAAGTTGTCAGATTATTGCACAAATTTTATATAAAAAGGTGGGGCTAAAAATTTATGATGAAAGAGGTTGGCTTTTTAGGGGGAGCTAGGGGTTACTCCAATTAAAGATGTATAATAACACTTACTGCCACTTATGTGTGTTACATTTGGCACTGTCCTTTGTCTGTTATCACGGCGTTGTTTAGACGTAGCCAGCCAGACACAAACACAGAAAAACAACAACACCAGACACCCTGTTAGTGTCCCTATAACGATCCCTACAATCTCGCTAACTGATCTGAAATCACAGTCATAATAATTACTAAAATATGCTGTAATGGTGTAAAAAGGAAGACTTTTTAATGAAATATAAAAAAGAGGACAAAATTCTATTTCTAGTGAAGTATGTGCTCGTACAGAATACTTTACTCTGTACTTATAAGAGAGGGGTGTTCGTACATATTCAGTATACTTTACTTTGAATTTATAAGAGAGGTAATTTGAACATAAGATTAAAATAAGAATTTGTGGCTACTTTTAAGTGGAATGTTACAATATAATCGAGTTCAATCTAAGCAGGCTTTACTGTACATAATAAAGCAGAAATAGTTTTAGCCAATTATTTTTGTAAGTGTGATATAAGTCTACATGTACAAAGAATTAAAGCCACTCTTGATCAGTTATAGAGCTCTTTGGATTTGTACATATTTATCTTATGTTTTTGTTATAGATGGCACTAGAATTTTCTGTCTTAATTCCACTTGTTTACCCACTGATGCACAGGGTATACTTATTTATTCATCCTTGGTATATCATACTTTACAATCTTTGAAATTCTGCAAGTTTTCATTGTACAATTCATATGTGTATAATGATATAATTACGTGGTTTGTCCTTGAACGAAATCACAACAATATTGTGAATTGATATCTCCACAGCAACTGTCTGAGCAGTAGATATCTGTGTACCGCTTCCGGTATCGTATTCTTCCGGAGATGTAATAACTTTGTATGTACGCATGCGTACAAATGGTACCAGCTGTAACATCAACTAATAAATAGATAATTAGAATGCTGTTATTAATTTCTAGTCGATATCAATATACTCTTAATTCGTTGCATCATGTTATAATATCCGTTCATATCCTGAAATTTTTCATCAATAATAGACTTAAAATATGTACAACAGTTAAACAGCTGTTGATAGGACATTAACTAAACAAATATTCCGAGAGTTTGATATGAAAACACTATAAAGTGCCTGCAAAAAAAAAATAAATAAAAATCAAACACAATTTCTGCATGAAAGACTTGGTAACAGTGATGGATATTTCGTCAACCGCCTGTTTTCAATCAATGTTATTAATGTTTTTCGTTGGGAAAATTTAAATCCTTGTAGGTCATTTTTAAGACACATGTATCTTGGAAACGGTCAAAGCATAGAATATTTATATATAGGTAGACACGTTAATATTCCTATAAGTTTTGTGATTGACCTCATCACCGCTCATATTAATAAAAGATCAAGAAAACAGGATATTAACTAAGCAGAAAGCATGTAATACATGCATTAGATATATGACCTAATCAAGATGACAATTAATTGCTGCCTAATTAATATTATGTTCTCCAGAGTTCATTAAATGTCAGTTTTACAGCGTCTGGTTATCGTACGAAAAAAGAGACCGAAAATCTGTCTGTAGAACACACATAAAATAACATTCAAACGTTAGATCAAATGCAGAAATATATTTCTATGTTAGTTGCGAGATGTTTCTTATAACTTGTATAAAGTCTGTATAGTTTGTCTTGAATAAATTTTATATAGGAAATTATACGATGAATGATCCCCTAAAACATTAATTTTTTTAATGAAATATTGTGTGTCATATTCACGTTATGTATAATGGTCATGCATATGATCAATGGTGGGGTTAATTCATCAACATCATACGTGAAAATCACAAGCATTGCATCAACATCGTATTGTTTTTAATCATAAGAAGATTGCAATGCATGGTTACATTTTTTTATAGAACACTTGTTCAACCATATTGATATTTACATTGATATTCAAAGTTAAAAGTAGTCATCTAATAAAACTTATCATTTCTAAGTTTGTAACAACTTAGAGGGAAGCAATTTTCAAGTACCGGACTAATATCAAAAACTTCAGATTTACTTCCTTAAAATTAAAACATGTCATTAATACAAATGGGGAAGTCGAATCTACTCAAAATGCAGCCGTTAAAAGAAATCAAGTGGCCGATTCATGTAATGATATAGGCTTTTTTTTAAGAATACACGTAACAGAGAGAAAGAGAAAAAGAGAGAGATTTTCATCATAGATTAACACTGAAAATATGGATGCAATTTTTGAAAACTTCTCACTACCTTGTCTAGTAAATAATTTTATTCAGAATTTTGTTGTAGAAACATGAATTTAAATCACCCACTATTGGCGACATATATATTTGCTCTCCTTTGAATTTTTTTTACATTTTTCTTCATCTTATTTTCAGCTCTTATTCGGATACTGCTATATATTTAGTGTACAAACAATAAGGACTTTACAACAAGGTGAAGACGTAAACAACCCAGTTTGATGTATGAACATTGTCACTTTAAGACATTGTAAAAGACAGGTAGATACCTGGGGCCAGAAAAAATATTTAAAGACAAAGCATAAAATTCTCTACCTACCTAGATAAGATAGTAATCCCAATACAGCAAAAATGTCAGTGGTTCCCATGTAGAAAGGACAAAAAACAAAGCGAGCACCTTTGCAACTAACGAATCCCGTTTATCTATTTACTTCACTTGTGTCAATATCCCTAAATGACGTTTGTTCCGGATGATTATATCAATTTTGTACACATGCAGTTACATCCTGCATTACATTACAAGACAAAACGTTGATCACGCTAATTATGACCAGATTACACATTTAGGGGCGGATCTATAAATTAAGGATCCCATAAAATGTTTTCATTATGTCCCGTTTTCTTACCAGAACTGTTTATAAGAGATACAAGCATTTCACGGTCGAATTCTCCTTGTCGAGGCCTTTATATTATTGGAGGTGTCTTAGTGACAGATTTTAAATCCCGTGTAACGACACAGGGGGGCGACACGCCAGCATGATTACTTTCAAAAGTTTTAATCGGTTAATATTACGTAATGAGAATGAAATGAGAAAATCTATTTTAGCTCATATGATTTCAATTAAAAGTCCTTATCATAATAGGAATTTATACATATAGTATGTATAAAATAATATCATGAAATTGTCTTCTCTTTCTCTCTCTCTCTCTCATTATGCAAGAAAATATACTAGCATATCAAAATAGAGGATGTGTACATATGAAACTTCAACATTTTAATTATATTGATCCTTTTGTTACATGATTTTCATTTTTATGAAATGTTGATATAAATTTAAATATCAGCCATAGAATTCTGGGGCTCGTGACATTCTTAAAAATACCCTTTAAAATGACACAATGTGAATAAAAAACTTCTAAAATGTAATCTGAAACTTTTATCGCTTTTTCACGTAGGCCAAGGTTATGTGTTAGGCCATCTTTAAATAAATGTTTGCTTCCCCTCTCCCGACTCAGGATATAAAAAATTTAGTAGGTAGGTAGAAAGAATTTTTTAAAATTCAAAAACACTTGCAAATTTGATGTTAAAATAGTTATTAATGGTATGAGAAAACTTAGAAATGAATAAAAAATAATTGTTTTCTGGAGGTTAAAAAAAGTTTTGAGTCGGAGCATTCTAGTCGGTCGGGAAAGGGCACACAAACAATTTGTTAAAGATGGTCTCAGTGATTGCTCATTTGAATTTTGCAGTTGCAGGTTAATTTACAAGGAGATACTTAATACCGTTTGCCTCAACCCAATAAATTTAGAATTATCAACCTCATACATGTAACTACTGCCGTTTATTTATTTTCAGTCTGAAGTTGAAAATGATTACATCATCGGACAAAATACATTTTTAACTTCAGATTAAAAATTAATAAACGAAAGGTGGAGGGGTGGGGCAACTTCCCTAAAAAGTTGACAAGCAAAAATAAAAAAAAAAAACAAAAACAAAGAAAAAAAAAACAAAACAAAAAACAAAAAAAAAAAAAAACAAAACAAAACAAAACCTAATTAACTGTCAAAATCCTGGAATTTGCCAATACCCGACTTTACAGCAACAAGGCGGGGGGGGGGGGGGGGGGTTCAGCATCTAAAGGAAAATTTACTATAGCAAAATACAATACTCGGTTTCGTCGAGAGAAAATAAAGATAAAAGAGGAATTTAAACACGGAACACGGGTATTATGAGTGGAAATAAAATCAATAGAGATGGTGTTTGTTTAAAAATGTTTATTCATTGCTATACACTGTACGTACATGACATGAATTTAACAGCAGACGTTGATGCCTGTGTACATATACATGTAAGTAAAAGGAATACATTTAAGTATTGAATAAACTACGGAAGCCAGTAGGTGCCATGTAGAAAAATATTTATCTGGCGGGCGTCAAATAAGTTTCTGGCCGCCAAATAATTTTTTGTCGGCCGCCAGTTATTCATGTGGATAATTAACCTGTTTTAATTTGTCACCATTGTTTATGTTTATCTCTGTATACAATTGTAAAATTGTGATGAGATTTATAAATCTAGTTCAGTTCAGTTTCTTCATAAACAGTATGTAAAAAGAAAATCATTTTCTAAGAATGAATCCAAGAGAGAGAGAGAGAGAGAGAGAGAGAGAGAGAGAGAGGGAGGGAGGGAGGGGCACAAAGTACATGCATATGAATGTTGACTTAGGTGTGGGAAAGATTTCCTTACAAAATACACGTAAGTATACTTAAATTAATTCTTCCTATCTAAGTTTTCAATGAGGATCTCTTTGTTGCTTTGTTAAATTAAAAGTTTAAATCTAAACAATTTAAACTTATTTATAACTAAGTTTAAACTTTAGATTCAAACTTTTAATGTAACACATTATTATCTGTATTAATTGATATAACATTATCATTCACTATTTAATCAGCATCTGTTCTGAGGAACATATGGAGGACAATACAAGAAAAAGCAGCGAGTCTTCAATTTGGTATCTGCAATTTGTACATTAAATGGCTATTCATTGAAATGATTCAGCATTAAGCTTACTGCATTTATTTCTAAACTGACATTGTAATTTATTTCCAATTCCATTACTTTAATTGCACATCTTGAATTGAATTGGTAATGTTGGTGTTACTTTTAAATCTTTTTTAAAACTTTGTACTGCAGGGGAAATTTTACATCAGGTATATGCAACAGGAAAGGAGAAATGAAATATATGGAGATAACGAACAGTATTCAAGTTCAAAAGTCCATTAAACATTACAAAATAGGAGCAGAGCAAACACGGACCTCCAAAACATCATAGGTGGGATCAGGTGCCATGGAGGAGTAAGCATCCCCTGCCGACCGGTCACACCCGCCGTGTGCTCCTTGTCATGATCGGGAAATAACGGAAAAATCCGTCGACAATTCAGTGTGTAAATAATGGCCTAACAATTAGTATGAAAAAAAGTCAGTCAGCATTTGACTCAATGATAAATTGTATTTGCTGACAAGGTCATTGTATCGACCATAGAACTTACGAAATGATGACTTTAAACGAGACTGCTGATATTCTTGTTTCATCAACTTGTTTGTCAATAATTTACCTCGTTTTAGAAATTGTACAAACGTAGAGCATGCTCTTGCGTATCGAATCAACTGAGAGATATAAACCCCTTATGCATGTGATGAAGGTATATTGCTGCATAACTAAGGGAAGTTGACGATTGAAAAGATAAAGTCATCACGTTTATCATAAAGCATGGTTGTTAGATTACCATTAACGTCTTTTTCAAGAAAATAAATCAAATATGAAACAGATGTGTCAGACTCTGTGGTATCTTTTATCTCAAGCTCACCGGGATATATCGTATCAACGTAAGAATGGAAATAACCATTGTTAATTGACAATACGTCGTCGATATACATGTATCTAAATGTCGAGTTGAAGGCCACAGCAAGTGTTTTCTTCTTTTCATGTATAAGAATTTGGACAAATTCTGCTTCATATGAATACAAAAAAGGTCTGCTAATAACGGGGCGCAATTGATACCCAGGGGAATTCCAATAGATTGTTGGAAGACCTGGTCTCCAAAAACCACATAAATATTGTCAATCAGAAACTCAAGCATCTTTTTAATGTCGACTTCAGAGTATTTATGTGTACAATCAGAATGTTTTTTAACAAAATAATTTTGCAAATGACCAATGACAAGTTAAGTAAATTTACGAGTTCCATTTTTATTAAAAAAGCAGCTGTCAATGATATCAAAAAACCTGGACTTTAATTTATCGTGGGGAATGATTGTGTATAAAGTTGAAAAGTTGTAATTAAGCTTTTAAGCTGTTGATTTTGGTAAAATCTTTTGATTTCAAATTTTCCAAAAGTTCCTTGGAATTTTTAAGTATCCACGTCTGATTTACACCACTTCTCGAATATATTATACCACTTCTCGAATATATTGTTGCACAGTACTCTTGAAGTTTCTCCTTCACTACTGTTAATATCTTAGTGAGGAGTAAAGAAAGAGGCTTGGTTGAACATTTACTGGAACCCGCTACGTATCTTTGTTTGTAAGGATTTTTATGAAGTTTCGGAATCCAATATAGATATGGTAATTCAAATTCATTTTGGTTGTTTGGAATATTAAAAATATTCAAAACTGACATATGATTTTGAGGAATTTCTTCCTTAGAAAGAGAACTATAAGTTGGATTACCACTTGTAGAATTAAATCCACGTTCCTCTAAAATACATTTAATATAATGAGCCTTGCAAACAAAGACAATGTATGGCTGGGCCGGGAGTCAAACCCGGGACCCCTGCATCTGACATAGTCTAGTAAGTCTACCTACTGAGCTATCCAGGTCGATGTCCACGGCCCAAACCATTACATTCCTCCATTCTTAAAATGTCTGCCATGGGACACAACCCAAGTTCTTATTTACCCTTGGCGTGACTTTCGCCTGCAAGTCCAGAGGTGGTCAACGGCACCGAGTTATGCATCAGGAAAGGAGAAAATGCATGGCTGGCCTGGGAACTCGCTTCCCCTGCATCACCAGTCAGGTGTTCTACCTACTGAGCAACCAAGGTCGATATCCACGGCCCAAACCATTACAAGTAGATTACTAGTATTCCATATTGGTATTGTTGCTGATACAAAGCTATCATGGTAAGAGACTGTTCGAGTAATTGCATTGAATATGATGAGTTTGAGTTGCTTGAATTATAGTTATGATGTTATTACTTTCTTCGACAATATAATTCATGTGCATAAGCGTCGGAAGCAAATTGAAATTGGGGTGGGGTGGGGGGAGCTAAACCAAACAGAAAAAAAACGTTTGGTGGAGGCTAAGCCCCAATTTTCAATGCCTATATGTCTATATTTGCAAACAAGTGAGGGGGATTAGCCCCCTCCCCCCCCCCCCCGTTCCGACGACTATGATACATGTACATTCAGGCGTTAGGTTATTAAGACTTTAATACATTAGTGTGTGCTTATTATTTTTCCGTCTGAAACTTAAGGTTTCCCAAGGTTGCGCATACTTAAATATAAATTAAAATGGGACCCATATATTCAAAAAATATCTTTCGTTCGACCAATAGTTGAATATGGGGATGTGGCATGGGATAATTGAACTGAAGTGCAATCCAAATTTTTAGAAAACATACAGGTGGAAGATGCAAGAAAAAAATATAGGTGTGCATTAGGCGCAACATTTAGAATTTAATACATTAAAAAAATAATCAATATACTGAGCTGGATTGGCCACACGTAAATTACTTTTCATTTTTATTTATTCTTCTCATGAAATTTAAGTATGTAAAATGTTTGGCACGTATAAAATTCAAATGTTGGCCTTTTGTCATAGTTTGAAATACATGTATTATTGGTATGTGTGAACCTCTCACACCCACTTGTGTGTAATCAAGGCGATATTTAGAACATGAAATAAAACTAAAAGTACATGTCAAGTATTTAAAAAGAAATTGCACAACCATCTGTAGTTCCGAATTGTTTTAGACAACAGGTTTGCGGCTTCTTGACCACAACCCCCTTCTTCAAAAACATTAATTTTTGGGACTTTTTTGGTGTCTATTTTTTTTTTTTGGGGGGGGGGGTTGTTTCAGAGTAGTAACCTTTTTGTGAATGCTACTTGTAAAGACTTCAATTTAAAAATTCAAACCTTAACGAAATATTTCATTAATTTATTGTTCTAAATCTAAATTTTTAATTTTTTTTCTCTCTCTAGTGATTTAAATTTGTTGGAAGGGATATATTGATATCCTCTGGTTAGCCTTTTGACAATAAATATTTAGACATTTAAATTACTGGTTTATTATGAGAACTGCCTTCCATATCTCGATTTACTGGAGTAATATCCCTTGACATTCGCTGGCTCTTGGTAAGTTATTTTGCTTAAGGTCTATGTTTTAGCTAACAAAGACAAATTAAAATAAGCCTAACATTACACTATTAGGTAGTTAACTACCCTTAACAGTGTTATGCTTGGAATATCTTGGAAAGAGATGGAAGTTGGCTAATATCGAACATGTGTTGACCAGTGTACGTATTTAGCTTGGCCACACGTAAATTACTTTTCATTTTTATTTATTTTTCTCATGAAATTTAGGTTTGTAAAATGTTTGGCACGTAAAATTCAAATGTTGGCATTTTGTCATATTCTGAAATACATGTATTATAATTGGTATTTGTGAACCTCTCACACTCACTTGTGTGTAATCAAGGCGATATTTAGAACATGAAATAAAACTAAAAGTACATGTCAAGTATTTAAAAAGAAATAGCAAAACCACCCGCCGATCTCTTATTCTACTAAGATAGCTTGTTTTATTACAATATATCGTAATTTATCTATTGAATGAAACTGATTTTTCACACAGCTGTTACTTTGAATTTGACTGTGTGGAACCATAGGCACTCCCCAGTTTAATTATTATATATATTTTATATATTTAACAATTTTAAAGCTGGGGAGTGCCTATGTGTGGAACTTGCTACAATGTAACCGGGTGAGGAAAATGTAATAGACTGATAAAAGCAGAATATTTTTGATATGGAATTCATTTTGCACTAGTGAACATATAGTTAGATCAATCATTTTCCACTTGTGAAATAAATCTATATCCTATTACAAAACATTATATATCCTCAACGCAAAATATTAAGACCATAAATAAATTCCAAATCCAACTACAAACCATTGAATTTCTATGTAAGTGATGTCGTATTGTTGCTGATATTGACAAAATTGGTAAAAATTATAATAATGAACGAAAATCTATTTTAAAAAATATCTGAGACAGTAACAATGTAGAAATTTTAATATGAACCTCTATTGGTGATTTCTTTGAATAATGAGCGATATTGTACAAAACCAAAGGACGTAAATCTGTTTTGTGAGAAATTAAAAGTTGCTCGTTTCTTCTCAGATTTGTTCTTCAATATATATTGACCGGAATTACAAACTTGGTAATGAATACATGTACAGGTTTCTTTCATGTGCGATATGCCTGACGTCAAAATAGCCATATCAGCTTCCAGGACTGATAGGGATCCTACAGGACTGATATGGATTTATATCACACCCCATTTAAAATAGCATATGTGATTTTACACCTATTTTTCGTTCATATTTTTCGTAAAAGTGTATTTAACCAGGATTTAATATAATAAGCTAGTTGGTGATTATTTGTATTTGCTCAATTAGATGAGAGCTGTATTGTTATTACTACACTGTAAGTATTAATAAACAAAATAAAACATACCCTTTTCGATAACACACCCTGCAATGGTCCTAGGGCCTTGGGCTGATGCTGGATGTGTTATGAAAAAGGGTATGTACATGTATATTATTCTCTCTCTCTCTCTCTCTCTCTCTTTATCTCTCTCTCTATATATACATGTATATAAAATTACCGAACTTACCGGCTTTGTTAAGACTCGTACACACTATCACAGAATGGTCGATAAATAATTATTTATGATTATTCTTTCCAGAATTATGAGTGCCGGAGCACGGTTTCTTCTTTTCGTAAAGGCGGCAAGTGACGGAGAAAATGTTGGTGACTGTCCGTTTTCACAAAGAGTAATGATGTATGCGGGCCTCAAAGTACCAAATAACGAACTGGAGATAAAACCGGTAGACCTTAGCAATAAACCCGAGGATTTCCTATTACTTAATCCCGAAGGAAAGGTTCCAGTGCTGATTGACCGAAAGAGGGATAACAAAATTATCTCTGATTCTGCAGAAATAACCAGGTATATTCATGAACAATATCCAGACTTAGACTGTCAGCAAGATTACAGTGGTCCTGCTCTAGATGCTTGCTCGGGTGTCTTCCCTAAGCTTGCTGCTCTTATAAAAAACAAAGACCCCTCTCAAGTAGACACGCTGAGGCAAAACCTGATATCGGAGTTAAAGAAAGTGGAAAATTATTTGGGTGGCGCTGATCATAAAGGAAAGTTCCTGCTGAGCGACAGCCTATGTGAGATAGATTGTATGTTTCTCCCTAAATTACGTCACGTCATGGTTGCTGGAAAACAATATGGCGGTCTCGAAATTCCTGATGAATTCAAACATTTAAAAGAGTACATTTCAAATGCAGAACAAAGCGAAATTTTCATTAGAACAAATTGTCCTGAGAGTGAAATAATCCATGGTTGGAAAAAGCATACACAATAGACAAAGATAAAGAGAAATAAAAAAGCAATACGAAATTTCATAGGCACTCTTTTTTTCTTAATCAAGAAAAATACCCCCTTGCCTGGTAAATCACAAATTGCTTATACCAGCCATCTTTAACTTTTATTGGACTTCATAAATATTATAAGCTTGAAACTGCATGAAATATGAAGATAACGAACAGTATTCAATCTCGAAAATCCAATGAAACGATACAAATTTGGAGCAGAGCAAACACAGACCCCAAATTTAGAGGTGGGATCAGGTGCCATGGAGGAGTGAGCATCTCTTGCCGACCGGTCACACCCGCCGTGTGCTCCTTGTCATGATCGAGGGAAAAAAAACGGAAAAATCCATAGACAGTTCAGTGTATAAATAATGGCCTAACAATTAGTATGGAAAACGTCAGTCAGCATTTGACTCAATGATAGGTTGTATGTGCTGACAAGGTCATTGTATCGACAGTAAAACTTGCGAAAAGATGACTTCAAACGAGACGGTTGATATCCTTGTTTCACCAACTTGTTTGTCAATAGCTTGCCTCGTTTTAGAAAGTGTTCATACTGAGAGACAGAAACTCCATATGCAGGTGATAAGGGTATATTGCTACATACATGTACATGTAAGTAAGGGAAGTTTACGATTGAAAAGTTAAAGGCATCACGTTTATCATAAAGCTACCATTAACGTCTATTTCTAGTAAAATATCTAAATATGAAACAGATGTGTCAGAATCTGTGGTATCTTTTATTTCATATATGAATGAAAGTAACTATTGTTAATTGATAATACGTCGTCGATATATGTATCGAAATGTCGAGTTGAAGGTCACAGCAAGTGTTTTCTTCTCATGTAGAAGTTTTTGTATACATTCTGCTTCAAATGATGATAATTCCCTGTTTTTATGTTAACGTTCATTATCTGATCTGCTATTCGGTGCTTTAGTTTATTAACTGACGGAGGTTCTGGTGCTGGAAGGGGCTCTATTAATTTGTATTCTACTGTGAGAAGTTATTCCCCATTGCCATTCACCTTTGATAATAAATCACGGTATTTAATGTATTTGAAAGGTTAATAGAATAAGAGAATTATGCATTTTTATGCCCCGCCATGAATATGGCCGGGGCATATAGTGTTTGTCATGTCCGTCTTCCGTCCTTCCGTCCTTCTGTCCTTCCGTCCTTCCGTCTGTCCTTCCGTCACACTTTGCGTTTAGCTCTGTTCAAAGCTCAGTTTCAAAGAAACTATCCAAGATATTTTTATCAAACTTCATATGCTGATAGATATTGATGAGGGCTATGCAACTGCATCAACATTTTTTGACCTTGACCTTTCCTTTGACCTTGACCTCACTTTTCTTAAATTAGTGTTTAGCTCAGTTTTAAAGATACCATTCAAGATAGTGTAATCAAACTTCATATGTTGATACATACTGATGTAAGCTATTCAATTGCATCAACATTTTTTTTACCTTGACCTTTATTTTGACCTTGACCTCACTTTTCTTAAATTGATGTTTAGCTCTGTTTTAATGAAACCATTCAAGATATTTTTAACAAACTTCATATGCTGATACATACTGATGAGAGCTATTCAACTGCATCAATATTTTTTACCTTGACCTTTCCTTTGACCTTGACCTCACTTTTCTTAAATAAGTTTTTAGCTCAGTTTTAAAGATACCATTCAAGATAGTGTTATCAAACTTCATATGCTGATACATACTGATGAGAGCTATTCAACTGCATCAACATTTTTTGACCTTGACTTTTCCTTTGACCTTGACCTCACTTTTCTTAAATTAGTGTCAAACTTCATATGCTGATACATACTGATGAGAGCTATTCAACTGCATCAATATTTTTTGACCTTGACCTTTCCTTTGACCTTGACCTCACTTTTCTTAAATAAGTGTTTAGCTCAGTTTTAAAGAAACCATTCATAATATTTTCATCAAACTTCATATGCTAATACATACTGATGTAACCTTTTCAACTGCATCAACATTTTTGACCTTGACCTTTCCTTTGACCTTGACCTCACTTTTCTTAAATTAGTGTCAAACTTCATATGCTGATACATGCTGATGAGAGCTATTCAAATGCATCAATATTTTTTGACCTTGACCTTTCCTTTGACCTTGACCTCACTTTTCTTAAATTAGTGTTTAGCTCAGTTTTAAAGAAACCATTCATAATATTTTCATCAAACTTCATATGCTAATACATACTGATGTAACCTTTTCAACTACATCAACATTTTTTGATCTTGACCTTTCCTTTGATCTTGACCTCACTTTTCTTAAATTAGTTTCTGAATCAAACGTCATATGCTGATACATACTGATGTAAGCTATTCAACTGCAGCAATATTTTTTGACCTTGACCTTTCCTTTGACCTTGACCTCACTTTTCTCAATTTGTGTTAAAATGTTGCATTACTAATATACCCTTGGCGGGGCATTCATGTCCTATGGACATATTTCTAGTTTTTTATTGTATTATATTACTAGTACACAAAAAGTACTTACATAGTTTTAATGATCAGTTAGACTTGTAAATAATAGATAAATAAAAATGAGACAAAAATAACATTTTATTAAATGTTCTCACAGACAAAAACAGGCCAATCAGAGAAGTAATGATATGGGGTTAATAAAATTCAATTCAAATTCAATAAAATTCAAGCATTATTGTTTTGTTAATCGTCTGCATGGTGATTGTGATAAACGGACTTACTGTATGAGTTCTTATTACTTTTTACTGAATACAAGACTATAATCATTTCGTTGATCCTGATTATCCTATTTCTCTTGCTCTTGGGCAACAAAGCTTCATCTATCAGTTTATTTTATACGTTTATGGAACCTTTTAAATTGTTGGAATTATACATGTACTCAGGTGACTGTTAAGGCCCTTGGGCCTTTTTTTTTTACCTTGACACTTATTAAAAATGTTTAACTTGAGAAAACTTTCACATCAAGATTTTAAACTTGGAACTAAGAATAAGAAGATTAAGCTTGGATGCACTCGCCATATATATTTTTCACCATGAGCCATTTCTTTATCTCATTGTAAAAAAAAAAACAAATACAGACCATGACTTGAGAATACTGAATCTGAATTTAAGAATTTTGAAAGTGAGAATTTGAAATTTCAATGTTTAACAACGAAATTAAGATGTGATGCACCGTACCAAAGCTTTTGAATTGTTAGGTGACTTTTGATTATTAGTAGGTAATAATTATTTTGAGCAGTATGCAAGATTGCTGGCACCAATAAAAAATTTAAGTTGATCTCTCATATTGCCCACATCATATACAATGTTGGTCCATTATAAGAAAATCAAACTTTGAAGAGGAGACTTTTTTTAATTTAAAAAAAAATGAGTTATTATCACAGAATTCTAGATATGTTGTGACCGTCCTCGAAAAATTTGAAATGGCTGCGATATCTATCTTTTGATTTATTAACTAGGGAATATTTTCATGATTTTTCGTGAAAAATAATGAAGTCAGGTAATGTCTATACAATTACTGAGATAACACCTACTCTCTGGAAAGTAGGGAGTTCACATCCTATATTATTTGATACACGTAATTTAGAAATTGGCTTAATATGGTATAAACGTGGCAGAAAATTCCATATAGGGCGAGAGCGAAGAATAAATTACTACCCACATAATTTTGTACACTGTCAAAGCGAAACCATTTTAACCTGTGTAACGAATATATCTCAACGAGAAACGTTACATGTTAATTTTCTGTCGATTCATTATAATTAACGTAATTCTAATAAATTTCAACGTCAGAAAATAAAATTCTGACATATCTAAAGCAACAGCTGACTGTGCACTATAATACCCGAGGTAGCGGAGATGGGGATGGGGGAGGGGGTCAAGGGGACCCGCACCTCTCGTAAGAGTTATTAAATTTAATATAGAAAATTGTCTTTAAAAAATCTACAACCAATACAAAACACGGATCCCTGGACGTTCCATAGATGGGATCAGGTGCCTAGGAGGACTAAGCATCCCCGTCGACCGGTCACATCACCGTTGACCGTATGTATTGATCGGGTAAACAGAGTAATTCGAAGTCTTATTCAGTATAGAAGCAAAGGTCTAACAATTGGTATGAAATGTCAGTAAATATACGACCCAGTGATAGGTTATATTGCTAATAAGGTCATGTATAACGATAATAGAATTCATAGAATGCTACCTTTCAATGGGTTGTTGAAATCCCTGCAACATCAACTTATTTGTTAGTAGCTTGCCTTGGTCGCACTCAGAGCATGCTCTTGACTTGGGAGACATAAAACACCGTAACTATGCAAGTGATAATGGAATATTACTACATAAATAAGGAATATTGGCGATGTACATAGTGTTTTTATTTCGAGTTCACTGGGATAGATCGAACTGACATATGAATGGAAGTAACTATAATTGTAAATTGATAAAACACCGTCGATATATTTGAATGTCGAGTTGAAGGCCACATTCATGTACGAAAACCTTTTCTGTCGTAAACAGTACTAACTGATTGCAAAAGTTTAATCAGTGTACTAATGATTTGGTTCCTCAGGCCCTTTTTATTATTTTTCAATTAATTTTAGCAGAGAAAAATATAATATGTTAATATATAGGTTCTTGTTTTTTTTAGCTTAATCATCTCTTATTTTTAATGACATCTATATGAAAATAGAATTTGTTTTCCTTTTTAATAATTTCTTTTCAATTCGAAATTTATATGAAACTATTATGCACAATTAGGGACCTATAGACTATAGTACATGTATATAGGTCCCTGGTACAGATCATGTGTAGAGCAAACATGGACCAGTGAATATAGCAAGGTCAGAAAATGATGATGTAGTCGAAAAGCTCTCTATCAGTATATTATTCACGTACATCAGAGGAGCACATACCCTGTCGACCTCTCAAACACACTGTGTCCCTTTTGTCAATGATCGGATAAACCGAGAAATGAAATGGTGAGAATTCCGCTGCTAGTGAACTGTCAAACGATCTTTGTTCATTTACAATATAACTACACCGAAAATTATAATTATATATCAAAACAAAAGATGGTTGGAATTAGATTGTATATTGTATATACTACAGCCTTAGCATATTCCATCGGGATCGGTCTTCTAAAAATCATCCACGCAGTAATGGCGACCAACTTTCACTTTAGTCGGGAAACACCCCCAGAATCAATTTTTACTGATTTCCAGACGCTTAATAAGTTTCAAAACAAGGTAATTACAGATGTTACTCTTTTCTATATGATCATTTTATTAAACATCATTTTACGTTATGTTTGTTGGTTTCTACCATTGGTCAAGCTAAGACGTTTGACTATGAATGGCCTTGGGTAAACAAGATTTATATAGTCCGAAATATCTGACGTTTTCCAGGCTTCTTTGAAAACGATTTTGATATTGTCGTGTCAGGAAAACGACGTCGAATATCAATGTTGCCAAAAAAGCCTGGAAAATGTCAGATATTTCAGAGTAAACAAGGTTTAGAGGTTTTTACTGGCACGCTAAGTGTCAAAATCGTATAAAAGCCTACAAAACGTTAGATATATTTCGGACTAGAGTAAACTAGTGACGTTTAAGTATTATATGTCACTGGGTAAACGTATCGTGATTAATCCCTGTGATAAAATATATCAAAGAATTATTTTTGTTCCAAGTGGAATAAACAGAATCATAACTACATGTAGACCATATAAAATTCTGCAGTAGTTTACTGTGAAAGGCACAGGAAAAGCCTCACTAATATGTTGACGGTGCGATCATTAGGGTGAGTGCAGATGCACCTTTTCAGTGTACTATTTACTATTTAGACCCGTCTCTTCAAACCGCACGAGACATTTGGTGCATCTAGACACTCTGACGTCACATGATGTTGTATATAAGTTGCATTACCAAACCGAAGTCTGAACAGTGCTGATTTTAATGAAGAAAGTTTTTTTTTTTACTATTTATCTGCAACATATTCATTAAATCAAAGCGAGTTTATTTTTTGTTGATTTTTTATTGTTATTTTCGCAAGAATGCATTGTGGGTCCAGAAATTTCTGCAGAAAAAAATCATTTGGATCAATGTGCAAGTCTGAATTTTTTCTTGGCCCATAAGTTGTCATTAGGGCTCACTGCCCTCACTATTAACCGTAGTTAGAATATGTTCCATATGTAAAGTAGCCAAATGGAGTGGATCCACCTTGACAATTGCACAGATATTTGCAGTTTCTCTTAGTAAAAAATGAACACTGCCATTATACTCATATGGAAGGCATGGGGGGGGGGGGGGTATCATTTTGTAAGCTCAGTGTTCACAGTACCTCTAGTTTATTAATGATATTCTTTAAGATCTGATGATTAGGATTGCTATATATAGGTATGCTGAATTATGATAATTTTCTTTCAATTGTAGCAATTCAAACAGCTACTGGAATATGGTTTTGAATTCCTTGCTGATCCAGGGAAGGTAATCATGCTGAATTATTAACATTTAATATATAAGATGAGGTAATGGATATGAAATATAAATTGAAAAATAAATTTCTTTAAAGTATAAACAGTTCAGCCTCATTAATTCGGATGCTAATGTTTCCAAATTAAATTGTCTGGAATACATCTGGATTACTAAAAACCTATTTTTCCTAATTGCTAGGTATGGACATACATTTGGTTTGGAACCAATTTTTTTTATCTGGAAAGAGAAGGGTCCTGATTATTGGGTTCCTGATTATCAAGGCTTGACTGTATTCCTTTCATGCAAAATATGAAATTCCAAGTTTTAATTACAGTGTTGAAATATCATTTCAGTCATCCCGATTAATGGAACAGCTGGAGGTGTTTGCTGAAGAAAATGGAGTGAATGTTACAGGCCTAAAAAATATATTTAAAAGTTTACTCTCATTCAGCAACAGTATGTAGAAAATATCAGTTTATAATTGAGATCTCTTTGATAAATAACTCTGATTACATATTAATATAACGTTGATTAAATGCTTTAAAAGATATATCACTATATTCTTAGAGTTATGTACATGTTTCTACAATGTATGGCAAAACATTTTATTAAGCAACTACTTGTAAAAAGAAGGAAAGTACAAGGTTTCCACTTTAAATATGTATCCAAGTACAAATACCCATGTTTAGATTTTTTTCTACTATAGAAGTTTATGGCAGAATTTTAAGTTGTATCAGAAGCAAAACATAATTAAAAATGCATATAAGACTATTACTGGGTAGAAGTAAGTGGAACAGTATACTAAAAATACTCCACTGGCATAGTGAATAGTAGATAAATGGTTTCTGACATAATGAGTGTAAGACAGAGAGAAGTTAACTGCTAGTAAATGAAAAAAAAAAAAAAAAAAACATGAAGGGGCTTTTAGATGTTATATCACAGGGAATCAATGAGTTATGGTTTGACTTAAATTAAAATGAAGATTAGTCTGCTTAATTACTTCAGACAATACTACATGAACACCATTTAAATACAATGTTCCTGAAAAATTATTTCAAACATTTTTATTTGTTACCAGGTGCATTGAAAAAGAGTCTGTCTGCATCACAACTAAAAGAAGATTTAACAAATCTAGGTAAGTGTTTGTCCCCCTGAATTTTTCATCATTTATCATTCTTACCATTCTTCATAGGAATAGTTTATAGCTAGGAGAATCATATTTCCTATTTTTAGGTGGATCTGTTGGGTAATTTGCTGACTACCTAGCCTTATTAAACCTTAACAACTTAGTAAACTGTGTGCCTTTAAATTTTCTTTCAAAAAGTGCATGTGAGCACAAGGAGGAAATAATTTACTTCTTTTTATGGTGCCCTTGTCTCTGAAACGAATGAATCCTTTTCAAACTATCAGATAATTAAAAAAAATATCATTATTTAAATGTCACAAGATGAAAATTTAGAAAAATTAAAGTTATATAAAAAATTAATGATAAACAACTTACTACCAGTTTGAAATTTCTGATTACCAAAGTTAAACTTTAGTCTATCATTTGCTGCCATTTGTCGTTATTTCTTTATGTTGATTTGATAGGTTTAGCAGAGGACAAGTCTGAATACTTTTCACAACAAGTAAGATTTAACTAATTTGTTTTTAATCAATTTATTGGATTTTTATCCAAATTATTTATCAACTAAGTGTGAGTTATGAAAGAAAATATATCATTAAATAGCAAATCATAATTTCTATTTAATAAAACAATCTAACTTTCACTGATTTTTACCTTTTGTTTACTCATTTATATAAATTTTTAACATTATATGATATATAGCTCACCTGAGCCAGAACTATTGTCTGGAGGCTGTCTGTCTGGGTGGGTGTAGTACTTGTGTCATTTTCTATGTGTAAACTTTTCACATATACTAAAATTCTCCAGAAACAATGGACCATTTTTTTTTCATATGAAGGACCACCTCTAGTTGCATCTAATAAAAATCTTCTTCTCAAGAACCACTGTGCTAGAGAAGACAAAACTTATGTGAAGTGAAAGCTTTCTTAATTTATATACATTCAGATTTGTTCAAATCATGGCATTAGGGTCAGGCAACAGCATAGGATCTACTCATACTCAAAAAAAATAAATCCTTAAAAGAAATCTTTTCCAGAGTAAACAATAGGGCTGGGACAATACAACATTTTCTATATCGTTACGTATCACCATATTTGAGCCACAATAGGATATGTATCAAATATGTTGAATTAGTTATAAATTGTTTCTTTTGTATTGAAATGAACAAAACAATTACTTACAAATAAGAATAATTTATATTCTGTTATATATCTATAATTGTTAAACAAAATTATTTTACACAAGTGGTGTTTATTATAATGTATTTCATATTTATATTTTGCATATTTATTTTATATATTTAACCAAAATGTGAAGTAAACTGAAAAAAACATAAGTCAGAATTTTTTTCGATATTTCTTCATACGTATCGACATGCGTATCATCCTCACATTGAATCAATATTATTGATATCTCGATATATTGTCCTAGCCCAAGTAAACAAGGCTATTGAAGCATATTCATGTTACATAGCTTCAAGTTTAGTTGAGACATGAGCACATGGGATTTGAATTGCATCACAAATGAGGTCAAATTTTTTTCAAAAAAATACAGAGAGAAAAAAATCTTATAAACATGATAAAAATCCTCTTCTGAAGGCTAGGGCTGGGACGATACAATTTTTTCTATATTGATACATATTAAGATATTTGAGGCACTTTAAGATATGTATCACGATATGTATCACGATATGTTGAATTAGTTATAAATTTTTTGGTATCGAAATGAACAAAAGATTGCCTCATAAATAAGAATAATTCATTGAAAGAAGTTGTATATATATTGTAAAACAAAATTATTTTACACAAGTGGTGTTTCTTTTAATGTATTTTATATTTATATTTGGCATATTTATTTTATATATTTAACCAAAATGTTAAGTAAACAAAGAAAAACATAGTCGGAATTTTTTGCGATATTTCGATATTTCTTCTTACGTATTGATATGCCTATTGTCTTCACAAAGAATCGATATTATTGATATCTCGATATATCGTCCCAGCCCTTCTGAAGGCCAAAGTGACTCAGGTGAGCAATGTGACCAAGTAGCTTCTTGTTTCAGTAGTTTTTGCCGTTTTGTCCTCTAATGAATATGAGCATTATGGGCATGTAAAAAAAGGGGGTTGTTAGAGTGCATGATTTTAAAGATAATTGAGCTTAGCGTCTTCATTTGATTCTATTTATTTCAAATTTTTTGTGGACACTTTTTTTAGGGGGGAGGGGGGGGCTTGAAGGAGGGGGTGATTTTGCAGTTCTGTATATTTTTTTTAGATTATGTACTTGTGAATGTTGTAGCAATGCTGCCTGTTTTGTAGTGGACCAGTAATTTGGCTGCTCTGTCCAAGAGTGCCCTAGGACAAACTCTGATGGTCAATCAGCTGGTGGACATGGAATGGAAATTTGGAGGTCAGTAAATCCTAATTTAAATGAAATAAATTACAGTGTACTTGGATAGATTTCAACATCACCAGCTGGGGATTGCAATATATAGCCTACTTTTCAAATACACTGCAGTAGAGTAGAACTTACCTGCAATCGTCAAGCTGGTTTAGGTTTCATTTAAAAGTACAGCTGTTAAAAGAAGCATGCTATGATCATTAACATGATCTCTAACTATTGTTGACATTGTGCACAAAATATTTCTAGCATGAGCTGTGTAAGGTGCAGTCTTTAAGCTAGAAGTGGAACTGTTATAAAAAGCCAGCTGTGCTCACTTAAGTGTTCCTAGTCTGCTGTCATTGTATGCAAATTACATGTATTTATATCTTGAGCCATACACTAAAACCTTGAAGTACTACCCAGATATTGATGTTGTGAAGATTGTCCAGTTTGGCAATGTATATGGCCTAATTCCATGTTTACAACATAATCTACTTGAAAACTGGACACTTTCTAGCTACTGGTAGTAGTAATTCTTGAAATCAAAAATTTTTTCCTGTTAAATTTGTAATGAAGATGAATCGTTGTGCATACTTAAAAATGCTAAAGAGTTATAGCAAAAAATATTAGTAATAAAATTTTTGAATAATTTCCCAGGTGTCTTTATATGACATTGTAAATTTTTGGACATATTCAGTGAAAGAAATGCATAAGTTATTTTGTGACAACTATGAATTCTCTCGCCTAGCAAAAAATATTAGGAACACAATCTTTGAACTTCTTCCTGGATAGAAATGCAGACATTATTTTGTGACAACCGTGAATTATCTCTACAGTCTAGCTGTAAAATACATTTTAATATCAATATTACATACCCTTAAACACCCTTAAAAATTTCAGTGACATAAAATGCATATGCATTTAAAACTTAGTGGAATGCATATGATTACTCCTTCATTATAACAGCTAGAGTAAGTTCATTTAAAGAATAAGGCAATGCTTTATATTGAAGTGTTAATTTCAAATACTTGTTGTCCATAGAAGCATGACACCCAAACTTTGAAGTCCCTTGCAATTTTGTCTATACATATTTGACACCTAGTTTTACTTGAGTCAGGGCTTAGTGGGTCCTTTTTGGACAGTTTGGCCAAAACCATTTTTTGGGGGGAAATATACATAAAAGTATATGAAATTTGGAGGTGTATCTCATCTAAATGTAACAAAAGTAATGCATAAGATTAAGAAAAGTAACCAATTTTGTGAATTTAGATTGTCAAAGACTAACAAACACTAAAATCTAAACACATGTACATAGTTATGGAAAACGATTATGACTTTTAAGATAAATATTATTCGATTATGATATCCCATTCTTACTATCCATAAATGTTTTTGGTTAAATTGCTTTGCTTTCTACTTTCCTTTTATTCATGTTTCTTTTGATGCTGTATATAGCAGGTAATATGCATTCCTTCAAACACTCTAGTTTATTTCTATCAGTAGAACTTTTTGGCCATCTGAGTAAATGTCATCCTTAGGGTGGCTCTAAACACGTCTGTACACTGAAAAGTTTCAATTCCATGGTACGTAGAACTGCCCTTAGATTGAAGATATGATAAAATCTACAATGAATAAAACACTGAAACTAACAACAACATAATGACTTGAATCCTTAAATTGTAATTGCAACTTCCCTTATTTATGTAGCAATATATCATTACATGTATCACCTGCATATGGAGCTTATGCCTGCCAGTTGATTTGATGTATAAGAGCATGCATATGTTCTCAGTATGAACAGTTTCTAAAATGAAGCAAGCTTTTGGCAAATAAATAAGTTTATGAAACAAGAATATCAAATGTCTCATTTAAAGTCAAAGTGTTGCGAATTCTATGGTCAGTATCAAGTCATTGTTAGCAAATACAATCTATCTTTAAGTCAAATACTGACTGACTTTTTCACACAAATTGTTAAGCCATTATTTTTACACTGAATTGTCTACAGATACTTTTGTTTACCCGATCATGACAAGGAGCACACAATTGGTGTGACCAGTAAACAGGGAATGCTTACTCTTCCATGGCACCTGATCCCACCTCTAATCTTTTTAGAGGTCCATGTCTGGTCTACTCCCATTTTGTATTGTTTCAGTGGACTTTTGAGCTTGATTACTGTTTGTTAATTTCATCATATTTTATTCCAAACCTCTTGACATACACAAGTATTCTTAATTAGACCAAAATAGTGTAGTTGAATGCATTATTTGCATGTACTGGTATTTTATACCACTGTAAAAATTAAACAACAATGATTCTTTTTATGAATACTTCATTGTCTTTGATCATTTTTCCTGGGGAAGCATGGCTGGTCAGTAACCCTGTGTTGAAAATGATTAACTTAAACTCATCATGTACACACATCTTTATATGGTGTTATATTCTCAAAGTACAGTCATATTTGTACGTAAGAGAATTATTTCTTTAATATTTGTTAATTAGTGATCTTTATCTTTTGCAGTGACAGCTGCTAGCAGTGAAGTTGACAAAGTAGGAAACACATTCTTACAGGTAAATAATAAACAAATCAGAATATCTGTGTGCCAGTGCTATGCAGCATTTGTGCTATCTATCTCATTCATCGAAGTAGCTGGTAGCCTAGAATTCCTCGTGTTCATCAGAGACTTGAAGAACACTGGTCATGCATTCTGGTAGATCCTGATGATGATGATGATGATGAGCATGATAAAGAGTCCTTAGTGAATTTGCCAGAGTCCATTTTAGCAAACTTCTTAGCCTGAATTTGTCAGGTCTATTGCTAAAACTATGTCAAATTCATTATATCATCTGGTGGTGATGGTCCCGATGTACCAATGCTGCAACAAAACATATTCCATTAATTAAATTTATTTTCCATTAATGCATGGGATTAACTTTTTTTTTTTTTACAATTTATGCATATATACAATGAAAGCAAAAAACCTATCCCCATGGATAAATTGTACTGTGCATATATATATATATATATAGTCCTTAAACACATTTGTACTGAAAAGATTTAGTACAAGTTTCTGTACAATTACAATATCAAACTTATTACTTTTTGGAGTTGATTTTGGGTTGAAATTTAGCCACAGATGGTCCTAGTTGGAAATATACTAAATTTTTCCCAAAATACAATATTTTTTTCAACTTAAGGAAAATGAATATTGAGAGATAGTCAGATTTAAAATACAGTCAAACCTCATTAACTTGAACTAAATGGGTTCGAGAAAAAAACTTATAGACATCCGAGGATTCAAGATACTTTTAAAAAGAATAAGTGGTTGGGATTTCCAAATCATTTTGACTTATCCATGTATTTGAGATATTGGTGTTTGAGATATTGAAGTTCAACTGTATTTAGGAACTTAAATGTGCATACACGATTATAATAAACATTTTTAGTTCAGTGTGTATTTTCACTAAAATATTGATTAAAGACAACTTTTTGAGAGTTATCTCCAGTAGAGTGATTGTATAAACATACATGTAGCTTGAATTACCATGATTACCTACGTACAGTGAAGTGACCATACCTCATGACATGGAACATATCAAAAATCAACATGCTTAATATTAAAAACCTAGTGTCAACTTTTTATTGACCTAGAATTATAAGACTAAGAGTATTTTCCTTGGAGAATACTCTTATGTAGCTTAATATAGTGATTGGACAAGTGCTGTTAAGAAGTAAACGTTTACATGCTTAAAAAATACGGACAATAATCGTGGATACATAAATCTGTCATTGGCAACTTCAGTGTACGTAGGTAATTCAAGCTACGTAGCTTTATATGATGTCAACAAAAAATTTGAACCTGATTGCACACATCTCGGTATTTACACTTGGAAAAGCAAAATACTGTACGTTATATTTTATTATCCCCTTGTTCAATTTTTAGGTCACCTGAGTTGCTCAGGTGACCTATTGCTATCCGTTTTTGTCTGTCGTCGTCTGTTATCCGTCGTGCGTTGACTTTTGAACATTTTCAACTTCTTCTCTAGAACCGCTTAACCAATTCAACCAATTTTGGCATATAGCATCTATAGATGAAGGGGAACAAAAATTGTGAATTTCATGGTCCCTGCCCCCACCCCCTACCCCACCCCCCGGGGGCCTGAGGGGTAGAGCTAAAACCACCAAAATTGGTGCAATCAGGCAATCTCTATTGATTATATAGTGAAAATGCAGATGACCGTAAAGGCCCTTGGGCCTCTTGTATTTCTTTGATTGGAATATGAGAAGATCACACAATAGATGAATAAATTAAAAATTATAAATCAAAGCAATATTCAATCCCTGTGCAAATTACATCACTTCCATTTCGAAACAAACTTACCCACACAAACACATAGAGCATTACTATATCCCCCCTGCAGCTCCATTGCAAGGGGATAATAATTTCCTGACACAATTTAGAAATAATGTGCATGTTCTGGAAATCAATAAAAAACAACATACTGGAATAAGTAAGAAACCTTTATATTTTTGCTCAGTTTATTATATGTATGCCCTGTCATGAATATGACTGGGGCATATAATGTTTGTCATGTCTGTCTTCCATCCTTCTGTCCCTTCATCTTTTTATCTTTTTGTCTGTCCTTCCATCACACGTTGCATTAAGCTAAGTTTCAAAAAAAAAATTATTCAAGATATTTTTATCAAACTTCATATGCTGATACATATTGATGAAAGCTATTGAAGTGCGTCATCATTTTTTGATCTTGACCTTTCCTTTAATCTTAACCTCAATTAAATGCATCACTAAATGATGTTTAAATGCATCACTTTTCCAAAATTTGTGTTTAGCTCAACTTCAAATAAACTTTTAAGATATTTTTATCAAAGCTTATATGCTGAAACATAAGGATAAGAACTATTCAACTTCATCAACATTTTTTGACCTTGACGTTTCTTTTTACCTAGACTTCACTTTTCTTTAATTTATGTTAAGCTAATTTTTATAACTGTATCATTATTTTTCGACCTTGACTTTTCCGTTGACCCTGACCTTACTTTCTTAAATCAGTGATTTTCTGAATTTCAAAGAAACCTAAGATATTTTTATCAATTGAAACCTAATATGCTTATACATATTGATCAGAGCTGTTTAAATGCATCAACATTTTATTGACCTTGGCCTTTTTTTAACCTTGATCTCACTTATCTTAACATGGTATTAAACTATGTTTCAAAGAAACTATTCGAGATATTTTAATCAAAGATATGCTGATACATGTTGGTGAGAGCTTTTCAACTGCATCAACTTTTTCGACCTTGACCCTTCCTTTGATTTTGATTTCAAATTAATGTGCTGAGAAATAATTTCAAAGAAAGAGTTAAAGATATTTTTATTAGAATTTAAATACTTTAACATATTGATAAGAGCTACATGTATCCAATGGCATCAACATTTTTGATCTTGTCTTTTTGTTTGACCTTGACTTCAAAGGATGAAGTCCCGTAACTATGGTCATAGGCCCCCTTTTCTACGATGAATTATAATAAATTACATTCATTCTGATAATTTTCAAACAAAAGTGAAGGAAAATGACACCTGCTGAATAGGCCTATAGGTCCTATAATTTAGAGGAATAACGCATTATCGAAATATATGGAGGTAACGAACAGTATTCAAGCTCAATAGTCCTTTAAACAATACAAATTTTGGAGCAGAGCAAACACAGACCTCTAAAACATCAGAGGTGGGATCAGGTGCCATGGAGAAGTGAGCATCCCCTACCGACCGGTCACGCCCACCCTGTGCTGTTTGTCATGATAGGGAAATAACGGGAAAATCCGTCAACAGTGTGTAACTAATAGCCTATTAATAAGTATAAAAAACGTCAGTCAGCATTTGACTAAATGATAAATTGTATTTTCTGACAAAGTCATTGTATCGACCAAAGAACTTATGAAATGATGACTTTAAACGAGACTGCTGATATTCTTGTTTCATCAATTTCTTTGTCAATAACTTACCTCGTTTCAGAAATTGTTCATACGTAGAGCTTGCTCTTGTGTACAGTATAAACATATACGTAGAGCATGCTCTTGTGTACAGTATAAATATATAAAGTTTGATAAAAATATCATGAATACTTTCACTGAAACAAAGCTAAACACAAAGGATTATGTGCCATACGGCTCCACAGTAAATTGACAAAAATATAAATATCTGAATTTAATTTCAACATGTTTTTAATCATTGATTTGTGTACTCTAATGGAATACCACTTTTATAGAAAATAGAAACACCATTTGGAAGTTATATATTTTTATTTTGGGTAGGGGTTACCATGTTTACATCAAATTCCCATTGAAAGAAACTTACCAAGATATTTTTATCAATTTCAAATACTGATACATATTGAGGAGAGCTATTTAATTTCCTCATCATTTTTTACCTAACCATTTCTTTGACCTCGACCTCACTTTTCTCAAATTTGTTTTTAGCTTAAAGAAACTATTTCAGATATTTTTTGAGTAAGCTTATGCATCAATACGTTATTTGGTGAGAATTGATCAACCGTGTCCATTTTTTTCACCTAACCTTCCAATATGAGCTTTGATTTGACTAATTATTGTGTATTAAACTCGGTTTTATAGAAACTATTCAAGGTACTTTCATCAAACTCCATACACTAATACGAATTTTTATAATACGGGACTAATGGGCCATGGGTGGGGCATTCATATCCTATGGACATATTTCTAATTTTATATAAAACTGTGGTATCCTTAATTCTAACCAATGATTAGTGTACAATGAACATGTGTTAATTGAGTACTTGACGTCATATTTTTATCTTGTTACAATAGAGTTATACCTATTGGGTACATGTTTATTTTTTCTGGCAAATCCAAAAAAAAGCTATGATATCAAGCGCAAGTTATGACGTTGACTTCCAGAGATTTGCCACAAGAAACTGAAACTCATTTGGATTCCTGCCACTTCCTTCTGATCAAGGTTGGGGGGGGGGGGGGGGTAATATTCTAATAAAATGGAATATCCGTGCATCAGTTTGATACCTCTTGCTACAATATAAAGGGTTTCTGTAGATCATAGTTTATTAAGACAAATAAACATGACAGTTATGGAATTTTAACTGACCTTTACATCTATATGCATGTATAGTTTGACATTTCTTTAAGCAGTCAGTTAGACCAAGCTCACTTCATCAGTCTTTTAGCTGAGAAAATCATGAGTGAAATCACGTAAAATTCTTATGTAATGCCTTTTCATACATTAGAAGTTAAATTTTGTCTAGCAGAGTCAACTAAATATATCTACAATACTGTAGATCTATTTTTATCTGTATTGCACTTTTCTCTTTAGTACATGTGTGTTTCTCCTACAGTTATATAATTTCATTCTTCTAATTGAAAGCAATTTTTGCATATTATATGCCAGGAGACTCCCCAGGGCTCAAGAGGGTGTGATCCATTGTGAAAGCTTGACAGTGAAACTTATCCCTCTCTAATTTATTGCTATTTCATTTATGGAAAGTAGTAGAGTAGAAGAAGTGCAAAGAAATTTGAGATACTGCAAGTATCAGGTATTTCTATTGATCAACCTTTTATGGACTTAAATGCCTATATATACAGTAGTATACATCCTATCAATTATAATTTCAATTCTGCCCCTAGCTTAAATTTTCTGGTTGATGATCAGGTCGACTTTTGAGGATCCTAAGACCTTAGTTACTTTTGGGATCAATGTTGATATCTGACACGATTTACCATACTTTTATGGGTGATATTGTTTATGAACAGGAGGTGTGTCATAACCTTGACCCGAGGTCATTCTGGCAAGTTCAAGGTCACTGGCAGAAAAAGTATAAAATTCTTGTCCGGGCGATAACCTTATAATAAAGAATCGTTGGAAGCTCATTCTTGGTACAAAAATTGTTTATGACCTGAGGGTGTGTCATGGCCATGCTTTACCAAAAGTCTTTCTGCCAAGTACAAGTTCACTGGCAGAAAAAGAATAAAACTCTTTTGCAGACTTTAACTTTTTAATGGAAAGTTGTTGGAAGCTCATAGTTGGTGTAAAATTGTTGATGACCTGAGGGTTTGTTGTAGCCTTGATCCAAGCTCACTGAGGCAAATTCAAGGTCACTGGTATAAAAAGTGTAAAATTTATGGTAGGTCTAGAATTTTCTAAAGGAGAAACACTAGTTGTCCATTAAAAGATTATGACCAGATGATATGTCATTTTTTAACCAAGGTATTTTTGGTAAGTTAAAAGTCTTATTTACAATAATTGAATGGACACTTACAAAAATGCGGGGGGGGGGGTATCATTTCGTAGGGATTCGTGATTTTATCGGTATACCGGTATATCGCAATTTTACATTGCGTGATACGTATCGTGATACGGAGACTAGAATGCCGATATTTGGTACTTAACTATAAATTCCGAAAATTATTTATTTGTGCAAACTATTGAATGGCAATTACAGGAAATATAAAAAATGTTGAAAACAGTTAAACAACGGCATCCAAACGTGCTTTGTATTTAAAAATAAATAAAAAAAAGTTATGCTTTTAAAGCATATTTTAAAGAAATATTACGGAAATTCATTTGAAGTCGTAGTAAAAATTGTGTATAAAAATATCACGATTTATCGTGATATTTGGGGGGGGGGTCGTGATATATCACGATACGAAATTTTTGCCGATACCCATTCCTATCATTTCGTGATCTCGCTCACAGTACCTCTAGTTCTACTTCACCAAGTACACCTGTAATGTAAATAGTAAAAATATACCTGGTATTGGAATCATAAAAGGGCTGTGCTATTAGATTTTAATCAACCACAGAAACGCACTTTAGGTATGTATACGTTCTATAAAGTACTTTGACCTCTCAGTGTCTGGCAAGAGTCAACAACTGATTAGGTATTGATTCCAATTCTACAGGTGTAATATGTAAACAAATACATTACGTCACTTTTATTTATTTCACCCCAAAACTATTGAAAATTTGATAAAAGATGTTATTGTTTTATGCCTTGTTTTATTGTTTCATTTTAATTGACAGGACTTAATCTGTCTGTTGACGTTTAGAGTCTGATGTCACTTTTTTGAGACTCTGCTTTTCTTGCTTATTGCATCATACACACACACACACACCTGTATTAATTACACTATTGTAGTAGGTGGGTAATTACGTAAAAAGTTACTGAAGCATGTGTTTACACATGTGCAACACCTCGATGATTCTAACTGTAAGATTATGTGATTCAGTGTCGATATTTAGAGCTTAAGTGAGTAAATATTGTTTATCACTTCTCAAAGTAAAGGTTTTTGTGCATCATATTTCACAGTTTTTGAATGTAAGCTATTGTTGAAATGATTTTAAGCATATCTATGTGAAAAGTGATATAAAACCTTGGAGAAATTGTAACAAATTTTAATTTCTTCCAAATCATTTACAATGTCCAGTGATTTTCATAGATACATGTATGTATATGGAAAATGCTTTAAAATCTTTATGTGAGCAGATGATCAATTTTACAGGCAAAATTTTAGTTTGGTATTGGAATCAAATTTGTTGAAATAATGGTATGTTGGGTAGTGATAGGTTACAAAGGGTTCTCAGATTTTACTTAGGAGACCTTTTTAAATGTATTTATTATCATTTAAATAATCTCAAGGATTACTAGGCTACAAAGCATTATTAACGGAGTAACAGACTATTCTGAATATTTCTCCTTTATATCTTATGAAAACCATATTGCCATCATTTGCAGCAGTAAGAAAAATTAACTTCTAGACTAGTTAATTACATGTAGATCCTGTTTTATTTAACCATATATAACCCTAATAAATAATACGGTAAATATATATGGTGCATTCCTTGAAATACTTTATAAAATTGCTTTACAAAATACTAAAAATATTTTTTTCAAAAAATGTTTTCTTAATTAATTGTTGAACTTGTATTCAAATAAAACAAGTTCTTGACTAAGTTACTACATATAATATGAAAGAAATATCAAATATTTAATGTTCAAAGATCAATTATTTCATGGCTCTTCCATTTATGTACAATATTTAACGCACATCCATCCTTTTATATGAAATAAATAAAACAAAGATATAAATATAAACAATTTTAATTTTAAAAGATCTTTCTTTGTTGTGTATTTGTAATATAACGGTTGCAGCCATTGTCAAAAAACATCTTTTAAACAATGAAACGCTCTCTTTGTTTGTTAAAGCAGGGATAACGAATGCAATATTGCAGAGAAAATAGATATAAAATATTGTGTTTTTAAAAATACATGTTTTTAAAAAAAAAATCATAAAAACAAACTAACTTATTCTTTAAAATTTTATTAATAACCTCAATAAGTGAAAATGAAATGTGAATGTGATGACATGTTTGTGTATTACATTGTAGATATACAAAACAGAAGATATGGCAATAATACTTATGCATTATTTTTAAATGACATTTCAGAAATGTAATTTGTTAAACTTTCGTATTTTAAAGTGCAAAAACATCACAATTTATGTTTTAGGCTTCGCGGGCCCAAATTATTAATACTGAACTTGACTAAATGATTTGAAAAGTTAAAACTGTTATGCTAACCCCCTTTTTCAGCTCCTGCAAATTGTTTTTATTTAAATATGTCGGATTTCCAACGTTTCGGCATGAGCATCACTGAAGTGACATCATTTGTCGAAATGCTCATCTGGTGCAACAATATTGGTACCGTATAAGATTTACATCGTCTTAAAACATAGGTAATTTAAAAGTTCAAGAATTTGCTGTCGTAGGCTGAGGTGGAGGCACTCATGTGGGACAGACTATAGCAAAATTTTTCTTTTCTTATATCCACAGGTGAAGCTAGTAATCAACACAGGAAATGGAATAAAGAATACTTACATGGGTATGTACTAGGATATCTCATTAATGCTGATACACGTAAGTTATCCCTCCCTTGTCTGTAGAAACCTGTATATTTTGTGGTTGTTTTCCACCTTTTAAGAGCTTAACTCTGTTTGTAGAAATCTGTGTATAATGTGTATGTTTTCTCCTTTACAGAGATCCGGTAATATACAATTTCCTAAAGCGAGATCTCTCGCTTTAGGAAATTGTATATTACCGGTTTGTGGATGCTTTCAACCTTTACAGATTTATACCTCTATGTGTATCTATGAAACTGTATCTGTATATTTTATGGATGATTTCTTCCAGGACAGATACAGAGAGCCTACCTCTGTCTTTAGAAATTTGAATATATTGTGGATTTTTCTTTTCTTTTTACAGAGCTTACATTGCCACAGTTCTACTCATTCTTACATGAAATGGAGAAAGCCAAGGCCAGTTTGGAGTACCTCAGCTGAGGGTGTGTATTATTTATAGAGGTACGATTCGTGTACAAGTAAATGTAAACGTGTAATTACAGATAACAGACAGTTTGTAGTACCTCAGCTGAGGGTGTATATTAAATTTAAACATGTAGTTACAGATAATAGTCTGAATGCAAGGGAAGAGAGAGAGAGAGGAGAGGGAGGGAGAGAAGAAATCAGGAAAAATCTTCAATCAGACATTCTGTGCAATGACTAGCTTTTCTGTAAAACGTAGTATTTGATTTGTATAAATATACCTAAATATAAAATTTTATAACAGTAGTTGTTTCTCTATTTTATTTGCCTTATATGGTTGTTAATTTCCTTTTTTCACAAGGTTGTTAAATGGTATCTTGTGTTATTTGTTAAGGCTCTTATCATACCTAAGCTTAATCATTTTTTTCTATTTCTCTACCATCTCCTAGAAAAGAATGAAAAGCTGCAAGTAGACTTTTTGAATTAATATGGAAGTCAAAGTCGGATAAGATTAAGCATTCCCTTGTAACACAAGATTATTTTTCTGGGTTCTGAAAATGGTCAACATAATTAATTAAATAATTGCATTAAAAATTTTTTGGATGAAAAGTTTAAGAAGCCATGGATGGATTTTTTGCAAGGAATGAAAAAGATACTAGTACTTTTGAAAAGCTTATTCATTTCAGAGATTTTTTTTATTTCTCAGAACATCTACTTCCTAAAAACAATGTTTTCTGACAAGATGTAATAAAGGCATGGTTTGAAGTCATAACATGTTTAAATGATTGTAAAATAAAAAAAAATATTTTCTAAATATTCCAGTGTTGTACAATTCTAAAATGTTGGTTGGAAATCAATGCTTTCATATCAAAAATAAATTAAAGTAATCAGAGATTTTTTAGATGAGAAGGGAAGTTTTATAACTTAATATTCCTTCCAACAAAGGTTTTGCCTTTCACATAAAGATATGCATGTTCAGATTAGGCAGTGTAATAGTGTTCCTACTGCAGTATTTTTAGCTCACCTTAACGAAGTTGGGGGAGCTTATGTAATGGCGTCGGCGTCGGCGTCCCAGGTTAAGGTTTTTGGAGCAGTTTTCTTTTCAAATACTTCTATGGCCTATATTAGTCAGAGATGCATGGAGGATGCTTCTAGTGTGTTTCATTGTACCAGTCAAGGTTTCAGATGCTGCAATTTCAGCTAAAGAATGACCAGGTTAATGTTTTTGGAGCAGGTTAAAGTTTTTGGAGCAGGTCTCATTTCCAAGTAACTATAAGCCCTATATTGACCAAACTTGCATGGATGATACATCTAAGGATGCACACTACTAAACTTGCTTCGGATGCTGGATCTGACCTACATTTTCCGGATGAGTGACCAGGTTAAGGTTTTTGGAGTAGATCTCATTTCCAAGTAACTATAAGCCCTATATTGACCAAACTGCATGGATGATACATCTAAGGATGCACACTACTTGACTTGCTTCGGATGCTGGATCTGACCTATATTTTCCGGATGAGTGACCAGGTTAAAGTTTTTGGAGCAGATCTCATTTCCAAGTAACTAAAAGCCCTATATTGACCAAACTTGCATGGATTATACATTTAAGGATGCACACTACTGGACTTGCTTCGGATGCTGGATCTGACCTATATTTTCCGGATGAGTGACCAGGTTAAAGTTTTTGGAGCAGATCTCATTTCCAAGTAACTAAAAGCCCTATATTGACCAAACTTGCATGGATGGTACATTTAAGGATGCACACTACTGGACTTGCTTCAGATGCTGAATCTGACCTATATTTTCCGGATGAGTGACCAGGTTAAAGTTTTTGGAGCAGATGTCATTTCCAAGTAACTATAAACCCTATATTGACCAAACTTGCATGGATGATACATATAAGGATGTACACTATTGGACTTGCTTCGGATGCTGGATCTGACCTACATTTTCCGGATGAGTAACCAGGTTAAAGTTTTTGGAGCAGATCTCATTTCCAAGTAACTATAAGCCCTATATTGACCAAACTTGCATGGATGATACATTTAAGGATGCACACTACTGGACTTACTTCGGATGCTGTATCTGACCTACATTTTCCGGATGAGTAACCAGGTTAAAGTTTTTGGAGCAGATGTCATTTCCAAGTAACTATAAGCCCTATATTGATTAAACTTGCATGGATGATACATCTAAGGATGCACACTACTGGACTTGCTTCGGATGCTGGATCTGACCTATATTTTCCGGATGAGTGACCAGGTTAAAGTTTTTGAAGCAGATGTCATATCCAAGTAACTATAAACCCTATATTGACCAAACTTGCATGGATGATACATCTTAGGATTCACACTACTGGACTTGCTTCAGATGCTGGATCTGACCTATATTTTCCGGATGAGTGACCAGATTAAAGTTTTTGGAGCAGATGTCATTTCCAAGTAACTATAAGGCCTATCTGAACCAAACTTGCATGGATGATGCATCAAGGGACGAACAATCTCAAAACTTGCTTCGGATGCTGGATTTGACTTACATTTTCTGAATGAGTGTCTAGTTTTAAGTTTTCAGATAAGTCCATTCCCAAGTAACTGCAAGCCCTATCAGACCAAAATTGCATAAATGTTGCATCTAGGGATGCACACTCCTAGATTATTAGTTTAGTGTGGGACTTTGCCTTACTTAAAGACAACATTCGTTGAGGTGAGCTCTGTAATCTCTGATTACCTATGTTTAAATCTGTGTCCATTGACGGATCTTTTGTCGGATTGTTTGAATACTCCTATGCTTTTTTACTTTGAATTGTTTGCTTTAGTCAGAGAAATGGACTAAGTCATTGTACTTCATTTTGAACACAAATAATATTAAACCTACATCTGCATCAAAATGGGTATCTAGGGGCAGTGTTATTTTGAAATACATGATGTTTTACGAAGTTTGATTTAGAGTAACAAGTGATACAGTTGTTCAGTGGCAGTAGTTTAGAATATTACATAGGTTTCTTCCTGTAAGTTACTACCTTAAAAAAACTATTAAAACTACAGATTGTTGTGCCTTTTTTAAAGAAGGACAGCGAAACAATACAACTTAAATTTTTATTTTGTAATGATATTTTGCTATGGAGATTCCTTTGTCATAACCTATTTTTTTGCTTGTCTGATGCAGAAGAAAGTGCCAAATTTCAATAGTGTCATGTCATCGTTGAGTCAAATACGAAACTAAAAAATTCTTATCCATGCAAAAGTATAAACTTTCTTATGTCAATTCCATATAATTTATTTTTGGTTTGAAACACGTCATATGATTGGATAAGAAAATAGTTTATATCATATAACCTGTGTTGCCTATGTCACAATGACTTACGTCAAAAGTGTATCAATTTTCTTGACGTTACGTTTAATATATGTACAATTTGAAGGCATTTTTTTTAAAGGAGAAATTGTCTTATTTTCACGGAAAACGGTAGGTGCCAGGTAGAAAAAATATTTTATCTGGCGGTCTCCAGATCAGTTTCTGGCGGCCGCCAAATAATTATCTGGCGGTCGCCACATAAATAACTGGCGACCGTCAGATAATAGATTTATAGATCTGGCGGCCGCGATTTAATTTCTTGCGGCCACCAGATAACATTCTGGCGTCCGCCAGATAAAATATTTTTCGACCAGGCACCTACCGGCTTCCGTTTATTTTCTACACTTAAATTATAAGGAATGAATTGAATAGCTGCCCAAGTTATACCTGGTACAACCTGGGGTTGGAACAGTTTATGCTATTTTATAAACCGCGCAGCGGTAAACTGTCCCAACCCAGAACTTGAATTAAATTCATTCCTTAAATGGTCTTCATGGAAATCTGTTTTTGATGAGTGACATTAATATTATTTAAATTCATTAGACAGTTCGAATTAATTTATTTATCTTTAGATTGTCTTTTAAAAGAAACACTGTATATTCCATAATTTAGAAAATACATGTATAACGTTTGAATAAGAGAAATAAGTGACAAAACTGATTTATTATTTATGACTTCATGAGAATTGTGAATAATGAATGTGGGTGGTGTGGGTGAGTTAGTGAGTATTTCATAAATGTTAAGATGTTTATCCACAATTACTTTGTTTATTAAATTGCAAGAAAAATAAAAATATTAAAATGTGTTATTTCTTTCTAGAGGTGTATATTTTTAATGTCTTAAGCATGCCTGGTTGTTGATGATTTTTCAAAATCTAATTTAAAGTTTTTTGTGTTTACTTATCACTTTTTATAGTTGTACAATCATTTGAACATATTTACTTGCTAATAATAACAATATTCCTATTTCCTAAGACGTTTAACATACGTATTGATTGTTTCTTCGCCGAGCGCCCGGCATTAGAGATGAAAGTCAGGGGTCGCTCAAATATGACGTTGAAAATTGTCCCCACATCATGATATGGCAGGTGCGAAAGCGTCAGCATGATTAGGAACCTTCACTACCACAGTCGTAAGCGCTGTGCAAAATTTGTAGAACTATACCGAAAGCAGGTAAAATGTCTCTACAAGAATGAAAAAAAATCGAGAAATGGCAGAAAGTACCCTCAACTATTCCCAAAAGGGGTTTAGTACACCGTATATGCTGCAGATGACTATGTATTATGACTTTCAAATTGACCCTATTTATTTGTAATTTAAAAAAAATCAAATGGTTTTCTTTTTTCACTGCTTTGTTGAATGTACAATTAATGATATCATTTAAAAAAAATGCATGGGAATGGGAATAATCATGCGAGTTTTGACTGATGAACACAGTGTGAAGTTTTCCCCTTGCGAAACATTCAAATGTTCACAAGAGGCAGCTCGTAAATATAATACTATGTGCAGGGACCTATATATTAGTTTATAATACTCCTCACTAAAATATTAACAGCAGTGAAGGAGAAACTTCAGGAGCACTGTGCAACAATATATTCGAGAAGTGGTGTAAATCAGATGCGGATACTCAAAAATCCCAATGAACTTTTGGAAAATTTGGAATTATGACCCCAGGGTCGAGGCCTCTTCCGGTGGACTGTTAGTCCCCGAGTGTCTCTACAACCCAGTAGCTTAGTACTTCGGTACTAGTTGAAAAAAACTTGAATATCTTTAATTGCTGTAGTAAAATTTAGAAATTTATTTCAAAATGAAGGATCATCTCCCTCATCCATAGCTCTGATTCTTCGAGGTATTTGGCTCCATTCTTTGGCACCCTCCTTTTTCAGTTCTTCAATTTTTTTTAATTTATATGTTTCAGGATTTCCAACGTTTCGGCAGGAGCATCACTTAAGAGACATTATTTGTCGAAATGCGCATCTGGTGCATCAAAATTGGTACCGTATATTATTTACATCACAAAATTTTCCCAAAATCAATAACATAAAAACTTACGACTTTTCAACTCTATATACAACCATTCTCTACGATAGATTAAAGTCCAGGCTTTTTTGACATCATTGACAGCTGCTTTTTCAATAAAAGTGGATCTCGTAAATTTACTTACCTTTTTGTTGGTCATTTGCAAAATTATTTTGTTTAAAAACATTCTGCTTGTACACACAAGTATTCTGAAGTTGATATTAAAAAATGCTTGAATTTCTAATTGACAGTATCTATGTGCTTTTTGGAGACCAGGCCCCAGGATCATGAAACAGACTTGGACTAAAGTCAAATTTTCAATTTCCTGTAAAATGTTTATTAATAATTAAATTATAATCTCTAAATTTGAAGATAAAAACACTTTTGTGAAGCAATATTGAAAAATATTTTAATTTTGGTCTGCTTGACTTCTACAACATTTTAGTACAACATGAAGATTTTGACTTAAGCTTAAGATGCTTCATGATCCCGGGGCCAGGTCTTCCAACAATTTGTTGGAATTCTCATGGGTACCACTTGCGCCCAGTTGTTAACAGACCTATTTTTTGTATTCATATGAAGCAGAATTTATTCTAAATATTAAATATGAGAAAAAGGTGTCTCTTTCTGTGGCCTTCAACTCGATATTTAGATATATCGACGACGTATTATCAATTAACAATAGTTATTTTCCATTCATATGTCGAAACGATATACATGTATCCCAGTGAGCTTCAAATAAAAGGTACAACAGAGTCTGACACATCTGTTTCATATTTGGATATTTTACTAGAAGAAGACGTTAATGCTAACCTAACAACAAAGCTTTATGATAAACTTGATGACTTTAACTTTTAAATCGTCAACTTCCCTTGCATATGCAGCAGTATACCCTTATTACCTGCATTTGGGGTGTATATCTCTCAGTTGATTTGATACGCAAGGGCATGCTCTACGTATGAACAATTTCTAAAAAGCGGTAAGTTATTGACAAACAAGTTGATGAAACAGGAATATCAACATTCTCGTTTAAAGTCATCATTTCATACGTTCTGTGGTCGATAAATGACCTTGTCAGCAAATACAATCTATTATTAAGTCATATGCTGACTGAGGTTTTTCATACTAATTGTTAAGCTATTATTTACACATTGAATTTTCGACGGATTTTTCCGTTATTTACAAATCATGACAAGGAGCATACGGCGGGTGTGACCGGTCGGCAGGGGAAGCTCACTCCTCCATGGCACCTGATTCCACCTCTTGAGCTTGAATACTGATCGGTATCTCCATATATTATATACTTCCCTGCTATGTGTTTCTTTATGGAAATAAATGGCACTTACTTCAATATCTTTAATAAATTGAGATGAATTGTTTTTTTTTAATGATAATAGTAAAATTACGCCATTTATTTGAATCATTGCCTTGAATCTATTTAGAAACTATCATTAATAAGAATGAAAGTGAGAGAACATTTACATGTATTATAATCCACACTACAGTTTCTATCGGTGGTTAACGAATCTATGATGGTTCATTCAAGAAATATTTGAAGCCTCCCCCTGGGATTAAAATTCTGTACAATCTCAAGAATATTTCATGAAGAATATAGTTAATACTCTCATGAAAGTTTAATAAATGAAAGACATTTATTGTTGATAAATACTTTTTTCATTTATATACACATAAATTGAAAATAAGTATAATTTCTTTTCAAAATATACGTATATTTCAGCCTTGCAGTGGTGCTTCCAGGATTTTTTTCTTTCAGATAAATGCTTTTTAAAAAGTACTTCTGGAAATAGCTATTGCGGATTAATTTCACCACCTTAAGTGTGAACGTGATGTAATGAAATCCACAAATTCAAACGGATTAACTGTGTAGTGTGAAAACGGTTCTTACTATATATAATATGTCTGTCTTTTTCTTCAGAAATATGAATAATGATATCAATTGCGTAGAAGCGAAATGTATTCCGAAATGATACTTCAATGTTTATTCTATTCTTTGACGTACATGTATCTATTTTCTGACTGCAGTATGTGGAGTAAACAGTATACCTATTTGAGTCAAACTCAGGGTCCTTACTTCTAGCATTAAGGCCATTTATGGACTTTTTGTAGCATGTAAAATCATATTTTTTCTGTTTGGTCACTAAAATTTTCAACTTACAATAAACGCATATTGTCTACCCAGTCATACTTTTTTAAAATATTAAATATCCAAAAAAAAGAATTCGTTATTTGGAGTTTACATGTTTTTATTCTGTCAGATATTTGGTGGGGTAGTGGTGGTGGTTTGGAGTAATTTTTAAAACTGAAAATCTTCTAATAATCTTTGTTGATGTTTATAAGATACAAATGGATAAACATTTTAATGCTGTTGTAAAGTATTAAAATTTAATTTTACAGAGGACACCGTTTATCTAATATAAATTTTTTTTTAATTTTCCAGTATCAGTAACATCATTATATAATATTTATCACGATGAATTAATGAGCAGGCTTTTTGACATCATTTGCAATTGCTTCTTCAATAAAACATGGAATTATAAATTTTCATTTCTTTTGATTGGTCTTCTCAAAATTACTTTGTTCTAATCATTCTGACTCTATATACAGATATTCAGATGATGATATAAAGAAGATAAAGTTTCTCATTGACAATATATGTGTTGTCTTTGGAGATCGTGCAGGACTTTCAACAATCTATTTGAATTCAATTGGCACTAATTGTACATTTTTAATAGTATCTATTCAAACTTCTAAATTAGATGAAAATTCTTTCTGCGTCCATAAATTCAACATTTAAATAATCTATATCGAAGACATTTTATCTATTAACTATGGTAACTGTCATTTATATGTTGACTCGATATATCCCAGAAAAATAAAAGACGCCGCAGAGTCTGATACATTGTTTCATATTTGGATGTTTTACTGATTAAAGAACAAACTAAAAACTGAAATATATGACAAGTTGGACAGATTCAACTTTTCCATTGTAAACCTTTGCTTTTTGTATAGTAATAGTCTACTATCACCTGCATACGGTGTTTGTCTCCCAGCTGATTTGATTACAAAGAGAAGTTCTGAGTACAATCAATTATTCATCGAGACAGGCTACTGAAAAATAAGATGAAGTTGCAGGGTTTTCTACAATCTTGTTTATAGGTAAGCATTCTGGTCCTTATATGACTTTGTTTGCGAATACAACCTATCCTAAGCCTTGGGTCGTATACTGGCTGATATGTTTCAGGCCAATTTTAGGCCATAATGTGATTGTTTATAAACTTATTTTGACAACTGATTAAGTTTTCCTGATAAACAGAGGGCTCACAGCAGGTGTTACTGGTCAACAGGGAATGTTTACTTCTTCTAGGCATCTGATCCCATCTTTCCCGTCTTTTCTTTCTTCACGTTGCGTTTTGTTTTCCAGCTTTATGAGATTGATCACAGTTCGTTATCTTAAAGGACAGATCGCATGTTTCTAATTTATTTGAAATTAAAAGCCTGTAACATTCCGTATAAGCACAGTTTATGAATTTTGTGTTTTAACTGTGGATAAATCGCGGTAATTAATCAATTACTGACTCCAAATAAAACACCTGATTTAAAAATCCAAGTTAATTAGATAGCGATCACGTGACCCTGTGATGTCAAAGACAACAATGGCTGATCAGCTGTTCACGTTAATCTTACTAAAAAATACCCGACACAAACTGAATTTTCTGCGTTATGGACGACCAAATCACTGATTTTTTTTAATAGGAAATCGATCATTCACCCATATAGATTTGGACTGTCAGCAAGAAAAAAATCTGAAAAATCTGTAAGCTTTGTAAAATAGCAGCGACGATAGCGAGGGAGACGCGACGAAGACGAAGAAACTCGCCATTACAATACGAATTTGATTTGTCATCATATAACGTGTATTAACCCATTCTATTCACAAATTTAACATTATATGACTTTGTTTTTCATCGTTTTTAACATAATATTCATTTATGCAGGTATTTTGTAAAAGGATGGTGGTCTTGAAAAATTGTGTTCCGATCACGAAATATGGCCGTCAGAGTTACAGATTCTAAATGTTTGGAATTAAAAAAACAGAAATATCTCAAAAACCTTATACGTGGGAACTATTTAATGTTTATAAAGTTATTGAAAAGCACCTTAGGAATTGATATTTTCAGCATTTTTCGTAATTAAGCTGCATTTGTCGTTGATAAGCCCCGTTCACATTGTGCAACTTCTCATCTCTCTACCATTCAATTGTCGCCTATGACGTCAGAGCTGTATTTTGCCAAATCCGATTGAAATATGCATATTGCGGTATTTGAATTTCAACTCTCAATATCGCTTAAAATATGCTTTCAACAACGTTAATTGGATTCAGTATTTTAATAAACAGGGTTGTAGATAATATTTTCAAAAAATTACGATATTTTAAAAATCATGCAATTAGTCCTTTAATATCTTCACCAGTCACGGTAGCCAAGTGAAAGGGCGTTTGCTTCGTGATCAGGAGACCCGGGTTCGATTCTTGTTCGCAGCGCCACGTCAAACCTAAGTCGTAAATATAGGAAGTGACTGTTCCTTCGCCAAGCGCCCGGCATTAGAAGTGAATGTCACGAGTCTTTTGGATGAGTTTTTAGAAACCGACTCGGAGGTCCCTGTCACGGTAGGTGTTGGCACGATAATGAACCCGCACTGCTCAGTGGCCCTGAGTGCGGAGTATAGGTCTAAATTTGAAACCCTACATGTATATGGTAATGTCTACATATTATTGAAAAATTCTCGAATGGGAAGTTTGTTTGTTTGATGTTTAACGTTCTCTGGAGCATTTTTCACATGGAGACGCCACCACTTGCCGGTGGAGGGCTACACATTTTTTTCGGCTAATTTTACCATTACGTTATTGCAATTTTATATTCTAGAAGACACATATGTGAGTGGATTTTTTAGACCCTATACGTTAGTGTAATTTATTTCAAATTACAAAATTTACGTTACTGCAATAGTTAATTCTATACAATATAAGAAAGTTTAAGTGTAATTTATTTCAAATGTCGACTTGCTTACTATAAGTCATTGAAAAGGTCAGTGGTGAAAAAAAAAATTAATATTGCACCATATATACTGTGGAGTCATTAGATTTCGTTGTGGCTCAATTTTCGTAGAATTCGTGCGTACCTCTCATCCACGAATCAGTAAACTAGGGTTACAAAGTCATATTTCCTTTTGTAGGTATAAAAGAATACACGAAATTACGTCCCCGAAGCTGCAAAATTTAAGCAATCCACGAAAATTGACTCCCACGAATTTTGATGATTCCATAGTAAGTACTGTTCTTTCTGACAGATTTAATTTCATTAAATCAAATCTGCAATATGACTTAATGATATTTATTTACTAAGTACATCTAGAAGTATTGTGAAATCACTAGTTTTCGGAAGTGGTTATATTCGTGGTTTTTGAATTATGACAAGACCCGCGAATTCATGTCCTACACGAACCGTAAAATGTCAAATACTAGTACATAACTACTCAACATTTCCCCAACCACAGAATCAATCCAACCCCCCCCCTCCGAACCAATATTTTTTTTCTTCAGACTTCGAACATTTGACCCCACAAAAAATATGTGATTTCACAGTACTAACTTTAAAGCAATATGAGCTGCAACTTTGATGTCAGAAATATTTGTTGCAATATTGTAATTAACTATTTCAATGACAGAAAAAAAGAATATTTATATAAACATCTGTTGTTTATGTTTGCGATGGAAGTACTATTCATCAGCTTTGATTGAAGCAAAATTATATTATTGTCATCCTGTACAATATTGATTTTTTATATAATACTATACATTCCATTGTACAGAAATCTTTCTTCTGAAAAAAAAATTAGTTCTTTATATCAGTCTAATTGATCATAAAGTTTTAAATTACAAATAGATTTATCTTAATAGCACATTTTAACAGTAAAATAAAATTCTCAAAAATGCAGCTCATATTGCTCTCATTGGAAGAAAAGATCTTTAGGATACCATGCTTTTTTGTAAAATATATATATATATATATATATATATATATATATATATATATATATATATATATATATATATATATATATATATATATATATATATATATATATATATCGTCGCGAGCCCATTGAAGGGGTGTCTGAGAGAGACACGAACGTTAATTCTGCAAAGGAGATTGAAACATTTTTTACCACATTTAAAGCAAATACACGAAATTGTTACCCTCTTTACTCCTCCCTACTAACATTAAAAAAAATTCTGATCGTCCACTGTATGGTAAATGTCGATTAGAATATTGGTAAATAATACATGTACATTACGTACTTGAAGTGGATTATCTTTGTATATTTTTAGATACGTGAAAACATTTAATTGTGTGGGATTTTTCACAAATTTGCCGATTTTCCAGCCTTCATTGATCGTTGGAAAGGAAAAACTGTAGTGCCCATTCTTTGAAATTTTTGGAGTCTTTACACAGTAATTTCAAGAGCTTCCTCTTGTTTGTCAATGAATACCACAGAGGAAAGTCATAAGATTTACATTACGTAATTTATATGCGTGAGTGTTTGGGGAAAATGTTACAATCTTTTTTTATAGTATGTATAAAAAAAAATAATGCGCTGAAATATTAAAAGAATAAAGAATTTTCACTTTTACTTTGCCGAATGACGAACTTTTTAATTATCTTCTCTCATTTATGCAAACGATACTTTTAAAGGGCTAAAACTGGGAACAAATGCTAAGATATGTTCCGATTGGACTAGATGACTCCAAATTTTATGTTACAAATAATGGTTTAGCAGTGAAATTTAACATTAAAGCAGCTTAATGTAAACATTTACATAGCTACCAAAATAACCGTGTAAAAGTGACGTGATTGATTCTGAAAGACTCGGTCTAATTACACATTACGTTATAAAGGATAGTAGAAGACAAGTCACTGTTTGTACAACGTTTGTCGTTTAATAAAAAGATGAATTGAGTTTGACTTCCCAATTTTTTGTTGTTTGAGCAAGTGTTGTAACTTTTTCAACCTCAGGTTTATTTTTAGTGATAGAATTAATTGACTTTGATTTCTGATCACTGATGACGTAGTGTCGTAATGAAACACGATGTCAGATAAAAATCTACAGTTTTACAAATATTTCGAAGAAGAGTATTGTCGCCGCTTACAATAACTGTTCCGCATGCCTCCGGCTTCATTTCTTTTGTATCTTTTGACATGTTGAGGCTTGAAGGACAACCCGCCCAATCGTGACTTCTCTTTAATTACCTGAATACAGAAGACTTTGATTTTATTCACTTTGTTATATCAACCATTTGTCAAAATCCCATTATGCCTTGGGATATATGTATGTCATTAATAAACAGTTTCATCCTCATCATATTCGAATTTGCAAGCTGAAGGTATCTCAGCTCCTTTGATACAGGGAAGAATTTTCCGATGTTAATTATTAACCCGTCTCCTGCACGAAGTTGATGAATCGAACAGCCAAACATCCGTATATTCTCTTTTTTACCTTCTTTGAATGAAATTCACTTTATCAGAAAAACATAAGTACACATAGTCATTAGCTAATACGACTTTCCCAAGTTATTGATGAAACATGGTCATCCCGTAGGAGGAAAGCCATTTACTGCGTTTTATTGTAAACGTATGAAAACCTTTGATCCACTCAGAGTCTTTTATGGTCTTAATTGTTTTATGGTCATTACTACCATCTGTTGCAGATCCAAGCATTAAAAAAGCAAGGTGGCCAATGTATTCCACAGAGGCGTTTTGTTACATCCTAATTAATCTGATATTTCGACGTGCACTTTGCGCTTATGTAAATGGATTTGATTTTTGTGACCGACTCACTTTTAAAATTTTAATGTTTATGATCCAGATATCGCATTGTTTAATGATTATGTGCATGTATCTTTTTATACGGGACATCAGTTTGCACTTGTGGGGACATTTATTTTTTTATATTTTGACATTAATTGTAAAAATTTCTCTTTAGATTAAAGTTTGAATGATGTAACAATGATACACCTTCGTAAAGAAGTGATGACATTGCAAAAACAATGTCACAATTCAAAGAACGTGTAAGCAATAACACTTTCAAATTTTAAAAATATATTCGTGATGAACAGATTACAAAGTAAGTTCATAAGAATGGTATCAGCATCAGAAAACTATAACACTTTGTCAATATTTTCTTTTCTATTGCACAGTATTACAAGTATTTTACATAAATGTAAAATGTTAATAGAATTTCATCTAAAGTTACAATAATGTTACATAGACAAAATGACCGCAATGCAATATTTAACTGAATTTAAAACCCTTTTGAGAGTCTTTTAAATGAATTATTTATACAGATTTTAGTACCAAACAAAAGCCTCTCTGGCCTTAACGGTCACCTGAGTATATGGTACAGTCCTGTAAAGGATGCATAGAATGGCAATTTGATAATTATATAATGAAGTAAAATAAACTGTTAAAAGAAAAAAAGACAAATAGGACGCTCAATGATAAAAAATAGTCTGTTAATCTGCAACATTTTTTCTTAAGTTAACCTTCAATATATTTGCTAATCAATTTTCAATTAGAAAATGCATAGCGGGTGCTTTTAAATGCATTTCCTGAAAATGTATTTGTGATTTGATAATTTTCTCTATACAATAATCATATGATTTCATATTAAATGATGAACTTTGAAGAAATACCCATGGTTCCGTGTCACAGTAGGCGCCGAAGAACCAACATTAAAGATATGGTTTTAATATGTGGAAAGAAAAGTCTTTAACGCTGTATAGTTTTCAGATGTATTCAGAAATTTAAACGTAAAAAGGGGAAGTTAAAATATAACAGTGAAGCTGGTCGATTGAAATATGTAGGGACACCAAAAGATATTAATGCTGTGCGCAACACGATATCTGAAAATGCCAGATTTACACTGAAAGACATTTTTAAGACACCAAACATTTCATTATCACAACATTTTATAGAATTCTGACAAAGGAAATGAATATGATATTTCTATGAGATATGTGCCCTATTTTCTTTCAAATGCCTAAGAGAAAACACGCAAATGTGCAACGTTCTATTTAAAGAAAAATATTTTTAACAAAATAGCATATTTGATAAACTTGCGTGATTGGTGACGAAACATGGGTGCACTTTTTATGGCCAATAGGAAGATCAGTAATACAATGTGGAGTCAAAAGAAAAAGCTGTCGTCTTATTATGGTGAAAAGAAGCAAGGCTTCCAGACATGTTTTGTCCAGGTCCAGTGAACCATGTACATACATACAAATGAAGGACCATCAATGGTAACTTTTCTGTTCAACTTGCACAAAGGAAAGTTAAACTTTTCCTGTAAAGGAAGTCCAAATACCGGTCCCCAGAATATTTTCCTGTGCCTGACAATGCTGCTGCAAATAAGCATAGAGAAATAAATGAAATTTTGAAGAAAGGAAAGTTTATGGAGCTTAGCCATCCCCCCATATTCGCTAGATCTCAGCAAATGTAGATCTTTTTTTTCCAAAAACGCATGAAAACATTCAAAGGAAGATTGTACAATATCAGATATGTCATGGGAAGTGATATTCATCAGTGTCTGTCGGGCATCCCTAAAAATGAGTATGTTGAGATTTTCAGGTCATGATTACAAAGACTTAATACATGTGTAAAGGGTAATAGAGAAGACTTTGAGGGACTGAATCTTTAAGAATATGTATTACGTACTTTTCCTATTTTTAGACTATCCTTTGCATTATTCATTGAACGACACTAGTATGTCGCCACTAGGTTACAGAGTTTTCTGTGTTAACAAATAAAAGAAGGCCGTGAATGCAATATCAGTCTGCGATTATAAGAATATCATTCAGATTGAGACTTTTAGCAGACAATGAAATCAATTGTAACAGAAAAAGGCCACATACTATCTCTTGTACATGCTCCAAAGGCTTGCGACCAAACGGATTTTGATACGTCTATGAATTATTCCAGTTACTTCATCGAACCCGTTCAATGTCCATGTGAAATCCTTGCTATTGCTTCGCAACCTGCGTGACTGGGGTTTCAGTGAAAAATATGTCGACAAGCCCTGTCACGATGGAGAAACTGATTGAAAAGGGATTTAGGCCATTGAATAAAGTTAAAAAAGAAAAAGTACATATTTAAACAATTTCTGCGACACATTATACGCACGATCATACAGAAACGTAAAACTGTAACTGGGATTGTTTATAAGTTTTGAATATTGAAAGCAGATAGTAGAGATAATGAAAATCTGATATACTGTACAAAGTGATCAGTAAAATGTGTCTTCTGATAAAATTCAACATTAGTTTTAGTATTATGAATTAATGTAAGTTTAAGTTATAGGCAGAATTATTATCATTTAACAATTTTAAAATAAAATAAGATTCTCAAAAGCAAATGTCATATTGCTTAAAGCGTAAAAACTTCTTATTTTTAAAAAAAAAAAAGAGAGCTAATAATAAAAGTAGAAATATCAATACAATTTTGAATTAAAATAAAATTCTCAAAAGCAAATATCATATTGCTTAAAGCGCAAACACTTTTTTAAAAGGGAGGTAATAATAAAAGTAGAAATATTAATACTTTATTATGTTTAAAAATCAGGCTTTAGGTTATTCATTTATGTTTGGCGAAGAAGTCACAGGGAATGTAAATTTCATCTTAAAATTTTAAAGAATGTAAGTAGAGCATAAGAATTTTGGTATACGCCTTTAGGTTGTTTTTGAAAATTGAATACAAATCTATATTTTCGATAGAAAGTTTTGCATTAACAAGGCACAAATTGCAAAATCAATAAGCCCTCGCCCCATTATATAAGCTTCTAATACAGATGATTGTCATTTAACTATCACATGTCCTTTCCATTTTCTATGTAGAAATTGATTGAAATAAAATTAATGTTATAATTAAATAATAAACATCGGAAATGTTAGACTTAAGCCTTCTAATGATGGAAACAACAAAGCTTCCAGGGAGATCAATGAATTACTTCCTTGTAGCCAACTTTACATTCAATTTAAAGGTTCAAATTATTTTTGATCTAACTAAAGTGCATATTTATGTGTTAAAAAACGGCGAGAAATGGTATTGAATATATTGGGAGTATATATATATATATATAAATGTCAATACCATAAAACATTGAGCATCTTGTCGGAAGAAGTGTTCAACAAACTGCCGGAAACATTCTTTATGTTAAAAAGAAGGAAATTACAAATAAAAAAATAGGATCATTACTATGATGCTTTCAGATCTTATTCTTTATCCAGCAGCAAAACGTCAAATGTAGATAAAAAAAATATCTGAAGCTTAACTAATAGCTTAAAAGACAACTAAAAAAGAGCTCTTTGCTTTATAAAAACAAATGTAGGTCTTCAATTCAATTCAATTCATTTCAACTGAAGAATAAGAAAGAAAATACTTAAATTTTAGACATTTGTTTGAAGTACTAGTACTGAGCATATTCTTACAAGATGTTTCTTATCAGTGTACGAATGAAAGAAGTATTTTCAAAGATTAACCACATTTAAGCAACTATATAGCTAAGAATGAAAAAGGCCAGTCAAATATTTGAAAATGCAGAATTCATACTTAAGTACAGATTTTGTATTATTATTTCAATTTTTTTAAAATGATCATGACGTCACTCAATATCTTGTGTCACTTTAATGCGCAAGACATTTCTAGCAGTTTTCTTTTGCAGTTACCACACAAGGCGCGCTATGTTCTAGTGAACATGTAGATTTGATATCAGGGTTTGATTTCTGATATTATTTTAATGTCAGGTCTATTTGTATCTATTTGTGAAGTATACAGTGAGACAGCAAGAAATTTTAGCATACCATGCATATCACATTTCGGGAAGTGCGAAAAATCTCGAGAATCAAGAGACCATTTCTTTGCCTTTAAGTAAAGAAGGGTTTCTACTCTTTGAGAAATGCTCTGTGCTTGAGTAAAACGCACAAAGTATCTTATTTCAGACATTTTCATTCAACCATTTGTCTGTTAATTTTTTTGGGGGGGAGGGGGGGAGCATCGTTCATTTATCATTAATATCACTAAAATTGAAAAAAAAATTGTATAGAGGGCAAACAAACAATGAATTAAGTGCGTTATTTCTTGCAAAAGAAAACAAAACTTACTATTTCTCGATCAAAGAAATTGTCAATACATTTCTCTACTAGTGTTGTTAAGTTCTGGTTATACATTGTACCTAGAAAATAAAATTAATGAGCCAATGTGTGTATTTTATCATAATGAGGGTTTGACATTATTGAAGGATGGCGGTCTATGATGCGTATAACATTGGTATGTCGTAGCTGTGAAAACTCTTGGAATGATAAATTCTCACAAAAGTACTCACATGAATACACCAGCAGTATGAAAAGCAATTTCTGTTAAACTCTCCGTTAATCTCTTATTTAGTACTTTTAACAAAATAGAAAGTAACTCAGGAGAGCAAAATTAAAAAGTAATATATTGATATGATTTCAACACAAGTAGATTATTGAAAAAGAAATGTGCAAATGGAAAGTCGTCATTTCATCATTCTTACTTGTCACGAACTTTTACATGTGAAACAATTAAAACCATGTCACAGCATATATAGACGTATATTTTTAAATACTAACAAATTTAAAAACACGATTTTTGTGTTTTTGCGATTTTCCCAGAACTAACTTTATAGTATAAGTATTGCCTTTTGTTCTGTCTTACATGTAAATTGCTTTTCCTTCATATATTTTACGATTTCTTTGAAAGCTCTAACTTTGAATTTTGAAAAAAAAACATTTTCACTTGAAGGGTAATTGGCAATAAACGGTTCTGCTAAGGTTTTATTTCGACTTCTACCTTCAATTGTAAATGAAAGAAAAACACTTTTTTGTATCTTCTAAGTAGTAAAATGTGACTAGGCGATTTTACAAAATGGAAAAAGTCGTTTCCATCACTCTTAGACAAAAATAACACTTGGCGAAAATTCAATGAATACTACAGTAACTATATTTTTATCAACTATATAGGAGAAGAACGCTACAGAGCCATATTTCAGACTACACGGAATTGATATGTATTTCTTTTTTTAACATTTTCGAATAAAATTTCTATAAATGATAAGGAAATTATTATATCATTTCATTTTAACATTAAATGGAAAAGTAGTAAGTACATGCTAATTTTAACAAAAAGGGTTAGAAAAAAGAATTTGCGATTAAGTGATTCATCCTACAATTGAATTTAGTCTCATGGGGTTCTAAGAGAAAGAAAGTTTCAAATTTTCAATATTTGCAACCTTTTTAGTAGAAATGATAAATTTAAACCTCCCATGATACGTTTTATAGGTTATCGTAATGAAATTATTCTGACCTGTGAGATTGGAAAGTTCATTTTTATTTTTAGTATTTTGCAAATGACAGTCCAGTCATGCTATTTTACACGAGAATGCCAAAATGTAAAGACAACATAGCTTAATTAAAGAAAAGGAAGCCAAATGAAAAAAAAATACCAATAGTACAATCGAGATCGATCTAGATTTAATCTGAAATATTCTAACGTTTATTAATCAGACTTGAAGGACTTTGCCTAATCCTACTGTTTCACCCTGTAAAACCGCTGATAATTTCCTGTTTGTCATTAAAGCATTCCATTTTTAAAGCTTGAAGATTTCGTTAGCTTTTTGTACAGTAATCTGATGGTTTTACGTTCGTGTCATCAAATTCGTTCTTTCTAATTATTTCAAGATTCCGCAATGAATGAGATCAATACCTCAGAATAATTCATAATGGACGGTGAAGAAAAAATATGAATGCTGAAATCTGTCGTAGTGTTCCATGTTCTCTCAAGTAGAATGGAATAAACTCATTTTTCTTTGCCGATAATGATACACAGAAAGAATGATTTAGTGCTGGAGTTGAAGACGAGAAAAGTAATGAACACTGAGTTGTCAAATTAAATGAACTCCGAGAAGACATAGAAAACTCGATGACACTCAAATCCTCGCAAGCACCCCGCTCTAATCTGAACTGGAGATTAAGTGCGGGAGACGGTCTGTTTGTTTAAAACAAACTAATTCGTTTAAAACTGAGTTTTCCAAGTTTCATGTTTGCAAAGGCGATGAGATTAAAATCAGTATTCATTTGTAAACCTTACCCATAAATGGCGTCTGACTTTTTGATCCCTGAATGGAAAATTGTGTGGACATTATCCTTCATTCTTGATTTCTATAAATCCCTAGGAAAAATCAAAAGAAAGGCCTACAAATTAGACAACAAAAACTTTTGCTAGGAAGTATCTTTATACATGTTTTTCATCAAGGTTCCTTCCAATAAAAATACATATAAAATTACATATATATTCATGAATAATTGCAATTGTCAATTAAAACAGATTACCAAAAAAAAGAAAAAAAAATTTAAACCCGTTCAAGAACACTGATTTCAATAAATCAATGGCCATGGCATTATTTTGCAAATGACACTATATGTAATATAGTAATTTTTATTAAATACATGAATATATTATCCATAATGAGAATGTATTCAAAGAATAATACTATCAATGTGTCATGATTCAGAAATATTTCTTTGACTCAAAATTTAGACTCGAAAACGTCTTCTTCTATAGAATAATAAAGGGTAATATTTATAGATATTGCATTTGATTTAGAAAAAAAAATGCACAAATGAAAATTGTTAAAAATCTGAAATATCCTTGTTCTTACCTTCATCTTTCATAATTCTTAATTCTTGTCTTTACTTTCTTTGTAGATTAAGGACAATTTTATTTTTATTTGTCTTAAATAATTCTAATAATGTAGGGCATTCAAAGATATTATCAATTCATACTTACTAAGAAAGATTGTGAATAAATTTGACGTGAATTATAACATTTTGTAATTTGATGAATATAGCGGAACGCTAAAGCACTTTTTACTCCATTTAAGTAATAAACAATAAGGTAATAGAAATTCATTGTCAATTTACTTCCTTAGAATGCTTGAAATATGTCCATTTCAATCACACAAGAAATAAGATGGGATACTTAGATTTCAAGCAAATTGTATGACAATCATAATTTTTGACAAAGTAATTTTCTCTTGTCTAAAAGAGAAAGCATTGTGTCAAAGAAGAAATAAAAACCGAAGTTTTACATGGATATTGATCAGGTCTCCTGCTTTTTAACACTTACAAAATATCACATCGTCCAGATAGCAATGCTATACGCACTCAGAGCTTTATGTATTTATCCTTAAAAAAAACTTAAATTTCGGGTTTTGTTAATACAGAATATAATTAAATGTTTTTTTAATTGGAAGGATGGTCTAAAAACCTGTCCAAAGCATATACTAGAAGTAAAGAACATATTTTGAAATAAATGTGCAGGCGTATTGTATAACACTAAGCGACATGTTCCATCAATGTTTCCTGAAATACATCTAAGTCATTATTTTGAAACAGAAGCTTATATAAAGAAACCATTTAGAATACTCAATACTTCAAGTTAAAAGTTTAATTTCACGCTGCTGTAATTTAATGGCATTGTCATGCTTCCTCTCCCTATTAAAATATGTCCATGAGAGGGTTTTTATTTTAATAGCGTACCATAAAAAGCCATGATAAGTCTTCCTCGTTATGTTGAACAAGTGCATGATGAAACGAAATTCCTAGTAAAATGTGAGAGGAATGACCATGCATGACAAAGTCTGTCCAGGATACCTTCTTAGTCCTATTTATCCGAAGGAAGAAAAAAAACGAAGCCCCTTTTATAGATAAGCATGACACATGTGAGTCAAAATGAATTTTAAAAACTGTCCATGTGCATAAAAAGTGATAATTTTGGTTTAAGAACAGTAGGACCCTTAAATAAAATATGAAGATAACGAACAGTATTCAATCTCGAAAGTCCAATGAAACGATACAAATTTGAAGCAGAGCAAACACGGACCTCAAAATGTAGAGGTGGGATCAGGTGCCATGGAGGAGTGAGCATCCCCTGCCGACCGGTCACACCCACCGTGTGCTCCTTGTCATGATCGAGATACAAAAACCGGAAAAACCCAGAAAATAACAAAGAATTAAGAAGTACAACTTATTATTCTGTAAAAAGATAGCCAGTTTATATCTAAATACTGTGGAATCATTTTAATTCATGTGGGGTCGAAGTTCGTGTGCAGGCAAATTTTTACTGGTTTTTTGGATTACGTTATTTCGTGGATAATTTGTTCAATCAATAGATTCAATGATTCAATATTGATCAATTGATTTAACAAGATGATCGTTTTATTGAGAACCCATGAAATCCACAGAACACTGGTCTCCCATCAACAATTATGATTCCACAGTAGTATACAAGCTGATTATTGATCTTTTTTTTTATTAATTTCAGCTAATTTTCAATATTAATAATGGCAGATATTGAATAGATTCCACACTATTGTTAGGTCAGATTTTTGCGAGGCAAAGCAAAATAACTCCATGTACATTACTACTACTAGGGTCGTTCATGAAGTAATACAACATACGGTTTATCAAAATAAATGTAAAAGTACTTATTTTCATTTTTTTTCCCAATAAAGAAGTATTATTTAAGAACTCATAATTACCGAAAACCGCATGCTTTTTCCTACAGGATTCGAAAAGAAATTCACTTTTAAAGTAAACATCGTCACTATGCTTAGCTGAAGACTTTAAAAATCGTCTCAGCTAAGAAGATGAAAATGAGGCTGTGTGATAAAACTGAGCTTCATCACAAAACTCGCTGAAGAACCAATATAAAAGATATGGATTTGATATCTGGAAAGACAAGCATTTTCACGTCGAACTGGTCCATCTAAATCTGTAGAGACACCAAATTTGTCGATGGTGTGAGGAACATGATATCTGTAAATGCCAGGTTTACCGTGAAAGACGCTGGTTGTATTCCTATATCAGACGGGTGCCTTATTTTCTTACAGATGCTTAAGAGAAAACATGCGTTAAATGAACATTAATAAAAAGTGGAATAAGAGAAAAAGCTGTCGTCTTATATTATTGCAAAGAGAGAGCCAGAGATCAAATTGTCTTATACAGGCTTTCTCTTTTGTCAAAAGGTCCGATAGTACACGAACTTACACCCAAAAGAAGGACCATCAATGGTAGTTTAAAATAATGTAAAAATTGTCGAAAGTTCAGCAGCTATCTGTTAGTGAAGTCCAAATACAGGTCCCTGAGTTTATTTTACTCTACCTGACAACGCTGCTACATGTACAAATAAGCATAGAGATGTGAAGGCGATTTTAAGGAAAGAAACGTTTACAGAGCTTAGACATCCTCCGTATTCGCTAGATTTCAGTCATTGCGAGATCTTTTTATTCCAAAAACTCAACAAAAAAAAAAAAAAAAAAAAAAAAAAAAAAAAAAAAAAAACAATCAAAGGAAAAATTTATAATTTTTAGTATGTTATGGAGGATGCCATTCATCAGTGTCTTTTGAACATCCCTGAAAACGAGTATGCTGAGGTATTCTGATCATGGGAACAAAGACTTCAGACATATGTAAAGCTTGACAGAGAACTTTGAGGGATTAAAATAATAAAGAAACTGCTTCTTGTGCTTTTCTTACTTGTATTCCGCAATTTGCATTACCTTTTGAACGACCCTCGTATATAGTAGAAAAACTAAATTGTGTTTGAATCAAAATACATGTATTGTCTTTTTAACGACATGTGTAAAGTACTACTATCGTTATATTTTCAATATTCTTGCTGGTTGTTTTCATTTGATCTATTCTTTTTACCATCCATATTTATGTTAAGAATAACATTACAGTGTATAGCCTTGTTTCACTCGTACCAGACCATTCCGCGTTAAAATAGCACGCCTCATTACTTCCATTGAAGAATCAATTTGAATTACATTTCCTTTAGATGACCTGCCTCATTAGTGTGTGAATACTACTTAAAACCTCATCTGATTTCTCCTTCATATTGGCATTTGATGCATTTAAAAGGAAGGGATGACTACATTACTGTAGGTATAAAAAAAAAAAGAGACCGACTTTTTTTTCTCATATTCAGTATTAACAAATGTACAAACTTATCAGATATCATGCATGATTTTCTTTTTGAAATAAGAGGCTAAACAGAAAAATCCGGCATGTCATGAAAAATTCATTAGTTCAATAGGATGTTTTGTGATAGAACTAATAGCTTTTTCTCTATCACATTTTACATGTGAAGGAAGAATCAAGCTCATCTATAATCATTATTTGGGGGGGGGGGGTCCTACCTGTTAAATCACATAACACCATTGAGTTTTTTTTCTTGAAATTGAAATAAGTATTCACTAACTTGAAATTCAAATATGAATTAATTAAATGGAAAAAAAATAACTACAATGCACGGGTTAGGACGTAAAACCCATCTCAAATCCCCGACAGTGGCAATCTTAAAAAAAAACTGTCCAAGTCGGAAAAATTCAATACAAAATAAGGTTCAACAAAGGTTGCTTTTTTCTGGATATCAAATTGTGCATCTCTCCTCGTAATACCATAATTACATATTTTACATCCCTTAATGCAAATTTTGAGACGTGGAAGCTCATTTCATGTTAAATGAACATCATAAATTGTCGATTAGATTGGTATAGTAGCAATGAATTTAATGAAACAGAAAGACCTCTACAATTTTGTTGACTGATTGTATCATAAAGTTCTGCTACAGCATATTGATCAGCGTGGCTAGTGAGCTCCCTAGTTATGGATTGATTAATGACACTATAATTCGCCAATTGGGATCTGTATTTGCACAGAACTTCAACAGTGAATGGTTACAGGAATCCGTGCATGAGTTAGTAAATATTTGTCATTGGTAATTAGGGTCATCAAATGAAAGTTACATGATTTAACCCATTGTCCAATATTGTCTATTAGAAACCAGACTACTTTCACGCATTGATATCCATGTGTTTACCATGTGAAACAGTACATTAAAATTGCCCAACTAATGCACTTAAGCGAATCATTTCTGGGAGCTAAAATTAAATTCTTTGAAATATTTATGATAAAGTAAGATTGATATTCAGTAATTATTTTTTTGCAAAATGAAGATGTGAAAAGTGCATTCAAATTATTACATGTCTAATATGAATGCTAAAATAGGACAACCAAAATTCTATCAAATTCATTTAAAAATATATAGAAAAAAAAATCTAAGAATTTCAATCAGAGATGGGAAATCACGTCGAAAATGGATTGTTTCTTCCGATTGCACATTAAAAGCAGATTTTAAATTTTCAAAAATGAAATACACAATTTAATGTTAAAAATTATAATATACATATTTATGAAATTGACAAAATTATTTATCACTTTGGGTATAATCAAAATAATTATTACAGGAGCTTTAATGTTGCATGAATAGAGACATTTACTATGCACATAGCCTAACTTTAACTTAATCCCGTTACAAATTCTACAAATTCAATGCGAACAGTTATGTGTTTTCCCTTTTCTTAAACCACACATTTAAGATAAAGACGATCTTTCTTTTTGCATCAGTATGACTTTCTCATGTCTAAGGTATCACAAAAACTGATTAAAGAAACCTATGAAAGAAAAATTCAATACCGTCGCAGTAGAAATGAATCGTATTTGCGACACTTTTTGATTCATTGTCGTATCAGATAACACGATTATTATTTTGTATTTCCACAGTTACAATTCGGAAACATTACGAAAATATACAAGACCATTATCAAGTAACATTACGGAAATAGTCATTGTGATTGATTGCTTCTGATGACAAAGTCCACTAATAATTCTCGTACGGTTAGCTCTGTGCTTGACATTGTCTTGCACAGCGTACGATTCTTGTCCCATGGACAGCTTTATTCTAAAACTGAGCGGAAAGCGTAGATTTGTATCTATTTGTTTAATAAGGTCCCTGTGGTAGGAATGTGATCAGTTTACTTATGCTTTGTGCCACACAAAGAAACAATTTTCTGTAAGAATACAGCCATTTCTTGTCAGGTGATTAGGAGAAAATTGCCAATGAACGTCAGGTCCACAGACTCGGGGTTTTTCTGATACATATCAATAAGGAAAAGACCGATCAATGGCCATTTTTCTTTGTAAATCTTTCCTATGTTTCTTGTCTTATTTCTTTTGGTAAATTATTTATTTCATTTCTTTTATCTAATAATACGAATACCAAAACAGATGTTTAAAAAATTCTTTGACTTTTGTACCTTGTGTAGAGAAAATTGGTAGTCAATAAATATCCACCTACGTCTATAATTAACTCAAAAGACCTGAGTCCACCCACTCACTTATACACAACTTATCCCTTTCAAATGCAATGCATAATAAATATATGTATATTTAAAGTTCTGTCATCCATGTTTATATGTGATAAAATCATTTTAATTTTTTAAGAAAAGCAAATAATATTTAACCAAGGGTCCTAAATATAAAAGATTCTCCATCAATAAAAAAAATGTAGATATTTCCTTTAACTTTCATTTACTTGATGTGACGTTACATTCTTTCTGTAAAATGTAGTTTAAACATGAAAGTAATCATAAAATTACACAAAATTATTGCTTAATTTGATTTTCGGAAGGTTTTCTAATGAATTACATTTATACAGAACCTTATAAAGTGAATGTTATCATATCATACCAAATAGCAATTAAAAGTGTCAATTATTGAATCTCTGGACAGTTTTTATTACAGCTTAAAAAATAATCTGTAAGATGTATTGATTATTTCTTAAAATTCCTTTTTTTGTGACATTAGTCATATAAGCAGATATCTTGGGATAAAAATATGTTAAGAATGGGATTTTGGGATAAAAATATATTAAGAATGGGAGTGAATAGAATTTCTCGAAAATTATACTTTGAAATAACTTCAAAATATTTCTTGCCATTTGAAACATCTTGAATTGAACACTTTGTAGATGAGTCATATGTTTTCTTATCGAATTTAAAAAATATAAATCATTAAGTAATATTGACAATATTTACAAGAGTTTGCGTAATAATTGAAAACCATGGAAAGAAATTTACAAAATTATTTCGTTTTTGTACACCACCTTTACAAAGTTATCTTTAAAAAAGATAAGAGAACTAACACTGTAAACATTTTCATCCGCAGAAGTAGATGTCCCAAACAATTGATTTTTTTCTGAAAAGTTTCAATAACTTGCATAGCTGTATATGTAAAGACGATGTTTGTGTAGAAAATTAAATGGACAAGTTCTATCTTACCTTAATTTTTATTTATGTATGTTTTGAGTATTATGGCAAAAAGGAATTAAAAATACACCATAACCATAAGAAAAAAGTTTCTTTCACATGTTAGAATTTTTTCTGAATTCCCACCTTCACGGTTTCCCAAATACCACTTCCTTGAAACCCGAATCCAAGTTCTGAAATTTCATAATGGGGTGTTACATTGCTTGTGAGCACTGAAATCTGCAATGTTCCGATAATTGGACTAGTTTATTCCACTATGTTATACGAAACTAACTCTGCAGTTGTTGGAGGTATTTCCCGACAACGGGTGTAAAGAAAAACTGCAGTCTGATCACTTTAATTTTTTTTTTTGGCTGTATTTTTTAACAAGGTAGATGGTTAAAGTAAATACAAGTCTAAGGATTATTTGAGCTCTTAGAATACCTTATCGTAAATCGAGGGTGTGTATTTCATTTAAAAACAATCTTAAAGACTTGAAATAAAAATAGATAATGAAACACCAATGTCATTTTTACATGTAAAAAAAAACTTTGAGGTTACACTTCATTTCAATTTGATTTCAATTATATTGATTTTAATTTAATAATATCCTAGGAAAAGTGTGATAGTCTTTGCAACAAAACTTCTTGTACTGAATTTTAAAACTGAAGCAATGAAAAAAATGAACTAGTATATGATTCATCTCAGAATTCGGCTTTTCAGTACTTTCAGTACTTTGATTTTAGTTTCTGTACTACATTTGGTCATCACGATATCAATCCCTGCGTTACATTTATCAAGAATGAAGTGATACGAACCCCAGAGAGAATCTATGCCACCAAAAACTAAGGTTTTATTTTCAAAAAACTACGCTTTTGTTACGGAATTAATGGAATCCTTGATCAAGATTGTAAGGAATAGGCTCTTCCTAATTTTCAGTGATTCAATCAAATATTCGACATTCAAGCTCTCATCCTCAAATCTGTTCAGCACGAGATTTGCCAAGATTTTCGCTTTTCGAGCAGAAAATGGCGTGTTTTGGTCCTTTAGAGTACAAAAATTTCTACTAGAAATGAAAAAATAGTAATGAATTCTGACCAGTGCCACTGTGGTTAATGAAAAAGTTGATACACTCGATTTCAAGTTAAAATAAGATAATTCAAAGGATCACGGTGTATTATGTTAATTACTTTCAAAAAATCAATATTAAAGTGTTTCATACCTGAGTCATAAAACTAAAGGATTTTTTTACATCCGTCAACTTAAAATTTCACTTTGTAAAGTTATAAAATACCAAGAATGTCATCCTTGTACCTGAGACCTGTGAAAAAGAACGCTAGAGATATACATGTCTATATACGACACAGGTACTTTGATAATATTTTGGATGGTATATTTTTGGGGGTTTTGTGTGTATGAATAATGGTGAATAATCTATTTTCTTGATTTGTTCTTAATCTATCTGATGATTTAAGATGTCATATAAGGAAATGGATACACTTTAAACCAGTTCACTTATGATTTGTTTTTAGTAATTTGTTAATGATCTTTCAAAAAGTCTTTTTTTGGGGGGGGGGGGGGGGGGGGTGTGATCAAACGACTTTGACTGATGTGTTCATAATCATACTCTCTCCTTTTTTCAGTAAAACTCCCCTATTCAGTTCCACAGCTTTCTTCGTATGTAATTTTTCTTCAATTTGTACATTACATCAATTTGTACTCAGTTTTTCAGTGTCCTTACGTCTGTTTTCAGAAGTGTCCAATGATATAATTGGTATGGTTCTATCTCTTGTGTAATGTGACTAAATTCTGAACAACTGAGTCGGCATGTAATGCTGCAATGTTTGCTGATCAATGCATTCTGTGTAGAAATGGTCAAAAGAACTTCAAATTAATTTCCTGTCTTAAAGAATGATTGCCATAGCCCAGTCTCACCTTTCAAAGCATAAGATTTCTTAGGGAGCTTTTAAAATGTTGAAATTTTTCCATGCATGTACCTTTGAAAAGTTATCTTTATTCTTTGGAACTTCAGTTTTGGGTAATTGTTCGTGTTTCGCCATAATGTTGCTGTTTACACATCTTTATTTGAATTTCTCTTGTTTCACTGTCAATGACATCCCTGTATTCTATAATACTTAATCAAGCTAAGCCCACTAGGAGTGTCAGTACGTAATGGCACACAAAGGAAACGTCACATGGATAAAGTAACTCTGTGATACACAAATAAATTGCTCTAGGACGGTGAAATAATGCTACTTCTGATAACAGCTTATTAAAAAATTACAGAAACTGTGTTAAATCTGAAGAGAGTCTCACAAAAAGAATCCACTGGGCATGTATGATATTCCATTTTTACTATAATTAAAATGATTAGAAATCCTACAGATGTAGAGTATGTGTAGACTCCGGAGGTTAATAGTTCTAACAACAGATCACTATACTAACATGACTTCTTATTCTAAGAATGATAAATGATGGGAATTTACAGAAAATCGACCATTCATTAATAAGATATAATTAAAAATAATGATATTGGGTTTCGGCGGAAATGATTTCTGTCATGATGGTTCCGCAGTACGTTTATATACAAACCAACTCAACTAATTATGACCATTACTGTCTGTTTGTCTGGTGGTGTATGGGTTTATTTTTTCTAGATCGTAAGTTCATAAAATACATATGTATTGCATGGTGGTTGTGTTTTTTTCTTGACACACACTAAGTCGGGGATTCTTTGCATAAAGAAGTAGAATCTGCTCTGACTGACAAGGCTTACAGATTTCTTCAACAATGAATAATGTGACCTCACTGTATGGACATTTCTATTGAAATTTTGATTAAGTCCGATAATTTTTTCCATGAATAAGGCTTCGATGAAAGATCTTATAATGATGTTTAAAAGGTGCTAGGAAATGTTAATAATAATAACCAATGCTAATATTATAATATATGTTAGAAGTCAATATATTTATAATACTAACAGATGGATTGTATCTACAAAGTATCACATGTACATGCATGTACAAACCGTAAAAGTAAAAAAAAATTCCTAAGTCCTTTTTCTATCATTTTATTAGATTGTTTTACGTCCCGTTCAAGAATTGTTCAGAAATATGGAGACGTCGAAATATACCGGTGAAGGGCTTCAAATTAAGACCTTTGTTCGGCACTCAAGGCCGTTGAGTAGTGAGGGATCTTGATTGTGCCATGACAAGGGGCCTCAGATATTAAGGTCTCATCCGAAAGACCTGCAACTTTAACTTCAAAGTACAGAGCGCTTAGAGAAGGAACAATTGCTACCTATTTTTAATCGACTTAGGTCAGTCGCGGCCAGGATTTGAACCCACGACCTTCCGATCACGGAGAAAGGGCTCTACCGACTGAACTACCGTCCGTTTGAAAATCAGATAAGGCATTTGCCTGGGTTGAAAAGCAAAAAACTTAGTCTATTAAATAGTATGAGATTCCTTGATTGTAAGTGAGATACTTGTATTTTATAATTATATATTTGCAACTTGTAAATTGTATTCATGAGATTGTTTACAATCTAACCTATTTACTGACCAACGTGTATCGGTCATGGACTACCAAAGCAGGATAGACTCATTGTCGAGAAAAGAAGAAAAAAACTAACTCGTAATTATAATAACGAGTGAATTATCTCGTTGTAAAGAGAATCTCGTTATACCGAGTTAGTTATGATCTCATTATGACGAGATAGTTTTTCATTATGCATTATGAGGAGTTAGTTATCTATGAGTTAAGTATGTTCATAGAACGAGATAATTATCCGGTGTAACGAGTTAGTATCTCGTTAAAGCGAGTTAGTTATGATCTCATTATGACGAATTTTTTATCTCATTATAAGGATTTTAGTTATCTATTAAGTAAGTTATCTTCATATAACGAGATAATGATCACGTTATAAATAGTTTACTTGTCTCGTCATAAAAATGTAGTATCTCGTCATGAAAAGTTATTAAACGATAATTATTGACCTTAATTTAAGAGTTGATAAAAAAAGTACTCTCATTTTTATCTCTACATTGCCTTTAATTTTTCTCGAACTAAAGAAAAAATGATCTCGTTATACTGATATTGGTAACTATTATAACGAGATACTAACTCATACCGAGATAATTGGTTCATTATAACGTGATATAACTCGATATATGGAGATAATTACTTATTTTAACGAGATAATAACTGAGAAATAAGTTAGCTCGTTATAACGACTTTAATAATTTTCACCTTGTCAGAAATGAGACTATCCAGCATTTGTACTGAACGCTTTCCCCTTAGATCCACTGAATTATGCACCGACGTGTATCTATCTACTCGAACTCCAACTCGAATAATCTCCAACTACACATCCTCTAGTACAATAACTCCCTACTTACAAGAGGAAGCGACAACCAGTTGGGTTTTATTATAACCTTTATTTGTAGAAATTGAACCAGGTCCAATTTTCAAAACAGCGTAAACCACTTGAATAGAAATTTTTGCGAACATTATGTTATAAAAATCTTTATTGACTTTAGCGACCCGTGGGGAAAGTTGACGTGACACTTCCGGTAATAACATTAGACGTCTTCAACACAATAAAACTATCCACAGGCAAAGCATAAATCTCGTTACAGAATTGTTCAATTTTAGTCGATGTAATATCTTTTATTTGGTAATAATAAGTGAATGTTGTTTGCCAAATTACGAATTTCCGGATTAGACATTTGGTGATATTTAGATAAATCTCTCAATCTCTCTCTCTCTCTCTCTCTGGTTTGATTACCTTGACCAGCCACTAACTGAACATGAGGCTTATGGAAAATTTAAATAAGTTTGGCAGGTTTAATCCGATGAAAAAAAAGGACACAAGCCCTTGACAATCGAATTATTGTGGTCATACAAAAATGTTTTGTTCTTTTATTCTCAGTATAATGATGACAGTGTTTTGTATGGATAGTAGTTAAAACAGGAGAGACTGTAATTAAAATGGTTAGATCTTTTGATATGGCCGACCATTAGTCAAATAGACCTCACTCAAAAGATTCATAAATAGTTGTTTATACTATCATAAAAGCCAAAACCCAAAATGAATTTTGTAGTAAAAGGATGGATTGCGTCCATTTGGTTTTGTTTACGTTAGAGAACAGTATACATCAAAGTTTTCAAAAAGCAAGCATTCCATCGTTAAAATTGTTATTTCAGGTTGAAAATGAAAAGAACAACCACCGATTCATTACAGAAAATGTTGTTAGATAAAACTAGAGATGTTTCTCTACCACGTAAATTGCTGGGTATAATGTTCCTAATTTATTCGATGCTCATTAGCGATGTTCCAATCTCATGTTTTGAAAATGCCATTTTAATTCGTATTATGTTCAAATACGTTTCTGCCATTATTCATTCAATGTGTACATCATAAATGACAATTGAAGCATCGATTCTGACCTTTTTAAATATTGATCCATCATGACGTAGTTCCTAAAAATATAAACCTCATGGTTCTTTCCATTACATATACTTTTAGTGAATGAAAAAAAAAAGTTCAACATCTGTTTCAACATGTCACAACTTTGTTCAACATGGTTTTGCAACGAAAAAGACGTACATATGGTATTGCTTTTATGGGCTTTTGTTGAACCCAGGTTAAGTGTGTTGAACTGGATATGCAGGGAAAAATATCCCTCATCTCTGTAACTAAGATTGAACAAAAACAACCACCTAATTTTGTACAACATCGTTCTTATGTACATGACGCAAAAGTCAAGATGTAGCAATACACATGCAGCTGTTGTTTTTAATTAATTACTGGGAAACATAATATGTTTTTCAACTGCTGACGCTTAAAATCATAAATCATTATATCACAATATGTAAGTCAGTAACATGTATGTATAATTAAGTGATATATTACTTATATAGTGACATGAGCGATAGCAACAAAATTCACCTATATACTATAGACACATACTTCAGTTCAGTTCTTTATTACATTTGACATTGAAACACAAATTTTAACCATGTACGTTTGGTGGTCATTATTCGTTGAAGATTCATCGGACAATGCTTATTCAGCACTTCCGGTCGAAATTATTTTGACACAATCCCTTGATTTTACATTTAAAAACTGCAAAGTTTTCGAGACTACTTTGTGTGAAAATTCATATCATAATAACCGCAGTACAAAGTTAGAACATATAGATTGTTATTAATAAATGCACGAAGCACCTACCTGAAAAGTTACCTGTTATTGATATTGATCCACAATGTTTATAAAGTACGTACAGATTAGTAAAAAAATGCACGAAAATCCATAGTATTAATAAGCATAATCTAGGACTTTTTTCCTAAGAATAGTAAAACTTCCAGTCCTTTAATTTGTTGCGGAAAAAAATCTCCGAAAGATTTGTCACACACATTTTAAGATACAATTAATTTCATTCAAAGTTCTCATTCATTGAAAATGTAAAATACTCGTAACTTTCAGCATGCTAAAAAGGGAATGTCATCAAATCATCTATATTTTAGGGGGGAAAAAAAGTTTGAAACAAAATATTTTAAACAGTATGATATAGTACTTTTACAAAAATGACCAGACTCCTTATTTCATGCGGAAGTAAACAATAACAGCACACAAAAGTTTTGCAAAATCGCATTCAGACAAAATAATTATTTTGGGGGGTATTTTCGAGACGCTGTCTCAGAATTTTGCCGACAACAAAATCGTATGAGATTAGAAAAAAAAAATTAATTGATCTTTAAATCAGCCTTATCAAACTTGTTGAAATGATATGATCGCTTTACAGGCCTCGCAAATATATGTACCATTTAAAACTTATTCATGATTGGATAAAGTAAATACAAATTAACACAATCCAGATATCATCTAAATACCAACTAGCCTATACATAAAAGGAAAACTTATTAAATTATCATGTTATCTCTATAAAGTTGATTGCTCCGTGTTTTACAACCTATGAATCAAAACGATTTTAGTTTGCATCATTATAAAGCTTCGAGAGAGAAAAAAACCCATGCTCTTTATTTTTTATTAATATTGCATGATATTTATACATGTAAGTGTAACCTCGTTTATTTTTTTTTATAATTCACAATAAAACATATATTTGATATGTACTAAGAAAAAAATGACACCTTAGAATTTATGAAGACTAGTTTTTAGAAAGGATAAATCCAAAGGTCAGCGAGGCTACACCTGCGTCAAAGATCTTTCAGTTTCGTCATCGTTTAAGTTTTTATTGTTTTATACATCACAAACAGTACAAAGTTGAACTGCAAGCTTCAGAATGCCTTAAACTCCGATGGATTAATAAAGATGGGGCTCCTGAAAAATAAATTATGCCGAATAATCGCTTTGGGAATATTTCAGTCAATAGTATCATCAAATCAAAATGAAATTCATAAGAAACTAACTGCTTTTACCCCGCCGATGTAAAAAGGATATTCACAATAACAAAAAGTTTGCTGGTGTTTTCTTAAAACAACATACTTAATAAGTTAATCATGTGTTTATGTATCATTTTTCTATAATAGATCAAAAGTTTAATACAAAAAATACATGTATATGAGTATAATGAAGTTTTGGCAAAATCAAATTCTAGTACTTTGTTGGGCTTGCTGAAATTGCAAGATTTAAAGGCTGTTCGTTGATACATGTATCTTCCATGTCAAGGTCACTCAATTTTATGTATAGAGTAAAACTGGCAAACAACCCTTACATCTAAATGTACAAAGGTCTGATTATCTTTAACGAAAATTGTGTCAAAATCCTTGGTCTACCGATATTCCACTTTAGACCTCATAACTTGGTCAGTTTTCTGCGCAATAGTGTAAGAAGGAAGAAGGGAAGCAATATTTTCGTCTTGGGTCAGATAAAAAAAATCTCCATGAAGTACAAATATTTTAGATTCTGAAACCTATAACCTTATTAAACCTTATTTTTTCAAGAATTAAACAAAATTTGCATGGGTAATCCAAAATATTAACATGTACTTTAAACAATTTTCCTGTTTTTTCGTCAAAGTGTAACATAAGTACAAATCGAGAAATCGAGAAATTGTTTCGGACAATCCGTTTGTTTTGTGTACTAACTATAGAGATATTGCTCTAGGTAACTTTCAAAGAATCTCAGTTCACTCTTGGAAAATTTAAGTATTTCTTTAAAAATACACACATTGTTTGGATTGGTGCAGTGTGCCTCGTAGGGGTTTAATGAAAAATATCAAGTTCTTCCCAATTGTTTTATCCTATAATGTTCCCGCGAAATTATCTTTGTTTTCCACTTGTCATTCAATACGTTGCACATTAAGCTGAATTAAACTATATATACAAAAGATTAAAACCTAGAGAGAGATAAATTATTTGAGGTTCCACTCATGCAATCACGAAAACGTGCACCGAGGAAAGCAAAGACAAATTTGGTTCTAGAAAGGAATATTTCAGTTTCAAATGGAAAATAAAAAAGATAATTTTAAAATATATATATATATTTATTAAAAACACAGACAAAATTCGAAATTATTTTTATTTTCTCCTGGATTTGGCCAGAACGATAACCTTTGAAAGAAATGACCTGCCAAAATCTAATCTTCTACTGATCCGTTTTGCTAAAGAATGCAAACAAGATGTAATATTGTCGTGCATTTTGATGAATTGTTTGAATAGAGGTCGATGAAAGTCCTTAATGAATCCACACGAAATACGTTTACCCACTTTGACAAAACAATGTTTCCATTTTCCAACGGGACACAAACTTCCAATATATAAAGATTAAGAAAGAAAACTAATTTCATTGAAATGAAAATGTGGATAGGAAGTTGATTATATTTCTGGTGAGGATGAAGAGCTGTCATTAATAGATGCTAGAGATCGTCTTTCTTACCAGGTTTAACATTGCTGGTTTCTTTTACGTGTTTTATTTTTCACGTATTTGCAATAAAACATAAGATTCATTTGCAATGCTTACATTTAATCACATTTTCTGATATAATGCTGCACTACACGAACATACGAACATATTCAATTAAATTTAAGGAACTCATATCAAAACGACATTGTATTCTCAAAAAGAAATCGGAGTCAATCTTTAGGACTTTCTTTTATTTTTTGAAGATGAAGCAAAAAGAATATTAACAAAAATATATATACCTGATACAAAAAAATCTGGTTTGAATGTATAGTGAAATAACAATTCAGATTCCCGTGCAAAATCTTACTGATACATAATTCTTTCACGGAAACAATATAAATATTGAAACAAAACAAAGTCAACATTTCGAATTGTTTTGTCAATTTGAGCAGATACCGTGGAAACAACAAAAGTACGTTTTGGAACCATAGAAGACTTACAGAGAACAGTTATCCCAAAAAATATCTTAACCGTTTCCCAAGAAAATATCTTGTTCCATCTCTTTTTCCCAGAAAATATCTCATTCGTTTTGAAAGTTCGTCATCAGAGTCCGAGTTCTGTTGGGTCTCATCGTCTGGCCGTTTTCCTAGAAAGTATCTTGTTCGTTTCCCGAGAAAATAACGCATTCTTTTTTGTAATGCAGGGTCAACTTCAATTCCTGATCCGCGCTTTCCAAGAAAATATCTCATTCTTTTCTCCAGTTCATCGTCCGCTGCACCATCTTGACGCTTTCTAAGGAAGTATCTCATTCTCTTATCTTCGCCTGAAGAGTCTCTTTTCCCAAGAAAATAACGTAATCGTTTGTTCACATCACTGTCTAAAATAAAACGTTTTCCCAGAAAATATCGCATGCGTTTTTCTTCCCCGTTGTCTTGGGCATCAGCTCGTTTGCCGATGAAGTATCGCAGACGTTTTTGAAAATCTTCGTCTCCATAGCGCCTTTTTGTAATTGCCGTGTCGCTGTCTGTTTCCTGGTCTGACACCGGCGAGGAGCTGTCTGTATTTTGGCCAATAGATATCACTTCACTGATGCAGCAGACGTTTAGAAGTGCTACGAGGATGTACAAAAATACGTAAAAACTCATTTTTGGATTGTCAAATTCTCTTCAAAATAAGAATTACGCTTCCTTTTATTTACTTTCTATAAATGATAATGCTCTCCACTGCTTGACAGAAAAGCGCAGTGGTCACATAGTTCCAGTTTTCTTTGACATAATTGTTGCATAAAGTTTTAGAAGCACCTACGTTGAAAGCAAAATGTATTTATGCATGAAAAATGAAATTCAACTCTTTATAAGACAGTTACGTTGTCGTAATCGATCTCACGTGGGAAGTAGGAGGGACCCGGCTACAAGAACTAGTTCCTGGGAATCAATCATTTGTCTCGAACCAGCCTGGCTGATCCCACCTCTCCTGAATGGATAACATATCGATAATTACCAATCATATCTTTTGCTTATCATTGGTTCTGATATTGCAAAAAATACGTCAATGTAACTTTTTCTGTGTGTAGTTCAAAATTTATCTCACGAAGGACTACTTCGTTTAGAGATTGTTAAACGTAATTTCTGTACAATGTGCGGTAGGTTTTTGCATAATGAGCGGTAGGTTTTGTGCATTATTCGGTCGTGGAACAACTATAATAATTTTTCAATGGGAAAAATTTTTATATGAAACATAAATGGGATCAGACAATCATAACTTCTGTAAGCCGTCTAATTTTACAGGTGTATCATGTGATAACCTTTCAAAAAATATTGGTGCTCGTAGTCGTGTTCAGTTGCAAAGTATGAAACTGCACACCAATAGAACATGGAGAGCAGTATGTTTTGATGTAAATATTTTATCACAAAACAAAAAAAAATTAATGAAATACTGGTAAAGTCCAATAATCTTTTCTTCTAAATCAACAAAATAATCAAACATGTTAAATATTACTAGTGTGTGATTTTTGAATTAGTTGATTAGTTTAATTCGCCAGTAACTTTTTATACTCACTAAAAATTTTATATTTGATACATGTATATAACAGATTTAGAAATAAAGGCAATAATCGTCTTAACAGGAATTTTACTTTGTGAGAAACATCGGTGAAAAGGAGTTTAAAGCCGATGATCTATCAAGTGTGTTGTATCAATACGCAAATGCATTTTTTCCCTAAATAGATATTTCGTAACAGATCCTTACAATAGCTGGTGACGACGGATATTTTTCTATTACAATACGAGAAAAAAAATGACACTTATATGCTGCGAATTTTCATAACAATAAGCATAATTCTCTTATTTTCACACTATAACATGAAGCCACCTGAAAAGGTTTTACTTTCAGGCAGGACAAAGACCGAATACTTCCTCTTAATATTAACATGAGAGGATCCATATAAAACATTCATCTTATGTAATTTTTCGGTATGTTATGTGATTATGTCTCTTTAGATGAATTCTCTTTTTAAAAAGCTACTTCTATACTTCAACAACCAAATATTCCTTAGATAAGTTTTTCTGACAAAATGATGTCCAGATACGTGATTGCAAGAAATACAGTTTTGAACGACATATGTTGCTTTCAAGTAAAAATCATACTAAAATACATATAATTTTATTCATTTTAAATATCTTTGAAGATTAAAAGATAAAAATTAAAAGCATAACCGTAAAGAAAAGTGTTTGAATTGTGAGAGAAGTTTTGAAATCAGGAAACAAGTGGGATTTTTCAACAATGTTAGAGGAAGTCCTTTTGGGAGATTATTCTTTGTTCCTTTAATGTCCAATTGTTTTAAAGCAGCATTTCATTTACGGATATAACGTCATTTCTGGTTTTTACATCTCCAAAGTGATAAACAATGAAGCAGCGTAATTAGCCCCGCAAATCAAGCAGTCTTTAATAAAGCAATATTATTTTTTTTCAACATCAACGAATTAGTTACATATTCAAAACGAATTCAAGAGTACATACACGTGTATATGTGTGTCACAATCTACAATATTTATATCGTGGAAGTCCTGTGTCCTCAGATCTTTGTACGTGTACATTTGTATCAGTGCCTAAGCATTTTCTCCCCCTAAATAACGGTTACACAGGCTTATAGAAGACGAAAGGTATTTTTTTTAAAAACGACGTTCTGCACATACATTTGAAGTTTCGAACAAATTTGTGTAAAATACATTGATTGAGGTTTATAAAGAACTTCTTTTTTTTTTCATCGCGCATCATCGGACATTTTTACACTGATCAAATGTGTTAGTATGAAACATAACAGTTTGTCTCACCACCCACCTATAAAAGCTACATTGTTAATAGCATGTAGAGTAATAAAAGACAAATAATTAACACAATACTCCATAACACAGCCATATACGAAAATTATCCTTTTTTCGTGTACGTTGCGTCGATGTCACCGCCTCCAAGTAAAATGGGAAAAAAACACTTTTTAATTAATTTCACAAGGTGCAATATTTTTCTTGCGTTTAGAAAGAAAATCCTATCACTTTGCCCTCTTACTAAGAATCCTGGAAGTTGATAGGTTTAAAGAAAGAAAAACAAATACTTTAGTTTTTATTCCAGATTGAATATCTTCTTTCAAAATAGTTTTCTTTTCAACGGGATACAAATGTCTTGTTGTATTCAGGATAAGTGCATAAAAAGGAATGGAAAATAGGATCAGATCGTATTAACAATGAAGCAGCGTAAACATAATAAGACCCGCAAATCAAGCACTCTTTAGCAATATTAATATTTTTTTCCAACATCAGTGAATTAGTTACATATAATTATTCAAAACAAATTCAAGAGTACATATATAAGTATGTATCACAATGTACAATATTTATATCGTGGAAGGCCTGGAATAGTGATATTTTTATTTGTTATCTTACACCACTTTTTCTATATCTATAGTTTTACATTTTTGGTAATATACTTTACTATCAACGCCATCTAAGACTGTAGCTGGGGGGGGGGGGCTATTTCATTAAACAGAATAAGAAAAGGGACGATTTTACTAAATAAAATAAAAACGGACTATTTCACTAAATAGAATAAAAAGAGGACGACTTCACTAAATACATTTAGTTAAAGAGGGAAACATCAAGTCAGATTAAGACCTACAGTGCCCCCTAAATTTTCTTTGTGTGTTTTGGGGTGGATTACAACAAAATTAGGGAATGTATCATGGGACCAGTTATCGGTATGTCATGCTATAGTAATACGGATTTTATTCCTCGGCGATCCTTTACAAAAGAACTTATACAATGGAATACGGAACTGTGGGATTTTAATTCCATGAGACTGGTCGTGAAAAACGAAGGGATAGTAATTGAAATCGAAGATGAGGGAGAAAACGAAATAACAAATCAGTATAAAGAGACGGGCGCACAGATTTGCGAGACATATTCTTATTATGAGGATAATGAATACAATACGATGTTAATGGATTTCATTTCTCCGACAGGAAATCACAACCTGTTTTTCCCAATTCCATTGCATTTTAAATGTAAACATTCTTGAAATTTAACACTATTAAAAACAAACAATTTTTTTTCCAGAAAATTAACAGAAAGACAAGCTGGTTAATTTCTTTCAAATGTCAGTGCGCTGTAGCACTAATGAAATATTTCGTAACGTCTTTCCTTTTAATTTGACGGAATGGTAGATATTCTATCATTCCCAGTACAAAATTTGAAGGCGTTGTTATGAGACTGTAAAGGACTCATTATGGAGGAGGAAGATTTATAATGAGGGGGAGGATTACTAATGAGTTATCTCTCCATTGTCATCAAATAATTTTAGCCGTGGATATGGATTGTATATTATATACGCTACATCTGGTCACCTGGATTTTCGATGTATTTTAGCCAGTTCATTTCACAGACAGTGGACACAATACAAAGCAGGGCACAACAAACGCAAAAACATAAGAACACAAAAATTAATGTAATTTGAGACATTATCAAAATCGTATCATCAATTAGTTGTTTTTCAATACGATCAATATGCAGTGGAACTCATTGCTTACATATTGGGAATTAATTTCTACTGTGGAATTTGAGGGAGCATTTTAACTATTTAATTTACCACTTGACTTTCACCATAGCTCCCCAAAACTGATGAACCCGTCATGGTGTTATATTTGTGATAAATTTAAATCGATTTTGAATAAACATACACTGTATTTTCAATGACAATGTTTTATATTAAAAACATATGTATATGGAATTCACAGAAAAAAGAAAAGCTTCGTATCTTGAAATTTCATGTCTTTAAGTTTAGGCAAGACATTTTCCTTTTTTGTTTCTTCTGTTTGTTTGCTTGCTTGCTTTTAATTCTCTCTTTTTCTTTCTTTCTTTTTTTTTTAAATTTAATTTTTGGTTCAGGTCACTTCCTTTCACTCTGTGTTGGCTTTTAATGGAACCTTGATCACAGTGTAGTCTTTAATTCATGAGATTATTTATTATATTTCTCTGACGTACTACAGGGAATATTCAGAAAGGTAACGCTATCGGAATTTTTATGAGTTATATAAATATATCAATGTTGATACCTAGTCTATCCGGATTTATATGTAAAACTGTCCATTTATCCTTATCTTTGCTTCATTATTTTTTCATTAGACCTCTCTGTATGGCAAGCTCTTTTGTTGATGTCAATGTTAAAATGACAAATTTCTCACATTCAAAATGTATGTAGTTCATTCATCATTCGTTTTTTTACCTAATAAAATTATTCATCTAAATAGGGTGTAAACTGAACCCTTTATCTATATTCTGTTTGTTCTTCATTTCTCTTCTTTTAAATGGTACCAAGTTTAATGTATATATAACCGTTAATATAGCTGTATCATTTATTATCTATAGCTATCAATCATTGATGTAACCGAATCAAAACAACTATCCGTCCAATCGTGAAACTGAAATATATCTCTTAATTCTTTTTACGCCCAATGAACATTTTAGTAAAAAGGAATCCTTTATGAAATTGATAACTGATGGTTTTTGTTTAAATCCCAAGTGACATTATAAGTAAAGAAATGAATGAATAAAACACGTGTACAATTTTCGTGTACTTTAGAAGCAAATCTATTTTTTACATAATTTACATCTGTATAGCTTTAATACATATAGAATACCATGTATGTAAAAAAAAAAACCTTGACAAGCAGAAAAAAGGGTGGGAGGGGAAGAAAGGGGAGTTTAAAGAATTTTTTTTTTAAATTAAACGGGGAATGGGGTTCCCTATCAAAATTCTTAAATGGATGGGGGTTCCCACTCCTATTTTGGCAGCATTTAACGCGGGAGGATCCAACCATACAACAAAAAGTGTAGGTATGGGGAGCTGGTGCAGCCACTCTATATGAATGGAATTTTCCACACAAATAAAGCAATAGATTCTTGTCTGGAAACAAGAATACTACTGACTTCATTATTGTATTAATTTTCCGAATTAGATTTCTCTTCATACATTTTTATTTCAATGTGAATCGTGTCCGATTGGTTTCAAGGTTCTTTTTTACTTGTCACAATTTTGTAAGCAGGAATTTCACGTTCATGTATATTCCAATAAATACTTTGATAGAACATTTCAAAGCAAATTAAAACCTTTTCAGAATTAAAAAAAAAAATCATTATTCTTACGAATGTTTCAAGAAAATATGCCGGTAATATTGAATTTCTGTTTACCTTAATCAAACGTTTTAAAACATGATGACATTCCTACTTGATTTATCCAAAAGACATGCATATTTACAACTCTGGCCAAAGCAGCCTTTCCCACATTTCCGTCTCCGATAAGAAAATTTATTCCGGATTCCTGTCAAGACCTACTTAATAATTCTATGTCATTTCCCGGTTACCAGAAAGTGACGGGCCTTGTATCAGATTACCGATAGTCTTGATCCTTTTCTGAGAGTGTTTGCCGTTTTCAAAAGCAGTTAGGAAACAACCACAGAATAAAATTTCAAAGGAAGCCTGTGTCAGTTTTTGCTGCTGGTAATGGCTTATTAGCCGTTATTGCATGTAATAATTTTAGACAAGCACTTACGATTTACAAGAATCAATAATGCCCAATATTGATATCACAATAAACAATCACTATTATTTACTGCAAAAACATCACAGACATCGTACAAATTAATCGAATTTAAAAGATCCCTGTTGGCATATTATTCATATTATATATAATTTAACCCTATATATTACTTAACCCATAAGCATATTACATGATTTTTTTTTCCTGTTAGAGCATTTTATAACTTAGTCACAATTTATGCTTATCTCAGATAAATCAGAATATCCCAATTTCCCTGATTTGTAAGATATTAATCTATAAAAACCATTTAATTAACTTGAAGTTATTTTCAATGAAACAAATACTAGTCTTTAATCACCCGCCAATCAACCAAAAGCACAAGCTGTATGTGTCGAGCAATTATAAAGAATGTTCAGCAAGTAAAAAAGAATGTTTGGTTCGATATGCCAAAACTGACTTCTGTTACTAAAGACGAAGTATACATGTTGCTGTAGCTTAAAGTACTTGATGATTAAGAAGTTACCATAAATGTTTACGATGGTAAAAATGTCACCTTTTCACCTTACTAATGTTTACAGCATCTATTCCTTTGTTGGCAGATTTAAGCTTAAGGAACCAACGAGTTGAATCGTAATTATTCGGCACACGTGACGGTTTCAAGAGCCTCCGTTGGGAAACGTTAACATCCATATTTAACCGGAAAAATATTGAGGAGATAATGTATAAGGCGAAAATACGAACAGTGATCGATCTCAAGAATAAAACCTACAAACAATACAAATCTGTGGCATAAAGCACGGACCCCCGGAAATTCCAGAGGTTGGATCAGGTGCTTCGGAGGAGTAAACATCAAATGCCTAGGAGGAGTAAGCATCCCTTGTCGACCGGTCTTACCCGCCGTTAGCCCTATGTATTCATCAGGTAGACGTAATAGTTTATAGTCATATTTAGCACAAAAACAAAGGCCTAACAATTGGCATGAAATATGTCGACGTCGGTCAAAATACGACCAATAATTGGTTATATATTTATCTTAAGCCCATTATAACGACCATAGAATTTGCAAAATGCTGACTTTAAACGAAGTTTTGGAAATCCCTGTGAGATCAACTTACCTGTCAATAATCTGCCTCGGTTTAAATTGATCTTACTCTGAGCATGTTTTGAGTATCGAATAAGATGGGACACGTCAACACCATATGCAGGTTGACAGTGGAATATTACTATATCAATAAGGAAAGTTGACGGTGGAAAAGCTAAAGTCATCTCGTTTGTCATTCAGTTAAGTTGTTAGTTGGCCCTTATCGTCTATAGTCAGTAAAACATCCAAATATGAAAAAGATGTAGAAGACTCTGTGTGGTTTCGAGTTACTGGGATATATCGAGTCGACATAGGAATGGAAGTTACTATTGTTAATTGATACAACGCCATGTATATATCTAAATTTCGAGTTGAAGGCAACAACAAGAGTTTTCTTCTTCTCATATAGAAGCTTTTGAATAAATTCTGCTTCATGAATATAAAACAGGTCGTCTATTAAAGGAGCTCACTTAGTCCCCATTGAAATTCCAACAGTTTGTTGGAAGATCTAGCCTTTAAAGATTACATAGATGTTGTCAATAGGGGACTCCAACATTCTTTTGATATCAACTTCAGAATAGCTATGTGTGTAGAATCAGAGTGATTTTTGACAAATTTATTTTGTTATGACCAATCACAAGATATGAAAAGTTCCATTTTCATTGAAGAACCAGTTGTTTATGATATCAAAAATCCTAATTTTTAATTAACCCTAAGGAATGGTTGCATAAAGTGTAGAGAAGTCATATGTTTTCAGGTTACTAACTTTTGAAAAAATTTTGTGCCTTTAAATTTTCTTAAAGTTCTTGGGAGGTTTTGAAAACCAGCATTTGATTTACACCACTTTTAGAATATGCTGCAGCACAGTACGTCTGAAGTTTCTCATTTACAGAATTTAATATTTTTGTTAGAAGGAGAGCATTTTCTGGATGCATCTTCGCTAGCCAAGGGTTTTCGGTCCACTCCGCTCCCCATAAACCCAGGTTTAGGTAGAGTAGATCGAACTCATCTTTGTTGACTTAAATGTTAAAAGTATCAAAGACTGACATGTTATTTGAAGAATTTCATCCTTAGGAAGTGAGTGTAAGCTAGATTTCCTGTTGTAGATTTTAACCAAGTTCTTCTAAAATACTGTTATAATAATAAGCCTTACAATGACAATATTGTAAAAGGCCTTTTCTGCTGGAACCATAAGATATTGTTCAGGTAATCTTTCTAATTCTTCAGCTCCGATTTGGTGAAAATGAAGAATATATGGTTTAATAACACTTAAGAGGATTATGTTTTAGATATTCAATATCTGGGCACTGTAATGTATGTTTATACTTGGAAAGTTTGGAAGCAAAAGATTGGAAATATCTGTAGGGAATGCACGGTGTAGACTTCAACTTAAAATATGGTGGAATGCAAGACTGAATTTTTTATGATCAAGGATACTACTAATATTCACAGTCCCGCTAGGAGACGTGGGGACCGGTCCTTCGGATGAGATCGTATAAACCGAGGTGCTGGCGCGAAGAATGTTATTTTCCCGCGTTTCGATAGTATAGCGGGAAAATGTTGTATTAATGACAAGATGTTTATACATATGTAGTGTGGATTGGTCAGAGAGTGACCAATAGAAATTGATTTTGATGTGTAATAGAGAACTGGTTTTAAAGGTTAGTCACTTCTAGCCGCCGATTTAAGCGAGCAACATCAATTCAGAGAATTATAAACGAAAATCAAAAGATTATCGCCGAGCGGCAAGAAGCTAAGTTTGAGCAAGTTTTTGCAGATAATTACAAATTCAAAAAGCACGGTAATGAAGAACAATACAAGCACAATGTTAAAGTATTGACAAAGCTGAAGGAGGCAAACGAAGAACTGGAAGAGAGCCCATTCAAGGAGCGAGACAAAATATAACAGAAGGTTATGACTTAATTAAGCAGAGACAAAAGCTTGTTAAGTTAGCAGATTCGTCATCAGCTGGATGGAGAGCTGTAGATGAATATGTAAAGAACCCCATAGCTTCAGACTCAGATGATGAAAAAAGAAATTCTAAAGCGCAAACGAGGGCGGAGAGAAAAGTCAAGGACGAACGCATCAAACGTCGAAAGGATATGCGAGAGAAATGGAGGCCCTACCCTTCTATCGACGCTGCAGAAGGCAGTACTTCATCCTCTACAACGGCCGCAGTGTGGAGATCAGGGCAGTGCTACAGGTGTCATAAGAAGGGACACTGGAGAAAAGATTGTACAGAAAAAATAGATGAAAAGATAAGTAGTTTTGTATTTGAATGTTTTGACGCAAAGCAGTCATGTGAGACGAACACAGGTAAATCACCAGTAGGTAGCTATAGACTGAGAAAAAATGTAGGTCAATGGCGTTCGATTGAAGCGAGCAGGTATGTGTTAAGTGTTATTAAATTTGGTTACAAACTGCCTTTATTTTGGGGTTGATATAGGGCTTCATTCTTTAAGTTCGGGGGAGCGACTGTGGCTGCAAACGCTAGTGTTGATGATAGATGTCTCAAAAGACATGGCAGGTGGAAAACTGATAGTTCAAAAGACGGATATTTTGTTGATTCAGTTGAGAAGCGTTTGCTAGTCTCTAAATCTCTTGGTTTGTAATCACAGTCGTTGTTTTTGCCCATACTTGTAATTTCTAGCGCACACTCGGCTGGCTGTCATGCATAGCATGTTGTTGTTTTTCATGTTGGTATAAAAGTAATGGAGTGAATACGATCCCTCGCTGCTCAAAGGCCGTAAGTGCTGAGCACAGTCTAAATTTGCAGCCCTCTACCGGCAAGTAGTGGCGTCCAGATATGAGTGAAAAATTCTCAAAGAGACGTAAAACAAACAAACAAACTAATGTTCACAGCATTTATTCTTTTGTTGGCAGATTTAAGTTTAAGGAACTTGCGAGTTGAATCGTAATTATTCTGCACACGCAGCGGAATAAAGAGCTTGTGCTGGGCAACATCCATATTTACAAAAACTAGCTTTAACTTCTTCAAATCGTCCATTCTTAGTTTCCTGATCCATCATTCTTCTCGATGTCTACGCTATGGCATACTTAAAGTGGGACTTTTAGTTGGATGATATATTTTTTCTCAAAATTCTAGCCCTCATTAAAAGAATTGAGTGTCACGCATTTTGAAATGTTACAAAGATGTTCAAGGCTTCCATTATTTATTTCAAACCTATATCCTGACTTTCTTATTGGGTGAACCCTTTGTTTCATCAATATAATATATAACTCTGCATAGAGTACATTCAATTCAATATTCACCTTTGCAGTTTTACAAGTTCAATTTTCTAAAGTTAAAGAACAATATAGAAATTTCATTTAAAATATTAACAGATATTTATCAAAGATGAAATCACCTTAAAAACAGAATTAAATTATCATATTCATAAAAAATATACTAATATTTATTTGGCAGAATGGTCCATAGCCGTATAAATGAGGGAGTCGAGACATCAATATAATACCTTGTAAGGACATCCTTAAAAAATACAAATAAACACAGATGTCCACAATTTTGACAAGTCCAAACTAAAAATGATGCTAGGGCAAAAATAATGATTATTTCGATTTGATAAATGGATTAAACCTTAACTGGTTAAATTCTGTTAATTGTCAAAATCCAAACATCGCAGACGAAGTTGATTTACGTACCCTGTGTTCCACATGTATATTTAAATATTTGACACATGATGGAATACATGTACAAATAAAGGCGGTTTACGGACCATTCAGTGAAATGAGTTTTCTAAGAGTTAAGATAATAAAGTGCATTCCTTCTCTAATAAACAAAAATGCAAAAAAAAAAAAAATTACTTTGAATTAACGTGTTTGAGACTTTAAAAGATTTTTGTAAATTCTTACCTTTTTGCTTAAAAAAACTAGTAATTTCTTAAATTCCTTTTTACGATGCAATATTGTTTTCTTTCTTGTTTTTCAGCATTTGTAATTAAGTAAGATGCCATGATTGCTGATAGTTTTTGCTGCTTGTGTACATGTATGTCCTTTCATCGCTATTGTTTCATCACTAAACATAGCTATTGTATCATCGCTATTGTATCATCGCTATAGTATCATCGCTATTGTATCATCGCTATAGTATCTTCGATATAGTATCATCGCTATAGTATCATCGCTAATATTACACATGTAAGAGGTATGTTCATGGTCGACGATGTCTTAAAAGAATTACAAATAAAATGACAACAAATTTTCTTTATTGAGAGAGTCTAGAGAAATTTTCCACTTGTCACTGAAATGATAGTAATCCCATAATACCCTCTAATTTATAATCAATTCACACAGTGAAATTCGAAGTGTAAAAAAGACAGCACGTCTCCTGTAAACTCATGATCTCTTACACGTAATGAAAAATCCCATGAAAATGTATAAAACATGCGAAAAATGTCCAACATAAGTAATAAAATGTCCAACATAAGTAATAAAATGCCCAAAATAGGTAACAAAAATATGAACATGCGCAAAAAAGGTCAATAATTACTTACTGACACTTGCTTCATAAACAAATAAGGATTTTGTTTTGGACAATATCGGAAAGGGGAAAGGGAGACTTTATCAATATGTCTCGATCAAACACAAATGCTATTGAACGTGGCCTGGCTGTGATGTAGACAATAGTGCCTGTACATACCACATGATACACGGGATTTTTGAGGTCCTGGAGATAATTTAAACTTAAAGAAATAGGTAACGATTTCAATACAATTCTGGATCTGTAATTTAAAATAAAATGATGGAGGCTAGCTATGAACATTTTGTAAAGATTTAAAAATGCGTGACACTCTATTCTTTCTATCATTGACATTGTGAGATGCTTTCTGATCTGTTCGAAGTCCGCGCTGTAAGATCATGCAAGTTATATTTCTCATATTTTACATGTACCTCCTACATGCCAAGACGTCTTAGACATGTACATTTTCCGGTATTTTCTTAAAAAGTTGCAGATGACATCAATTTTCATTGGAATTAATTTCCAATGATATAAACCACATGTATCGCCCACAAAGATTTTAAGATATATGATTTCTCAAAGATTTTTACACTATATATCCTAAAATTTGAGTGGGCGACGGCTGTAGACATCATTTTCTAAAGTAAAATAATAACCCCTTTAATGAGTCATTTTGAGCTCTTTTGTTTAAAACTCAGAAATGATTTTATAACAAATTTGTAAGGTTATATTTCCAGAACGGACTTCTTTTATGCCATTTTCTTTTCTGGTTGTTCATATTGATATATTCAACTCATATTTAGCAAATATTAAATCTTTCAAAAACATAATATTTAGGGCCTATTAAAGCCGAAATTCTACCCATTTCTTTGCCGTTTAATGTTTTTAGACACACATCTCTATTTTTTCTCGGATTTTATCGATTGTCCATTGAGATACCACACAACATGTAGGTGACCTCTGGTAGCCTTATACCGACTGCTTTCTGGTCTAGGTGACATGTTGTCTTCATTTTGATATACCATATAGGGTTATCTCTGGTCTCCATATTGATCACATTTTGTGTCATCAGGCACATAATTGATATACTACATTAGGTGACATCTGGTCTCCATATCGATGTACGCAGTATGTTAAGTCCATACGGAGAAAAGCATTCAATATCTTTACGGTGACAAAAATAAACTTAGCTAAGAATTGATTCTGAGTTTGTTTCGAGAAACGCACTCAAGGTATTCAATGTATAACGACCATATTTTGTACCTAATTAATGAATGGTTCATGGTTTTTGATTATGGTAGCAATATGAAGGTGTTATTAAATAAAAATGCTCCACCAAAGGAATTTGCCAAATTTTGATTATTGTCCAATCAATTGCACCTTGAATTTAACACTGAAGTCCATGGGTAGCGCATGTTTTTTTAAGATATTGTAAATAGTAATTTGAATTTGAATCAAATCTCTTGGTGAAAATATGCATAAACTCTCTCTTTATTTAACTATGAAATAAAATGAAACATTTACCGCAGATATTTCGACAAATTAAAAATTTTCTCTTTTTCATCAAGGGCAGATAACTCTTCAAAAACTTTTAAGGAGCAAAATGACCGGCTTCTTACATGTTATCAGTCTTGTGAATTTGGTTCATTTCACTTTTATTGTTATCTAGCATTGCATTTTTAACTAGTTTAAAATCATTCAAAATTGTTCAAAATCCCTTCATTATACATTGAATACCTTAAGAAAAAGCTTGGCATGAGTTTTTTACTCAGGATTTGAGATTGAGCTTAAAAACCTATTTTTTTAAAAAATTCAAATCAAGTCTCCTTAAAGATATCGCTTGTTTTCGTATGGAGTTACTGAGTTATATGTACCTCTGGTTTCTGCATTGATGACATGTGGTTACCGTTTTGATTAAAAAAAAAAATTAGGGAACCTCCGGTCTCCGTAGGGATACTGATGAATAAACTTTTGTGCCTCTTAAATCTGAAGAGTTCAGTTCATATTGTATATTATTACTACGCGAAATGAAAAACTTTTTGTGGGTGACCTCAGACCTTACTTTGACGTACTAATGATCCTCCTGCAACATACAGATGATATTTGCCTTTCATCTTTGTCCTCAGTACATTTGAAACCCGGAATTAGAGTGCCAAAAAGGTTACCTATTATGGTTCAAAAGGTAATGTAAAATAGAGTAAATTTTAGTTGACGACGTTGTAGATTGTTTTCTTGTAAAATACTTAAATATTGTGATGTGTATATTTACTTAATAATTTCCCTTTAATATTCATTTAAAAGTAATTCTAAATTCACCTTCTCATAAACCATAACCGAAAAGGATTAATATTGCGTTCATACAACACTGATTTCAGTTATAACACTAGCTGCAGATCTGTAGCCAGACGGTCTGAAAAAAAATTGGGATGGACGATCAGATAGCTACAGATTCCACCCATTGAAAAAAGTGTATGTTTTTTGCTCACAGAAACGTGCGCAAATTTTATCGATTTATATCTTGTGACGGTACATATTGTCGTTTTGTACATATTGTCGTCGGCGACAATATGTACCTACCCTCACTGCTTGTTTGTTGTTATTATGTCCATCTCGAGAATTTTTCATTCGCATGTAGACGTCACCACATACCAGTGGAGGGATGCAAATTTAAACCTATACTTGGCACTCAAGGTAATTGAGCAGTGAGGAATCTTTTTTCCAACAGCACCTTAAAATTGAAATTACGCTATGTAAAGAAGCTTTCTCATAACTATCATCTCTTCTGTTCCAGTACTTCTTGAAAAAAAGAATGAAAGAATTTTTTCTAAATATTCTATAAAAAAACTTTGATCACCTTGTAGCCACATCCCACCCCCAAGGGTTATGATCTGGATGAAACTGAATCTACACTTTATAATGAAGCATTCACATAAGTTTCAACTTTTCTGACACAGTGGTTCTTTTGAAGATTTTTTTTACTTCCCTTGAAAGAAGGCATGGCCTTTCATTGGAACAATCTGGAATCCCCTTTATCCACCGATGCTTTGTGGCAAGTTTGCTTGAAATTGACCCAGTAGTTCTTGAGAAGCTGAAATTGTGAGTTTACAGACAGAGGGGCGGTCAGACAAAATGTGATCAGGAAAGCTCACTTGACCTTCCAGTTCAGGTGATCCAAAATGTAAACCCCAACGACAATTATATCGGCATTGATTATATAAGAATAGCGCAAAAGTATATTTTCCAAATAATCATTACTACTGAACAAAAAAAAACTAATACATGTATTCAATATCCAGATATATATTACAAGAAAAAGAAGCCGATTCATCAGATACATGTATATAGTCAATTCTCATTATATCGCGGGGTCCATTGTATCGCGGTATTTTCCAAAAATTAGACTACGTAGCTCATATCTATTTTGTTGATGGACTATCTGTCTGTCGTCTGAATGTTGACTTTTTGATGGTTAAAAAGTATGAAACACCCGTTGGAAAAATATTTATTCAAATAAAACGAAACTTTACAGATTTCCATTTCCGTTTTTATTTTATTTTGACCAATGAATATATATCCAAGTAAAATCCATAATAATCTTCATATTTTGAAAGCCTTAAGTTTGTATTTTTGTTAAGTTTTTATGTAGATTTACATCATAAATTAAAAAAATAAAAATTGTACTTTGTGACAGTGCCAAGCCTCCGTGTTTTTCAATACCGCGATACAATGAGACTCTCCACTTTAGGAGGTAAATAAGACTTTCTGTTTTAAAAATACATTACAAAGTAAACGAAGAAAGCTTAGAAAATAATTAGCCTCTAAAAAGTTAGGCCATTGATAGGATTATGAATAGTATTTGGTGAAAAGTTAATGTAAGAATTTGGAATAAATTTTTTACGCAAAAGAAATAAGTACCGCGATATTATGAAACACCAGTATATATCTCAAGAATTTTGGTATCTTGACATACCATAGTGATGTAATCAATCCTGGACACAATTGTCTGACCAACAAAGTTTTCTCCCTATAGTATTGCGAAGAATACTGTCTGTCCCCCTCCGTGCGTGTGTGTGTTTGTCTATCTCTCTTTCTTTCTTAAGTAAATATTCGTCAAAACAATGTATCGGCGACAATATATGCCGGCCTTGACTTTACATATTGTCGCCGACGACAATATGTGCTGGTGCTTGACTGCACATTTTGTCGTCCGTTATGCAGGAGGAAAATAAAGCTTGTCTCGGTACATATTGTCGCCGGTGACAATATGTACCGATGGACAACAATATGTGCAGTGAGGGTAGGTACATATTGTCGCCGACGACAATATGTACAAAACGACAATATGTACCGTCATATATCTCCTTATATTCTAGCTGCCATCTCAAAAATAACTAACGTATGTTCCTAACATACTCTTTTAATACTAATAATTTCACCTTGTATTTTTCTGATTGAAAAGAATCAGGTCAAACCTGGCATTATTTACAAGTCAAATGGACTTTGGACACAAAATACAAATTAAAAAATTCTCAATATCTATGAATGCTGTTCAGTAGACCAATTTTCCGCAAACTCATTTTTTACTACGAATAACAATTTCTGGAAGGACATCCAATCCGATGTTTCTTGTTAAGTGAATATCTATTTTACTATCATCAATCTCATCGCGACAATGCATAGTTGATCACGAAACCTCTCGCCCGAATTGCGGCCTTTTTCCATGCCTCTTTCAGTTAATTAGAAACGCGGATTTCCGAAGATACTGTTTCTTTGTACTTTTGAGCAAAAATTAGGAGCCTCTTTACTTAGTGTATGAAGTCTGGTAAAAATAATCACATTTTCAATAACCCCATTAAATATTTTCGCCAAACGCTAATGACCGACACCCCACTGTCCTGACGTGACGTTATACTTAATCCATTCAATACCTCACGTGTCGTCGTTTCGTCGAAATAATTCCTTTCGATATTGTTTAAAGATAAAATTATATCATTCTTGAGAAGATTCTATCATATGTTAAGTTTCTGCTGTTAACCGCGCTTTATGAAAAAAAAATTATGAAATTTTGCCGAGAATCCTTTTTTCCTTTCTTTAAAATAATATACTCCTGAGAGGTACCTGGAAAAATCATTGCAGCAAGAAAGGACATGCAATTATACTTTTTTTCACTTTTGGCAAAGTTTGGTAAAAATATACTTTCCAGTAAATTCTGGCATTAAACATTCATAACGTAAATTATCTAATTCCTATTTCCCTACCTCCCTTTATTTAGATGCTAGTATATCAGGAGGCGTAGCTTGTATATTGATATGACGATAGAGGCCTGAGAATGGAAAGGCGATGAGTAATTTGAGTAATTCATATCCTGTATGAAATATGAAGATAACAAACAGTAATACAGCTTAAACTCTAATTAAACAATACAAATGAAGAGCAAACATACACGAAATGATCTCTCAGAAACATTATAGATGAGATAAAGTGCCATAGAGGAGTAAGCATCCCATGTCGACCAGTCACATCCGCCATGAGCTTTCTCTTGATCTGATATACAGAACAGGCGGTAGACAAATAAGTACAGCGTATATACAAATAAGGGCCTAACATGTATCAATGATGTTTGTCAAAAATCGACTTAACCAAAAGTCGTACAATGTGTTTTCAAACAAAGTTATTCTATATAACAATCAAAAATATTTGCATAATGTTGACTTTAAACAGATTGCCAAAGCCTTTGTAACATTAACTTTTTTGTCTGTAGCACAAGCTGTCTCAGGTTAGAGGTTGATCTTGTGTAGAACATGTTCTTGCGTTTCGAATCAACTGGGAGACAAAAACACCACGTAATGGTTAAGATAAATAAATAAGAAAAGTAGAAAATAGAAAACTGAAGTCACCAGTTTGTTATAAAGTTTTGTTGTTAGTTTGACACCAATGTCTCTCTAGTAACACATCAATACATATATTTGAAAAGATATTTCAGATTCTGTGGTGTCATATATTGAGTTCAGTGGAATATATCAATTTCACGTATCACGAAATTGAATATTATTAATTGATAAAAATGTCGATATATCTACTTGTCGAATAGCCACAGCAAGAAAGTTCTTTTCATATAAAAATATTTGAATCATTTCTGTTTCATAAAAATACAAAAACAGATCGAATTGTTATGGGCACAATCTGTACCATGGTAATTCAAACAGAATGTTAGAAAACCTGATGTACAAAGACTATAAAGATATATATACCTACTAATTGTTATGCCATTATTTACACACTGAATTGTCGACGGATTTTTCCGTTATTTCCCGATCATGACAAGGAGCACACGGCTGGTGTGACCGGTCGGCAGAGAATGCTCACTCCCTCATGGCACCTGATCCCACCTCTGATGTTTTGGAGGTCCGTGTTTGCTCTGCTCCTACTTTGTAATGTTTAATGGACTTTTGAGCTTGAATACTGTTCGTTATCTTCATATATTTCATATATGAGGAACTCCAGCATCGTATTCATCAACTTATAAGTACTTGTGGATTTTAAGAAAGTAATTTTTAAGACTATTAATCAAAAGATAAGACTATTTCTATCAAAAGATATGAATATTTCTCTTTTATTGAAGATGCACTTGTCTACAATGTGAAAAAGTCTGGTATTTATTGCAAGGAATAGATGTCTTAAAGGTGTATAAAAGTCATACGTTTTGATGCTATCGATTTTGAAAAAAGTAAGTTTTTAAATTATCTAATATTTTTATGGAGATTTTTTTAGTGTCCTTCTTTGATTATCACCAATTCTCAACTATATTGTTGTAAAGTTATGCTGATGTTTCTCCTTCAATGCTTTTCATATGCTCGTGAGGAGAGAGAGCCTTGTTCGAACATTTACTAGATTCAATTCTGATATGTATCTTTTTTAGAATTTTAATAAAGTTTTGTAATCCAGAATAGATATGGAAATTCAATTTAAATTTTATTTATAACTGGCATATGTTATGAAAAATCTCTTCCTTTGAAATGGAAACCATGAGTTTAAGTTGAATAACCGCTCGTAGAATTTAATCCAGGTTCCTCTAAAATGCAATCGTAATGAGCCTCACAAACATTGATAATTTACTTGCAGTTACATACTCTGTCAGCTAATTACCGATTATGTTATCTATCTAAACCACTTTAAAGCTCAGATACACACAATATGTCAACATTTTTTTTCCATTTTGTCTCGTGTCTTTTTTCCCTCATGTGTATGAGGATGATAAAAGACCTTCATCACTTCTACTTTTTTGTCAGTTACATTTGAATCAATCCAACATACCAAAAGTATGCACATTTATTCATTTAAACCAAATTAGTTCCTGCTTTCAAGTGATCGAAAAATATGCTAACTTTGTTATTCTTCGTTTTGTATATATTATTAATTGATGCAAGTCTTCATATGTTTTTTAAAGGATGGCGATCTTGAAAAATAATTTCCCGATCACGAAACATTGCCTTAATTAGAGCTACAGCTAGGTTCTAAATGTTTTGAATAAAAAACGAAAATATCTTAAAAGCCTTATACCTTAGAACTAATTAATGTTTCTATAATAATTGAAAATCATATAAGGAATTAATTTTTTCAGCATTTTTCGTAATTTAGCTGCATTTGTCATTGATAACTCCGTTAATAGTGTGCATATTCTCATCTCTCTATCACCGAATTGTCGCCTATGACGTCAGAGCAGTATTTCGCCGAAATCCGACTGAAATATGCATATTGCCGTATTTGAATTTCAACTCTTAATATCTCTTAAAATATGCTTTCAACAATGATTATTGTATTCAGCATTTTGATGAATAAGGTTATAGATAATATTTTTCATAAAATTACGATTTTTGAAAGATAATGCGATAAGTCCTTTAAGCTATGAAATGAAAAAGTAATTGTAATTCTCATATGATTTAATATTAATTCAAGCTAATTTTAGTTGCATATATAGCTAAGATACAAGTTCAAGGAATAGTTTAAAGCAACTTTTTTGTCCATTGGAAGTGAAAAGAGAAAACTATCATGTCTTTCAATCATTTTCAAACTTTGATTGCAAAAAAGCAGATGATTAAAAGATAATATAAAACGAAATTAAATAAAATAAAGATACATATTTTTTTTTTTACCGTACATGAAACCTCTCTGGGACTAAATTAACAGAAATATGAAGAATCTCAGCTATGTACGTTATAAAACCCCGAAAGATACATAAATAATTCCTAGGAAAATAAATTATGTTTTAATGGAGATCCCCTATATTACATTATTTCAGAACTATTTTCGGCTTTATGAGACAGAATTTTTGCGCTTAATTTCATCATTGCATCTGAAAAATTGCATAATTCTAAGAATCGATTTTATCCATGAAATATTTATTCGCTAAAAAGAAGGAATTATTCCTTCTTCTTGCTGTAGTTTTAAGATTGCAATTGTTTATTTGTTTTTTAATCAAGAAAACAATAAAGACATTAAAAAGAACATTGTATTAAAGAATCTTTTTTTTAGGGGAAATGTATTTCTTAAAGAACCACAAACGTATCTGTGTGGAACAGGATGTCGTTATTGTTATTGACTGAATTGTAACTGAGACACGTCCTTAATTTACACCTTTTTATTTTCCATTTCCAAGTGCACTCTTCAAAGTTCCTGTGTGTAAAAACCGAGGTCCCGATAAAGAACCCTCACTGCTTAATGGCCCTAAGAGCCGAGTAAAGGTATAAATTTGAAGCCCTTCACCAGTATATGGTGACGTCTCTATATCAGTGAAAAATTCTCGAACGGGACGAATAACAACATACAATCAATCAATCTTTTATTGTGCTTCTTCTTCAATAGTAAAAAAAAGAACAAATCAAACTAAATTTGTCAACTGTCCTTTTTAAGTTTAATATATTGATAGAGACTGAGAGTGATGGGAATATATGTAGAAAAGTGTAGATAGAAGGGATAGGAAGGGCGGGGAGGGGGAAGGATGTGTTTAAAAAAAAAAGGAAAAAATGATAAAAATGAAGGATTTCCAGGAAGTTTCAATGATATTTTTTTTCAAATTTAATTCTTCTTTAAGTGTTTGAATAACTGAAGCTATCATAGATCTAAAAAAAAATCTATTGACGACTCAGAATGTAAGAAGACACTGGTACGGCTACATGATTGACTGCTTATCTGTTGTTTTAACCCGAGTCATATTTGTCGGTTATATGCCCTCGAAACATTTTAAACTTTTTTTTTTTAAAGATTTCACTACAAAAGGATAAATATAAACTGCAGAACTAACTGGTTAACTCTGACAACCATGCTTATATCTAGTATAGATATCAGCAATTATTATGTTGACCGATAATTGAAGTCTTGAATAATTATAGCACAAGAATGGATTTAAAACAAGGTATCCATATAAAAAGAGAAAGCTTTTCTTTAAAAAAAAAAAGGGGGGGGTTAAGGGTTTACACGCAGAAAGTATAAGTAAATTAAGGGGAGAAGTGAAGATCCTCTAGAATGAAATATAAAGAAAACAAACACTAATCATGTTCAAAGTCCACTTAAACAATACAAACTGAGATTACAGCATACACGACCCCTGCTAATATCAGAGTCGGCATCAAGTAACTTGGAGGACTAAGCATTTCCAGTCAACCAGTCACACCCGCTTTGAGCCCCTCGACATGATCGGATAGAAAATCTCAATATAAAGATGAATATGCAAAAAAGATAAGATATAAATAAAATATCTTTTTTATCATGTACGTCATTCACAACAAAAAGTTTTACGTAGAATTTTCTACCTTTGTGTCTTAAACATTCCAAATCCGTCTCCACTTTTTAAAAAAAAGTCACCTCTTTGAACTAGCTATGACAGAATGTAAATATTGTATTTTTTAGTGATTTACTTAGAATGTACAAAAACACTGAACTAGTTATAAGGTCTTTTAGGAATTTTTGTGTTTTACTCATAAGTACAGGTTCTTTTAAATTTTAAACGTTTCAATAGTTGTAATTTTATATTAGTGACTTCTGCGCAATGTACAGTACACTAGAAACATTTTAAGGTCTTATATTTACATTTGTATGTTTTTCTACTAAGCCAACTGTGAAATTGATTTGAATGCCATTTTCGTGTATACTCACGCGTAGAAATATGCACGGAGAAACGTTATTAAAAATGTAACGATATAGGGCAGCGAATAATTCAAACATTGAGTATATTTTTGGTGCTTTTGAACATGTAAAATGTAAATATAGGGAATGTTTTTAAGTTTTGTGTGAATTATTGGAGTTTAAATCACACAGACTTGCACGTAGGCATATTTTTCATGAAGCGCTAGCGCGCTTCATGAAATATGCCTACGTGACAAGTCTGTGTGATTTACACACCAATAACTCACACAAAACTTAAAAGACATTCCTTAATTAGTATTTAAGGTCTTTTAGTTTATCCTATACTTTTTACGCACATGCATATGTATTTTTTTAAAGTAGTTTGTTCTCCATTTTGTATGCTTATGTGTATTTTAATGTGAACCGCACTGGAATGTTTATATTATAATGCACTATAGAAATTTTTGTATTCTATTGTTTTTTTTTCAATAGGGTTGATTATTGGTAATATTATATTAACAGAAAGATGAACATATTGAACACAAAATATTTACTTCTTCTTTCAAGCCTTAATCATGTCATAATATTTTTTTCATTCACGTTTTTGAATCTTCGCATTAAAAAGTTTTTTTTTCTTCATTCGCTTTTTTGAATCTTTGCATTTAACAAGATTTTTTCATTCACGATTTTGTGTCGTCGAACCTCGCAAATAGAACGATTTTTTTTTTTAAATTTGTAAATACAAATGAATGTAAATGAATAAATAAACGAAAACTTTTTTACAGCGGGGAGTAGGGGTCTGAAAGTTAATATCGCCTGTGTCCTTCTTCCGCATTTACAGCAGTTCGTATTTTTTGTGCAAAGGATTGATCAAGGTTTATTCTTCTAAGGCCATTTTTTAAAAAAAAAATGTTTGTTTGCTCTCTCCCGCCTCAGGGTAAAAGAATTGGGTCAGTAGGTAGGTTGGAAAATTTTTTTCTTAGAAAATTTCAACATACATATTGACGGGATGAGAAAATTCAGGAACAAAAAGGAAAAAAATATTTTTTTCTGAATGTTAAAAAAGTTTTTCAGTCGGGTCATTTTTAGCTAGTCCGTCGGGAGAGGGCAAACAAACAAATTTTTAAAGATGGCCTAATACTGATGTTATTTCACCGTTCTGTGGGCCTCAACTCATTAGTAGAGTTTAGAATGGGATTTTGAACCCGAATTTGTCGATCCATCTCGTCCCTTAAATGCTCAAATGAAGATAAGTCGAGGCTATCTAGGGCCACTCTAGTGTCCGTTCGTTGTTGGTCTCAAGGAAATTACGACACACTCTAGGAACATGTGACCTAGCATTGTCTTGCTGAAATATCAAATTATTTTGGCTCACAAACGGAAGAACATTTGGTTTAAAATAGTGTCATGATATTGTAATGTGGTTAGAGATCAGTTATTGATTACCAATGGTAGTTTGTGCCCATAGTCAGTTTCTCCCAAATCTTTCACGTTCGATTACTCAAGCGTTGGCATACCATTCAACTCTACGTACATCGTTCAATTTTTTCTTCTCGTCTGCTTGAAAAAAATGTAAACTTCGATTTATTATTCAATAAAATGTCCATTGTTGGAGCATTGTGAACCGATTTTGACCATGTCTGCGACGCCAGTCTAACCACACATCCCTTCGACTCTACGTTAACAGCAAACCTTTGAGTGATCTATTCGCTTTCAGACCTGCCATTTTGAGCCTATTACGTACAGTTTTCCTACTACTTCTGGCATTGTGTCATCAAGGGATGTTTCCCTTGCAGTTTGAAGCCTGTTCCCAAGGAGGCTTAAATGAAACTCTCTGTTTTTACGTTTCTTTGTCACACTGGCCGCTTCTTAGACGTTTTCTTAAGATAAGTTTGTTTTAGCCCCGATTACATCAAATCGTTCAGCAATTTAATTTTGATAATTTTTCCTGCATAAGGAAGGGAATAACTTGATCTCTATGAAGTTCAGTTAGGTGCAGCATCTTTCAAGGTCAAAATCTTATTCTCACTGGAAATTTTTTTAAAAGATCAATGGATAATCCAAAACTGGTTTAGCTTATCCAAAATTTGAGCCAGGTGGCTTTCTACCGGAAGTTCACATGCAAACTACTCGTGCTATCGTCGAGTACGCAAGAGGTAATGTTTGGGTGATTTTCTATCGCTTATCGTTTTCTGGATATTAATTAAAACCAAAATAAATTCAAAACTATATTAATTATGATGAAATGACGTTATAGTAGATAAATTAGAAATATGCGTTTCTATTTTCAGTATATATATACTACAGGCCCGTAGCAACGGTTTCAAAAAAAAAGGGGGACTTCCCAAAATTACCTGACAAGCAAAAAAAAAAAACCTAAACTGAGCAAAAGTGTGGGGGGGGGGGGGGGAGTGGACAACTTCCCAAGATTATATTACAAGTCAAAAAATCTAGTTTACTGTCCAAATCCTTGATTTTGCCATTGCTCAACCTTACAACAACAAAAAAGGGGACAGAATCTAAAGAAAAACTTACCATAGCAAAATACTGTTCTCGGAAAAGAGTGGGTCCCCCCGTGCCCCCCCCCTTGCGTTCTATGGACCTGTGTTATACAAGTTCACTAAGGTAACCCTTTCCTATAGGTCTCATCTGACATGTGTCATCCGATAATTTTCGAACCCTTGTAAAACTTATGGACACAGAAGAACAAATAAATGTTAATTTCGAGTTCCCAGCCTCGTGAATTGGTCCACAACCATCAAATCTTTAGCAATCTTAAAAAAAAACTTCTTCATTATACTACTGGACATCTAGCAGGCAAATAATCTGCATGATAAGAATGAGCAGTCTGATCCTGTCTTCTAACAAAAATTTTCAGATTCATGACCCAGGATGGGTCTAAACTGGTTATTTATTGAATTCACTGAACGCATGTGAAAATACTCATATACACCTCTTTCAGGCAAATTGTTTGCATGCTTCTAATGAACGCTTAACTTTATACCAAAAGTATACCCTTGGTTGAGAATTTAAACACCCCACCCCACCCCCGTGTTGCTGAGTTGTTAATACTTTTCACTTCTGGAAATCACTCCCCTTAATTGGGCATACAGCTGGCACACTAGCATAATTATAATGACCTGACTACTTGTGACGGTACATATTGTCGTTTTGTACATATTGTCGTCGGCGACAATATGTACCTACCCTCACTGCACATATTGTCGTCCATCGGTACATATTGTCGCCGGCTGAAAAGATACACATGTACATATTGTCGCTGGCGACATTATGTGCCTCACCCTCACTGTACATATTGTCGCCCCACAGATATTGTTGCTTAAAAATTTCTTTCGTTATTTTTTTTTCGGGGGGGGGGGGGGGGTGGGGGGGGGGGTGGGGGTAGTTTTGTGAATGCAATTGGTGTCTGAATAACACTGACGTGTCTCGTATGCTATTTCATGCAGCGTGATTGTGACGGTACATTTTGTCCTCCTGTTCATATTGTCGCCGGTGTAACGACGAAAAGTGACCTCCGTAGAATATTGACCGGGGGTCATTTTTCTACGTAGAAATTTGACCCCCTGGTCAATTTTCTACGTAGAAAAATGATCCCCTTTTTCGTAGAAATCATGGCCTGGGGGTCATTTTTCTCCGTGTGGGTTGTAGAAAAATGACCCCGTAGAATAATGACCCTGTGTCTCTTTTTTTATACAAAAAACTGGTTTTGGTAGGAATATTCTTGTTCTACAAATACGTAGAGGTAAATTCACGAAGCCTAAAAGCTTTAAAGCTTAAGTATCAAAAGGTTACACTATATCTTACATGTACATCAATAATACAAGATGTTTTATCCCATTAAATGAAAGGAAAACAAATAACTCTAGGCTATTATGCTGTTCGATGACTATAAGAGCAAAAATACACGTGTTTGTTTTATATTAAAAAAAGTTTCCAGAGTGGTCATTTAAAAAAAAGATTATTTACTTAGCTGGTGTCAGAGAGAGAAACTTACATGTATATATGAATAAAATGCATGGTGTCTGTGTAGAATTGTAATGGTCCTCTTTAAATTTTACTCTTGGTAAATAATGTAAAAATTAAAAAAAAATTTAAAAAAAAAAAAAATGAATGAAAATAAAGTCTCCAGCGTTTTTTTTTTCCTTCAGAAGTTACAAGAAAGATTAATGTTCTCGAACCCTACACAAATAAATCTGCGTGAAAAAAAAAATGTTAAGAAAATTAGATCTTATATATATCTTTGATTTTCTAGTAAAAAACTTCTCATAAAAATATAAGGAAGATTAAATTTGTGTAAAAATAACAGACAGGACTTAATCAAAATTCCTCCGATATTCGTTCTCAGAGACAAAAAATGGTTAGCTCAAAATCTTTACCAATGTCTTTTGTCGTTTGCTAGTGTTAACAAAGCCTAAACAAAATGAGGCTTTTTACATAAAAAGATTGATTAATTAATAAAAAGACGTGTTTCGTATGAAGAATTGACACAAGTTATACACAGTAGTACGTATTTCCCCTTTTTACTTACACATAATAATGTTTACCAATAGAAAAAAACCTAATGTTGCATTCTGAAAAAGCTTCTCTGCCTAATTTAATTTACATATTATTTTTTCCCTAAGTATGATTGGCAATATTAGCACAATTGAAGTTGCGTTTGCAAGACTACATAGATCTGACCCCAAAAAAAAAAATATTGTAACACATATTGTGTTCGAATTAAGTACGTGATTCGTGTCAGCGTATCTATAGTGGTAAGTTTTGAGGGAGTGGCTAACGAGGATGTAATTTAACCCACTCTTTAAATTTGCTAGCCTATAGAAAACAAATCTAGCCATGTCTTTCCTATACACAAATTTAGCGATCTTGTTGTGTGATACGAGGTTTTAAAAATATAAGAGTTTTTAGGATAAAAGTAAACAAAAAACTATTTTTCTTACATTAAAAATCCTTATAAGGAGTTACATAATGCATATGTGCATTATGATGTAGATTATATATGTATCTATATAATGATCAGGGAGGGGGAGTATATTGCCAGTACATGTATTTCTATCACAATCTAAGGGCACTCCTAACAAAAATTTACTATAGTAAGCTATAGCTAACTATAGTTTACTATTATTAACTATAGTAAATACTTTGATACTTTGAATTACTATGAAACTTTGTTTGGAACTTTTTTCAGATTTCAAAGCTGAAACTTTCTTAAATTAATATCAGTAGTGTAAAATTTTGGGATGATATGTTAATGAGCAAGAAATACGAGGGGTAATCAAAAAGTTCGCGAACTAATTGAATTACTTCCATAAAAGAAATAAAATCAGATTTCGATGTTTATTATTTTTTTAAAATGGTCCTCTCCGATTTGAGTACACGAATCACGTGATCCAGGCGGTCACGTGACATGCTCCGTAGCTTTCTGTTCACAGAAATTAAAAGATTTTTCCGAGTCTTATATTTCTTACCATGCAAGTTATTTTTTATAACAAGAATAGCCCATTTGTCACAAATAGGATTGGTGGATTAGGATATCTTTTCCCAGAATGAGCATGGTGACCATCACATCCCGACTCTTTTGTATTGGGTGCGTCATTTATCCATTGTGAATAAAGTATGGACGCCGTCTTTTTATCATATATGATATGTTTAAAATCTAAGGTAAACGATATTTTACGGATTTAATAATTATATTATTCTCCAGCTTATTTTCACTGGGCACCAGAACAAACCTCATTTTAACCACCTCCTTTCCTTCCCTAAAACAATCAATCCAATTAAAGATTGAACTTCCGGCAAGTCTTCTGTCTTCATAAATCTTGTCAAATTATTATATGCTACAGTAACTGCAAAGTTTAAACTTTAAAGCCGTTCGTTGCTCAAGTACGACTGAGTAAACTTTTTTTGTCAGGTCATCTACATATTGAGTCATTTTTATATTGTGACGTCACAAACGTGGAGCAAACATCTGCTATAATTTATAGAACATGTTTATGAGTAATTGTGTGCCAAATTTCATTTTGATCTGAAGTGTGGTTTTGTAAATAAAGAAATAGTTTACGAACTTTTTGATCACCCCTCGTAGTTCCCATGTGCACATATAAATTTAAGAACATAAAATTTAACAATCATATATCATAAAAATATTTTTTTTTACTATAGTAAAAACTTTGATACTGCATTAAACTATTGTTTACTTTGGTAAACTATAGTTTTTTTTTTCTTTCTGATAGAGACTATTATTGTTTTTCATATAGCGATCCTGATACAAACAATATCCATGTGTATAGTGTTTCATAGTTAACGTTATTTAGATACATTCGTTTCCCCCCCTACAGTACAAATGATATAATTCTACAGACAATAAATGCATTGTAAGTACACAAATTACAGGGAAAACAAGAAGTCTATGAGCCAGTGCTCTCTAGTGATACCCCACCCGCACAGACAGACTAACAAGATTTGTACCAAAATGAATGCCACTGTATAGCATGCCGAACCAAAGAGTGTGTTAAAATTTCGAGCATCTGCGATGAGTTGTTGCAGAGAAAATTGTTCTGGACAGACAGACATACACAAACACACACTCCCACAAACAACAAAGAGACTCGCAGAGTAAAAGGTATATACCACCATTTCCTTCGGAGCGGGGGTAATACATGTAATATTCATGTTATAAATAAAGATAAATGAACCTAAAAGAAGAAAAAAGATAAAACATGCTATTAAAAATGAAGCAGTAATTACAGTTAATGATAACATCTCCATATTGGACGCCTCATATACCGTGCTTTCTCTAATTTTTTCCTTGTCTAATATAATAATACAATACGTATTTTTTGTTTCAATGCATTGGTGTATCCAATAACTGATGTAAAAGCTGGGGCGGAGGCAGGTTGAATGCGGGCACAAATTTTAATCTAGAAGTATGCGCCCGGCCACAAACTTGTCCTTTAAATGGTTCCCGATAACATCTATTCTAAACAGGTATTCAGTCAGAAACACATGTCATTTTCGGAACAAATCCGATGAGGCAAAACCCAAAATCCAAGAAAAAAAACGGATTTTATATATATATATATATATATATATATATATATATATATATATATATATATATATATATATATATATATATATATATATATATATATATATATATATATATATATATATGAATTAATGCTCCTCAATAATGTATACTCATTGGGATGCAAGATGCAAGCAAAAAAAAATGATACCACGTACATTGTATATAATGCTAGTATTGAAAAGTGGCGTTAAGGAGGGGAAGATACTTTGCTCCTCCCCAATATACATTTGAAAGACCCTCCTCAACTTCGGATTAACGCACATTTCTAAAGGTTTAATTATCAAATATAGTGAAAAAAGTAGGGGGTCAGATTTCTATGGGGGTCATTTTTCAACGTGTGTGGAGTCGTAGAATTACCGGCCTGGAAGGGTTTTCTACGGTCGAAAAATGACCCTACTTGCCGTAGAAAATTGACCGAGGGTCATTTTTCTACGGAGAAATTTGACCCCCCGGTCAATATTCTACGGGGGTCACTTTTCGTCGTTACACCGGCGACAATGTGTACCTATCCTCACTGCGCATGTTGTCGTCCATCAGAACATGTCGCATGCCACTGCACGACAATGCTGCATATAAATCCTGCCAGAAAAACCAAAAACTTTAAAAATGGTCATATACACTTAGTCTGATCGCCGAAATATGGCTGTAATATTGCCAACTCGGCGTTAATTAAACAACAATAATCAATCAATCAATCAATCCATATAAATATGACTAATCATTGCTTTTATGTTTTTGAAAAGATAATTTTTTAAAGAATTTTCCCATATATTCCTATGTAAAACTTTGATCGCCCATTGTGGCCCACCTTAAGCCCGGTTTGATTTGAAGATACTTGAATCTGCGATATCTGAGGACCTGAGGATGCTTCCATATATACATCACTAATCACGGGCCTACTGCTGTTCTCAGTGGTGAATCAGGAAATTTCAGACTGGGGGGGGGGGGGATGTTTGCGGGCGGTTCAGAATTTTTTTGACAAGCAAAAAAAGTCATTGTTTGAAAAGGTGTGTTACTGTACATGTGTATATGTTAAGTAAATTATTTAATTATGAATTTTACCTGTGAACTAACTTGAGAGTATATAAAAGTTAAACAATCAGAATTTACCAAAGCAGAAAAAACAAAAAACAAAATCAAACCACCGGGGGGGGGGGGGGGGGGGGAGTGCGCCGGTGCTACATCTGTTTGGTTTTTGAGACTATTTTTAAAGATTTTCTGTGTATATTCCTATGTAAAACTTTTATCAACCATTGTGGCCCCACCCTATCCACAATTTGAACAAAATTGATTTTGTTTTTGTTTGTTTGTCATTATAATGTCCATCTCGCAATTTTTTCATTCGTATGTAGACGTCACCACTTGCGGGTGGAGGGCTGCAAATTTAGACCTATACTTAGCACTTAGGGTCATTGAGCAGTTAGGGATCTTTTTCGTGCCAGATCCTCAAAATCGATCGTACGATATGTAACGAAGCTTTCACATAAGTATCTCTCTTCTGACCCAGCACTTCTTAAAAAAAAAAACATTGAAAGAATTTTTTTCTAAATATTCTATGAAAAACTTTAATCACCTATTGTAGACACATCCTTTCCCCGAGGGACATGATCTGAATAAAACTAAATCTACACTTCATAATGAAGCTTTCACATAAGTTTCATCTTTTCTGACACAGTGGTGCTTGAGGAGATTTTTAAAACATGTCACTAAATTTTTCCGAATTCTTAACTACTTCCCTTGAAAGAGGGCATGGTCCTTCATTTGAACAAACTTAAATCCCCTTTATTTACGGAGCCTTTGTGGAAGTTTGGTTGACATTGACCCAGAAATTCTCGAGAAGAAGCTGAAATTGTGAAAATTTTACAGGCAGAGGGACGGTCAGATAAAATGTGACCAGAAAAGCTCACTTGAACGTCTAGTTCAGGTGATCTAAAAATGTCAACCCCATACCTATTATATCGGCACATGATTGTAAATAAGAATAACTCAATAATTTCCAAAACAATCATTACTACTGAACAAAAGACTAATCTCCAAATATATTTTACAAGAAAAAAGAATAGGCTGATTTATCAGATATCTCAAGAATTACGGCATCTTGACATATCATAGTGATGTATATCAATCCTGGACACAATTTTCTGACCAAAAAGTTTCCTCCCTACAGTATTGCGAGTAATGCCGTCTGTCTCCCTCCGTGCGTGTGTGTTTGTCAATTTCTCTTTCCTTTCTCAAGTAAATATTCGTCAATACAATATTTCGACGACAATATATGCCGACTTTGACTGTATATATTGTCGCCGACGACAATATGTGCTGGTGCTTGACTGTACATTTTGTCGTCCATTATGCAGGAGGAAAATAAGGCTCGTCTCGGTGCATATTGTCGCAGGCGACAATATGTACCGATGGACGACAATATGTGCAGTGAGGGTAGGTATATATTGTCGTCGACGACAATATGTACAAAACGACAATATGTATCGTCACACTACTCTTTGCCAAATTTTATGAAATTCATGTTCCTTTGGGGTTAGGGCTGAGATTGTACATGACGTTTGGGGCCGAATTGATCAAATATAGAAATTGCACTATGTACTATATGTGTACTTAATGGCGGCATCATATTTAAGTGAACTATCTGCTGTTAAAATGATTTATATAGATGTGATCAATTTAAATTGAGACAGTGGGTTATTCTTGAGAGGGTCAGACTCCATGCAATGTAAAAATGGACTAAACTCATTTACCAATTTTGAAACCCCTGTTCAGCGTTACAGTCTGAGGTAGACTTCACTCGTAATGATATTTAGGCTCCCGCCAATGGCTTGAAATTTATTTAATAAAATTATTCAGTGTAGACACTGAAATATACAAATAGTGTGTCCTATTTTAAATTAGCCGCCGAAATATGTATGAAATACTGCCGACTTTTCATTAAACAAATAAAATTTAATTAATCAATTATTTTTGGTTACATAAAAGTATTAAGAGTGCAATTCTATGACGTTTAATCTTTTAGCTCATATAAATGTAGTCCTTCTCTCGGTGCAGCGAAGAGTAGTCTTAATTTAATAAAAATAGACCTTTAATACTTGTCATTTGAGAGGTATCCCACACATAACAATAGGATTTTCGAAGGAATGTTTTGTCACAACCGAAAATAGGGATGGGAAAATTTATTTACACTCCAACTCTGACACGTATAAATATGGGTCTCAGCTGGAAAAAAGAAGAGGCTGCTAAATCGTTTTTACACACATTCTTTAAATTGCATACGTAATTATCAACTACATTATTCAATGTTATCTACTTCAACTTGTTTAAAAACATGGGGGGTTTTTTCGATTTAATTTATCTTTAATGTGTCTGAATACTGAAATCTGATGAGCATATGTTGATTTGTCCTGCCTTAAAAACGTGCACGTGTGATAAACCATATTGAAGTGTTGTTTTAACATGGTTTTAACTACAATTGTAAGATTTAACACTTTAAAAATATGTTTTAGAATAATCAAACTGTTTATATGATTATATTTGGGTGAAAATTATGTGAATTTTGAGATCAGTTTTATTTCAATCAATTTCCAGGGCTTGCAAATATATGTGAAAGATAACAGCTATTATCTTTTATAAAACAGTAAATGTTCATGCATTGTTTGTACACATTGATCTATAATTTGTTCTGGCTCTATTTTCTCAAATCAACGTTTGGTCTACTTTATATTTAATAAATGTTATTATTTTTTCAAACATCTTCAAATAACCAAATTTTTAAAGAGATCAATATAAGCAATCTGCAATGAATAAGAAATATGCAAACAAAGATACATAGCGGGTTCCAGTAAATGTTCTACCAAGCCCCTTTCTTTACTCCTCACTAAAATATTAACATCAGTGAAGGAGAAACTTCAGGAGTACTGTGCAACAATATATTCCAGAAGTGGTGTAAATCGGATCTGGATACTTAAAAACCAAGAAACTTTTAGAAAATTTGAAATCATAAAATTTTTACCAAAATTAATAACATCAACACTTTATGCAACCATTCCCCACGATAAATTAAAGTCCAGGCTTTTTAACATCATAGACAGCTGCTTTTCAATAAAAATTTAACTCGTTAATTTACTTACCTTGTCATTGGTTATTTGCAAAATTATTTTGTTAAAAATATTCTGATCGTACACATAAGTACTCCGAAATTGATATTTAAAAGATGCTTGAGTTTCTAATAGACTAATATGTTGTTTTTGGAGATCAAGTCTTCCAACAATCTGACAGAATTCTCATGGTTACCAATTGCTCCCCTTTATTAAAGTTTGTTTGTTTGTTATTTAACGTCCCTCTCGAGAATTTTTCACTCACATGGAGACGCCACCACTTGCCGGTGGAGAGCTACAAATTTTGACCTATACTCGGCAATCAGGGCCATTGAGCAGTGAGGGATCTTTTTCGTGCCAGCACCTACTGCGACAGGGGACCTCGGTTTATACGGTCTCATCCGAAGGACCGGTCTCCACGTCCCACAGTGGGATTCGAACCCGCGACGTAAGGATCAACTCCTTACTCCGCGATTCTAGAGTGAACGCTCTAACCACTGCGTCATGCAGGCGACCCTTTATTAAAGACCTATTTTTATATTCATATGGAGCAGAATTTATTCAAAAACCTCCACATGAGAAGAAGAAGAAAACACTTGCTGTTGCCTTCAACTCGACAATTAAATATATAGACAACGTATTATCATTTAACAATAGTTACTTCCATTCATATGTCGAGTCGATATATCCCATTGAACTTGAAATAAAAGATACCACAGAGTCTGACACATCTGTTTCATATTTGGATATTTTACTTGAAAAAGACGTTAATGGTAATCTAATGGTAATCTAACAAAAAAACTTAATGATAAACGTGGTGATTGCAACGTTTCTATCGTCATCTTCCCTTATTTATGTAGCAATATACCCTGGCGTTTATGTCTCCCAGTTGATTCGATACGCAGGGGCATGCTCTACATACGAACAATTTCTAAAACGAGGAAAGCTATTGACAAGCAAGTTGATGAAACAAGGATATCAACGGTTTCCTTTGAAGTCAACAGTTCTATGGTCGACACAATGACTTTTCAGCAAATACAGCCTATCATTAAGTTGAATGCTGACTGACGTTTTTCATAGTAATTGTTAGACCATTTTTTACTGACTGAATTGTCTAGGGATTTTTCCGTTTGACCGATCATGATAAGCAGCACACGACGGGTGTGACCGGTCGACAGGAGATGCTTAATCCCTATGACACCTGATTCCTCCTCTGAGGTTTTTCAGAGGTCCATGTTAGCTCTGCTCCCGATTTTTATTGTTTCAATGCACTTTGAACTTGATTACTGTTCGTTATCTCTATATTTCATGAAATAGTGTAATTATGTGATGCATGTAATGTGTACTTTATATATAGTGTGATATTTTTTGCAGTGTAGTTCATCATCAACACCACGATATGAAATAAATGTACACATGTTTATCATTGAAAATATATTGCAAATAAATTACTATATATCAGTGTAAATATATTTTAAATGAATTTCAATATATGAATGCGCTTAATCCAATCATTAAGATTATATAGAAAACTGATAAAAAGTTAAAATGAATACACATACATTGATTAAAGCTTGAACAAAATCTTCTTGAAATAAAACAACGAAGTTCTTATTCTTGAAATGGCCAACAGCTTGTCTGAGTTTATTCCATAATTGTGTAAATAATTACATAATTTTACTGACTGAAAACGATTGTTTAAAGATAGCTTTAGAATCATAGAAAATGCCTTTTAAGATCAAACTTTCTCCAATTCATTTTCATGAAAGAAAAAGTCCTCTTGATAATATTTAACACGTCGACAAAATATACACACACAACAAAGTTTTCATCCAAAGCTGATCCGTGGTCAATCTAAGCAATAGGAGTTACTTTCAAAGCTTTAATCGTCATGCATTTGGTTTGGGTAAAAAAAAGTTTTAAGTCCGACATGGTATGCCAACTGATCTAAAGTGGATCACGCCTAGGAGGAGTAATCATCCCCTGTGGACCATTCGCACCTGCAATGAGCAATGATTACTCTGTTGATCATGAAAATGGAGAAAATCTACAGTCAAAATTAGTTTCATACATTGGCTTAACAAGAACAAAGTACGGTTTTTTAAACAGATTTGGCCTTGTATTTTTCTTAAATATGAAAAAGATACGAGAAAATAAAACTCATGCTTTCTGAATTATTGAAATTTCATGCAATAAGAACATGCAAATCGTTGTTCTCATATAACCTCCTACAAGCTATTATGACGTCATGAACTTGTGTATTTTCACCTATTTTCTGATAAAGTCTTAAAAATCTCAGAAATGAGTTATTTTGAGGCTTTTTCTGTTTAAAACGTAGAACTGTAATACAGTAATGACGTCATATTTCCACAATGGTCCTACTTTATGCCATATTCTTTCATGATTTATCACATTCATCTACTCAACTCATATTACTTTTTAAGAACATTAAATTTTTAGGGCACATTAAAGCCCAAACCGTACCTTCTTCTTTGCAGTCATTATAGAACCCAAATGTGTTACATTTGTAATCAAGGTCATTATGATAATGAATTTTGAAAAATGCTAATTTTAAATAAGGCTATAGAAAGCCATGTAACATCAACTTATTTGTCAATAGTCTGAACTTCATTGATCGTAACCAGAACATGCTCTTACGTATCGAGTCAGTTGAGAGATACAAATACCAGCTGCAGATAAAATATTATCGCTTTATAAATAGGAGAATTTTAAGATGGAAAAGCTGAAGTCATACCTTCTGTCATATAATTTAGTTGGTAAAATATCAAAATATGAACGGTTGTGTCAAACTCTGTAATATTTTTTAGTTCATTTAAGGAATGATTTTAATAGTTACCCACGTAAAACTGGTGTAACCTAGGTTGGGGCAGTTTATGCTTTATAAACCTCGAAGCGCAGTTTATGAAAAAGCGTAAACTGTTCCAACCCAGGTTTTAACAGTATAACTTGGGTAGCTATTGAATTCATTCCTTATAATTCAATTATCCATCATTGAGTGTAGAAGAAAGGACAATTTCTTCTTCAAGAATTACTTCTTATTGTACATATTTTAAATGTAAAGTCAAGCAGATTGATACGTTTTTGACGTAAGGCATTGTGACGTAGATTACACAGGTTATGCGTTATAAACTAATTTTTTCACCCAATCAAATGACGCGTTACAAACAAAATTAAATTATTTGGATATATCCAGTGGACATATTAATTAATGAATAACAATTCCTAGGCCCTTAAATTCAATTTCGTATAATTCTTACTCTGAAATGCTTTCATAACAAGGTATTTATCTCAGATTAAATTATACAAGTGTAAGTTGTATCTCACCGCAATTTCTTCATTTAGATTGTAAAACAACACTAACTTTTATAGGTCTAAGCCGTGTGTCTAATACAGGAATTAGAGTTGTCGGGGGAGGTGATGAATATTTCAAGTGTGTGAGATTAATCTTATATAAAGTGTGTGATAAAGAATATATCTTTCACATTGACAGCAATGTGAACTAGTACCATAGTCTTTAGAGATATGCTATTATAGGAAAGGGATCAAATCGCATTATAGTTCAATAAGTCGTACCATTTTTTAAGGCGCAGTGAAAGTGACCGTAATGACTCAAATAATATATATTAATCAACATCCATTAAAGGAAATCTTTAAATTCTCATGACCGTCCAGAATTAGAGCAAAAATAAAATAATTTGATATGCTTGTCTCACAGGTCATTTTTTATGCATATATAAAGTATTTAAAAAATAATTCTGTAATATTAGGGTTGCAGCAGATCGTAGCATGGTCCAGCTGCACAACAGAATTTTATTTCTCAAAATAGTTTCCATAAAAAGAGTTTTTTGACTGGGTTCGATTTCTTATAATATCATCTGGTAATAGTAGCGGACCCAACTTGCCCAAACTAAGTAATAACAAGTTCCCGGCTAACAATACTTGAAATAAAAGGCAATATTATACCTTCATGTAAATTAGTTGAATCTTATTCGTCGAGAAACATTTGTTAAAAAACATTATTACCTAACCTACTATATAAATTGTAATTAGGCATTTTGAACTGTTTCCTGATTCTTTTTAATGTTTTTGCAAATCATGAAACAGTCAAAACTGTTTACCTGGTCACAGAATGAACTGTTGCATGGCTGAACTGTTCCATTATGACGTCATAATTAATTCCCCGTACTTTACAGCTTTAATATTGAATTATGTATTAATTAAAGCATTTTCTTTCAATTTGAAATTATCATCTGAAAAGTAATCCTGATATATAATCAATTTAATATCATTTCGAAGAAGAGGCCATTAAAGCGGAAAGCTGTATTTTCCATTTTGTTATTGCGAGAGTTATCGCCCTTGTTAATTTTTAATTACTTATTATATAAGCTTTAATTAATATCACGTAACGCTGAATTCAAATTAAAGTAATCAATTAAAATCCTTGTATGTTTCTTTAGTTGGCTTGATAAAGATTTGTTGATTGTAAGCTTATTTAGTATTTTTATTAGTTTGTAAATAAATAATCACTATGTATTATTTATGGTACTTGGAATATATAGGGTTTTTACTGGCAATTGTAAGATAGAGGTTCTGGAGGTAAAAACTCGATAAACCCGATTTAATACATGTAAGTGTGAAGTAATTTCTGTTACATGTAAGTGTGAAGTAATTTCTGCTTATATTGTATAGTAGTAAGTGTGCGGTCATCCCTGCTTATTACTTGCCAGAGTGTGTCGTCATCCTTGCTCTGGACTTGGCATCTCTTAGCAGCAAGTGTGCGGATATCCCTGCTTGTTGCTGCGCAAGATAAGATGTGCGGACTTCCCTGCCTGTATCTTGTGGTAGAGCAATGGTGTGCGGACGTCCCTGCCAGTGTCTCTAAGTCTAGAACCGTTTCATAAGTGTCAAGTGTGCGGTCATCCCTGCTTGTCACTGCGCAAGGGCAGGTGTGCGGACATCCCTACTTGTCCCTTGTGGAAGTGCGCTGGTGTGTGGACCTCCCTGCCAGTGTCACTTGTACGCTACCAGTAAAAACCACATATATACGCAGTATCCTGTGATTAAGACTGCGCATTGTACATATTTGCAGCATCTCAGGGCTATCCGTTTCTATCACGGGTACGAGCCCGCGGGGGTTCACAAGTAGTGATCTCCCTTGCACGTTACACCATGAACACCATTTCTGAGGGTAATTTGGGAAAAATGTAGGCCCCTTTCACTCAGTATAGTTCTTTGCCATACACGTGTAATATTCAAATCTTCAAGACATCATTATGTTGTTTACTACATTTTTTTTTTCAATTTATTAGTGCATGATAATATCACATCCATTAATTTTTCTGAACACCAATCGGTGTGAGAATTTGATTAATAGTTTGTTTTTAAAAAATAATACATGTACAAACATTTGTCGATGTATTTTAAAGGCCATTGATTATTATGTCGATATCATTACTTTAAGAAATTATATAGTAGGTTAGGTAATAAAACACTTATTTCATGACAACTCGGGAAACAGTCAAACTGTTGTCCCTCGATAATGGGGAAGACCTGGGAAACTGTTGCCCTCGGCCTTCGGCCTCGGGCAACAGTTTCCCAGGTCTTCCCCATTACCTCGGGACAACAGTTTGACTGTTCCCCTCGTAGTCATGAAATAAGTGTATACTATTACCCGCTGAATGATGAAGCCACGGCTTCCCACGTAGCAACAGTCAACATTGCTTGGAATTCCGCGTGATATTTCAAAAAATAGTGAGTGCACAGAATTATGCGCGCAAGGTTCATTGTTATATGTATAAAACATTCAGTATAATATAATAAATATTGCATGTTGTTGAGTGTAACATTGAAATTTTCACCCCTCGAAAACCATTGTCAACCTCGGCTGCGCCTCGGTTTACAATGGTTTTCTTCCTAAGCTGATGTAAAATAGGTAGCCATTGTCCCTTCGCCAGGCGCTCGGCACTTTGAAGTGAAAGTTGTGGGTCTTTCGAATGAGACCATGAAAACCTAGGTCCCGTGTCACAACAGGCATTTGCCCTTTAAAGATCCCTCACTGGTATTTGCCCGAGTACCCTTCGCCGGGACGTGCTTACATTTCATATAAGTTAATAATCTTGGAAGGGACGTAAAACTACAATCAAATCAATCAATCAAAATTAAAGGTTGATGCAACATTTTTATTTAGTGACATTGATTGAAACACCATTGAGTATTGTGAACTGATTACAATGTGTATCTTACTCTGTCTATTCTTGTCAGTTATCTGTCAAATCTTTAAACAAACTTTGTAATTTGTGTCTCTTGTTTATGGTGACAATGCAGAATGACTTTGTGTAACATCTGGTCTGCAAAATTATCAATGTCTTTGATATCTCTGGGATTTAATGATTTTCTTTTTTTTTTTCTTTTGAAATTGAAATAAAATATATAAAGTGTACTGTCAGATCAAGCATACACATAATATTATTAACTTTTTTGTATATGAATAGTTTACTTGAAAGGGAGGGGGGTATGTACTATTTTGGTACAATTTATCGGTTAGACGAAAAGAACGTTTTGTGATTAACCGATTAGCAACTCTGTAGTCGATTGCATTCACTAAAAATACCAAATATAAGTCTGTTTAAATTCAAGGTGTTCTAACAGGTGCACACGTTTACAAAGAACACATGGAACTAAGTAGTAGACACTGATTAATAATACCAATATATGACAGTGTCTATTATACATGTATTCTTATTATACATTGTCTTCCGTGTATGTATCATTGACATTCTAATCTTTCTTTTTTTTTCACACTATAAGTTAATAATACTACTAATATTAATTAGAATGAATTAAAATTACTAAATCATTGATCGTTCCCGAGCTTTTGGAAAAGCAAACCTAAAAAGGGCAAATTATTACCTGATCTTTTGTTTTCTGACGTCATTCGTCTCCAAGATGCAATCCTCCTTCTCATTAAAGAGAACGTAAGCACTTCATTACAATTAATAAAATATTAGACAGTCTTTTCATACAAAATTATAATTAATAAAATTGATTTAGTGATGAATAAGCATAAAGTCAAATTTAAATGTTTTAGAAGAGAGTAAAATGCAGTATCTTTATATTTCTACAAAGGTTGTATTCCATATCATATCTCTTTCTCTTTATATGTACAAGGTTGTATTTTTTCAGTTTTGATAAAAAAGACATTTAGATAATTAATATTTTTTCTATATCTATGATTTTTACTATAAGAACAAATTCTCTGCAAAGTCATTTATTCAACGACTCTGGGAAGGAGATTCGATGTTTCTTGTTAAGTGAGTATCTCCATTACTATCATCAATTCTCATCGTGACAATGCGTAGATGATCGTGAGACCCCTGGCCCGAATTGCAGTCGCTCTATATGTCTCTTGCAGATAATTAGAAACGCGGATTTCCAAAGATATGGTTCCTCTGAACTTTGAAGGAAAACGAGATGCCACTGTGCTTAGTTTATGAAGTCTGGTCAAAACTATCACATTTTTAATGACCCCATTATAACCCCACCGGATGCTAGGATGCTAATGACCGACACCCCATTGATCTGACGTGACATAAAGCTAAAACCATTCAAGATCTCATGTTTCATCGCTTTGTAAAAGCAACATTCTATTTTTGTTTAATTGTTAAGAAAAATCATTGTCTTGTGAAAATTCTGTCATATGATAAGATTGTGATATAACTGCTGTTGATCGATCTGTGTGAAATGAAAATGCATTAATTTACGTCAACTTCGCCTTTTGTAAGAGCACAAATATATTCTTAAAGGTTACTGAAAAAGTTCATTACAGAAGGAAATGGCCATTATATATTTATGGAATGAATTTTATAGCTACCGATATTTCACTTGTATAACCTGGGTTTTGGCAGTTTATGTTTTATAAATAAAAAAGCAGTGTATAAAAAAAGAACTAGTTTTATATAATTAATATTTATATCTAAGTAAATATGATAATATGAAAAGTGACCCTTCATATTCTTTCCTTATACATGTAATGTGTTTGACTATCATTAAGATTCGATAATAAGACAATTTCTTCTTTAAAATGACGTTAAATTGTACAAAACTAAGATATAGCATCAAGCGGATTGAGACATTTTTGACGTAAGTAATATTGTATCATACGTAATACAGGTTTTGCCAGTAAAGCCTTTTGTTATCCAGTCAAAGAGTGCTTAACAACAAGAAATTTATTTTCTTAAGTTATCATTTAAAATTCAGTGTTTTACCTTCATAACTGAATCGATGACCTCTATTAACAAATTGTCAAGTTATACTTTCTGTAAAGTATGCATACCTTATCTACATGTATGTATCAATGCCTAATTCTGATCACGAGGTAGGATTGTAGTAACTTTAAAGATTGATTGCCTTGTGTTTAATGCCGAGTCGGTTGTATTTCAGCCATTATATACAATGGAATATCCTTACAAGTCAGAGACAATAACGTTGGCCAGTGCAAAGGAGAAAATGAGAATCAAACAAAACTGATTAAGGCCTGGTTTTGGCATTTACGTAAGATATTTAAGAAATTTAATATATATCAATTTTTCTAAAATAAAACTTATGGAGATATGTTGCTGATATTCTTGAAATATTCTAAGAAGAGCGAAGTCTATACCATGAACTCTAACATCATTTCAGAGATCTGCACTTTGCTCTTTCGGGTAGCATCAATGTATTCTTTTCAAGATTTTGGAGAATGGGATGGGTGAAAAATAAGACGTAGATAGATATACACTCACTCACTCACTCACATACACACAATGAGTTGGATAAAAAGCATATCAAAAACTTATATAAAACTTTGTTTTTATAGTAAAGGAGGCTAATGCATTTCATATTATGTTTTTTTATGGATTACGCCTTAAAGGATTGAAATGTCCAAAGGATCATGAATATTTTGGTGGTACTGGCAGGGGATGGAGGCTTTTCTTACATGGGTCATATAATTTACAGTACATAAACTATGAATATAAAACGTTCATTTGGATTATCTGGAAAGAAATCCAAAATAGTTCAGATTTATCGTCTCCATTCTCTTCCAACACTGGAAAAAATAACGTCATCGATAAAAAACTTCAAAGTTATAATTTTTCTTCTAAATAAGAAAATGTCACATCTCGCAAAACTTTAAGTTATTTTAATGATTGTTCATGTTGAAGTCAAACTCTTCGTGATTTACCAACATGAAGAGCAGCATGCTTGTGACTAAAGTTATATTAATGAACATAACATAAAACTTTTCAGCGAGCAAATGAATCTATAAAATGAATCACACATTTTAATCCAATTTCATAAAGTTTGCAGTTGTTTGTTTGTTTCTTTTTCGTTGTTTTTATTAGATTCATGTTTCAAATAAACTAAAAGGTTGGTTTTTAATATCATAGACATTTGCCTTTTTAAATGAAAATGGAACTAGGAAATTTTCATATCCTGCGATTGGTCATCATCAAAATTACTTTGTTGAAAATAACTCTGATTTTACACACAAGTGCTTTGAAGTTGATATTAGAATGGTGTTGAAGTTTCTCATTGACACATCTTTGTAGTATTCGGAGACCAGGTCTTCCAAAAAACTGTTTGAATTTCTGTGGGCACTAATTATGCTTCTTTTATTAGTAGCCGACCTGTTTTTATATTTCTATGAAGCAGAATCTTTTCAAAAACTTCAAGAGAAGATAACACTTGCTGTGGCCTACAACTTGACATTTATTAGATATAACAGTTTATCAGTTATCGGTAGTTACTTCCAATCATATGTCGACTCTATATACATGTAGCCCAGTGAACTTGAAACAGAAAGACACCATAGAGTCTGCCACATCTGATTAATATTTGGATGTTTTACTGACTATAGATGATAAGGACCAATTTACAACTAAATTATACGACAAACCTACTTCAACTTTTCCATCGTCAACTTTCTTGATTTTTGTTAATATCTCACTATCACCTGCATATTGTGTTGACGTCTTCCAGCTTACTCCGTACTCAAGAGCATGCTCTGAGTACGATCATTTTTTTAAACCGAGACAGGCTACTGACAGATAAGTTGATGTTACAGGGATTTCAACAACTTCGTTGAAAGATAGCATTTCGTAAATTCTATGGTCGTTATAATGACCGTGTTAGCAATTATATCCTATCATTGGGTCGATATTGGCTGACGCATTTCAAACCTATTGTTTTTGCCTTTGTTTTATATTGAATTTGACAATGGAAAATTTCCACCATCGGATCTGCAGGGCTCACGGCGGGTGTGACCGGTCGAAAGGGATACTACTCCTCCTAGGCACCCGATTCCACCTCTGGAATTACCGGGGGTCCGTGTTTATGCCCTCTTCATAGATGTTTATTGTTTTAATAGATTTTTGTGATCTAATACTGTTCATAACCTTTTTGCACAGGCAAATAGATTTTATATTTAATCCTATACTACATGAAATCCTATAATAAATCTGCATGTACTAACACGTGATCATGTCTTATCTAACCTTAAATGGAACTGTAATTTCAGACACATTGCCTTCTTTTGAACTCTATGACGTTCCTTTGTCTTTTATCTAGTAAATTTGTATAACAAATGAATGGAGACCTACACAGAATATTTCAACCTGGAGCTTTTAATACGTTGAAATTCATTTAAACATATTCTATTTTCAATGAAACACAGCGGATGAAAACGGCATGATCCCTATCGAATAAAGTTCCGTTCTATTAGATTCATCAATGAGGATAGTTTGAATTAACAAAAGAAAAAACAGCACAGAAAGCATGAATCATTATATTTAAGGAAATGTATTATTTCATAAAAAGGGAATATTCATAAACTGTGACTTAAATTGTTTCAGAATACAAAGGTAGAATTGATAATTAATATACACAATGACGCCTAATTTTTCTGCTGTCTGATAGCTATCAGCATGTGTTAGCCGACGATTTTTAGAAGCATTGGAGTTTGCTTTATCCTCAATAAGACACAAATGTACCAAAGCGGTCACAGTTTAAAAATAAATAAGGATGGTAAAAGACCTACTTTGTTTCAGTTTCCTTTATCAATACTGGGTAGTTCAAGGCGTGATGAATTAAGTTCACATATATTATTATCTGATTAACAGCATGGAATATTTCGATACACAATCATAAATAGCATTAGGTAGACATTTATAATGAAAATCGCTACTAAATTTTATATTTGAATGAAGTTAATAAAACAGAGATGTATGAATCAATTTGTTTTCATTGACCAGTCTATTTCGGAAAGAGGATATATTCTATTTGTCCCTTTCTACTTCTTCATGACGTCTTCAAAGAAAAACTATTCCGTTCTTCGCAAAGTATTATTAAAGTCGGGTTTACATCATATGTGATATTTTACTTGGGAAGTTATATTACTATTATTGTGATAAAATACAGAAGTAAAAGTATTTCTGTGTTCATTTTTAGTTTTATTACCTCATGTTCTGTTTTTTCTTCTAAATATAGTTATATGAAATGGCCATGTCGCAGGCACAAGAATTCCATCTCTACAGTGAGAAGCATATAAAATAAAAATGAGAGACAACATGAATTCGAAGGAAAGCATTTAACAGACTTAGATGTTTTAATTATATGTACACCTACACACCTATACAGTTTTATTTTAGTTAAAATTTATTCACTTAAAAAAGGTCAAGAGGTAACCATTTACGTTATTTTGGTTTTAGATAGTTTTCTTGACAATATATATTTATCTCAGCAAAGCGATAAAAATATCAAGTTTACTATGAAAAACACAGTAATTTTCTCTTCGAGTCAAGCCGACATTACAAACAGAAGAGATTACTGGTCTACATGATAATTATCCCTTTCCCAACGATAAATATGACACATTGACCAGTCCTGGTATTAACACAGTATTTACTCCAAAAGGCTACAAGATCTAATGTGTGGGCTTGGGAGTTTGGAAATTGCTTCGACAGTACGGACATCCTGTCTAGAAGATATATTAAAGGGGCTGAAGAACCAACGTCAAAATAGATAGAAATGGTGGGTTATTCTTAACTAATTTAGATAGATAATAAATATAACTCCTTCTGCTTATTAAGTAACGTCCTTATTCCGTAGTTTACCCCTTTATCAAAGCAATATTTTTACCATGATCCTATAATTTTGTAGAAAACATATTGAAATTTAATACACATATCATAGGAAATAATTTCAGACCAGTAAATATTTGATTATTTGGTTTTATTATTTTTACATGTATTATTATTTCTTTCAAATCTGTGATAGAACCACGTAGCTACTTCCCATCCATGGTTTTGGATCCATGGTTAAGTTTTTATTAACACTGAAGTTTATTAAATAATTGCTTAAAAACGGCAGACATAAGGATACCTTTCTCCTTGACCATAAATTATTTATCTAACAGTGTCTGTCAATCTGAAATTGTCTGAGATTCAAACTGAGAGGTACACGCAGTTAACCAAGAAGAATATGTTGATGACAGATATTTCGCACAGATTCTGACCTTTTTCCCAAAATAATGTTTGACAATGTGTTTCAGAATTTTTTCGTTTGAATGTTAATTTCATTGTTCCAAGTTTTTCACCTTTAAAAAGAATAAACGTAGTTAGCACATTTGTTTTAGTATTTGCAAGATTTTAAGCCTCAACGCATTAGAAACAATGTGCTTCTTTTTCAGGAAAAAGAAATATGTTCTTTTAACGCGTCTTTGCGAAAGAAAGTGTTAGACCCAAAGACTAAGTGTCCTAAGCTTATTGTACGGGTGTTTTATTTCACTTCCGCTTAGCAGTCTGTTCACATTTTTTCTGGAATAAAAAAAGAAAATGTGTGTATATAGACTATCCCAGTGACTGTAATTCGATATACGTTTTATTTAACTAGTTGTATGTTTTTATGTTCAAAGAAAAAGAAAACAATGAAAATTTTCCAGTTTTTCTTTTAGTCTTTTAGAATGGCCACATCTTGTCATAAAATTTTTCACTTTAAATAGGGAATTGCTATATCAAATACAGATGAAATGATAGTCTGGTATGTATCTAGTAGAAATAGAAATAAACCAATATCCAATCTAGTTGCAAAAGAATGCAAAGAAAACTGACAGAAAAATAAGCAAACCAGATATGATTTTTCTATATACTGTAAACGAACATGAAATAGCACTCTCAAAATTCAGTGCAATCGTCCTCTTCAACTAAATAGAGCAATTATACATTAACGCACATGAATTTTATCAACGATGTGTATTATTTTAAATCATATAAGAAGCAACGCGAAAGGCACTAAAATACGATTACCTCTAAGATACGTATGTTTACAGTATTCAACATTCAGGAGCATATAAAATAAGATGTTAAAGAATATCGTTTTAACAAAGTTAACCTTGATTTCCAATACATGTACAATGCCTTGGGTGTAATCTTTCAATTTGTCATTATCTTCAAAGTCCAGAGTAACTGAGTCTGGTGCATAAAACAATGTTGATTTAACGTTGGGCAAATTTGCCTTGAGATCATGTACCGAGGCCACATTGTCCATAAAGAAACCAACCTAGGCCGAATTCTCCTGGGAGTTTCTGTGCACCTGTTTTAATAATGGTTGTAACATTATTATCATCTGCAGCAGTGTACGCCTAGCAGTTTCATTGTATGGTTGGTCCTCGGAAACATTGTCAGCAGCAACTGATACTGTCTCAGTCTGGCTCTTCCGAGTCCGACAAAAAAATGGTCGTTTCATTCTTGATACTGCAAGTCTGGAATAAAAGAAAAATAAAAAATAATCTACTAAGTATTTTGATTTTAGATGTTCTTCAAATAATTAAGTAAAAAAAGTCTCCTAACCTCATTTTTGGAGTATGCCCCATCACGATAAATAAGAAACACGTATGCACTGTCTATGGCATTAAAGTTAGTTCCAGTCACGGTCAATTTTTTTCACGCTGCAATAAAAAGGATAAAAATTTACATGTAAGTCTTATTAGTTAAACAATGAAATAAATCTCTGCCAAGAGAAACTGCACTCCGTTAATATAAAGACAAATCATAGATATGGATATTGAAAAACAGTAAAATTGGAATCCTCATATACATGTATTTGACCTATAATTATTTCCATCTTTTTGATTAACTATGATGAGACATTCTAATTCATCTAGTTAAAGCACGTTTTCATAATTTGTTTCCTTGATGAAGAAATATCCTGTATATGCTTGTAATTAATATCACATACATGTACATCAACTTAAATTCTTTATTTCCAAACACACATCCTTACCTTTTAAAGGATGAGAGTGGGTCTTGATAAATATTCTTATCAGTAGGGTCCTCCACATAGGAGAAATTACTGGTCGTGGTATCCACAGGGTTACCACCAATGTAGACTGAGACATTAGCTACAAATGTACCTCCAGCAGGAACAGTGTAGGATATGACGCTCTCATTGCTGCTATAAAGACACAACAAATGTTGTACTCATTTTGAATTTTAACCAGAACCAGAATTTTCCACATAGGACTAATATCCCATATGAGGTATTAAGAAAATACTTGTTTGTTTGTTTGTTTGTATGTTGTTTAAAGTCCCTCTCGAGAATTTTTAATCCATATGGAGACACCACCACTTGCCGGTGGAGGGCTGCAAATTTTAACCTATGCTCGGCACTCAAGGCCATTGAGCAGTGAGGGATCTTTTTAATGCCAACACCTACTGCAACACGGAACCTCGGTTTATACAGTCTCATCCGAAAGACTGGTCTCCAATGGATTCGAACCCGCGACGTAAGGATCAACTCCTTACTCCGCGACTCTAGAGCAGACGTTCTAACCACTACACCACACGGGCGACAGGCATACTTAAAAATAACTTTAAACAAACACCGATGTAAGAAGTAGGATTATACCTCCTCTGACACAAGCAACCTTTGTTGCAATCCAAGCATTTAGACTTTGATTTAAGTTTCTATGCTTTGTGACCTTGTCCGTATAACCATGACTACTCAGACCTCTTGATCACGAGCAACCTTTATACCAGGTATGATCTCCCGATACTCCTCCAATACAAAGTTCTGTCCTTTAGAAATTCCAAACCCTTTTGAATTTTAAACGTCAAAGTCCTTTGGCCTTGAATTTGTCTAGATGATCTTGTTTCAAGGTCATTGAGCATCTTTTGATCATTTTCAGCACTCAGACAAAGTATAATCCTCAAAAAATGTGTCAGGTATACTTAAACATTTTCCTTCTAATCCAGGAACCTTGATTTAAGCCAAATGAGTATGGCACAGTCATTACACCCTATTAGGTGACAAGCAACCTTAGTTCCAGGCATAATCTCTTAAAGTTTTACTGCTTAAAAGTAAATGCCAAAACAAGAACGTTACACATCGAAATATGTGTCCTTGATACTTGCAATTTACCTTGGATCTTGTCACCTATCGTCAAAAACAATATTATTATTTATATTTATATCTTATATCGCTTGCAAAGTTTTCTTGTGATGTCATACTTGTTTTTCGAATACTCGGAAAAAGCAAACATGAAGCGATATCGTTTGCAGTCTTCACCTTTCGACATTGCTATAGTTGATTAATGATATAGAGGACTTTAGTTCCATTGTAAATATTGAAATATTGATTTTTTTTAATCGTTTGATTGTCTTGACAAATATTTGTTCCATAGAGTCTGACACATCTGTTTCATATTTGGATATTTTATTAGAAAAAGATGGTAATCTAACAACAAAGCTTTATGATAAACGTGATGACTTTAACTTTCCAATCGTCAATTTCCCTTACTTATGCAGCAATGTACCTCTCCAGCATATGGGGTTTATATCTCTCAGTTGATTCGATACGCCAGAGCATGCTTTACGTGTGAACAATTTCTAAAACGAGGTAAGTTATTGACAAACAAGTTGATAAAACAAGTAAATTCTATGGTCGATACAATGACCTTGTCAGTAAATACAATCTATCATTAAGTCAAATGCTGACTTACTTTTTTCATACTAATTGTTAGGCCAGTATTTACACACTGAATTGTCGACGGATTTTCTTTTATTTCCCGATCATGACAAGGAGCACACGGCGGGTGTGACCGGTCGGCAGGGGATGCTCACTCCTCCATGGCACCTGATCCCACCTCTGATGTCTTAGAGGTCCGTGTTTGCTCTACTCCTATTTTGTAATGTTTAATGGACTTTTCAGCTCGAATACTGTTCGATATCTCCACATATTTCAGTCCATCCATATAGAAATTTTGTTTTGTTTTGTTTTTTTTAATTTTAAACTCAACTCAGATTCTGTAATATTTGAATAAAACATGTCCACATTTTTTTTTTCATTTGAGCGTCAATATTCCAATCAAAAAGATAATAATGGAGCCGTAAACACGAAGGAGCAAAACTTGAAATAGCTCATACGGAACAGTATTTCTGAAGTAGGTAAAAAAAAGAAGATGAAACTGTTTTACGATATGTAGGATATACTTAATAGTAATATGAATGTTACAGACTATCAAAGAAATGATTAGATATTTTTTCAGCTCAGTTTTCTCCTTCTCTTTAAATGTATTAATTTCTATTGTTTATCTTTTCAAAATTGAGGTTAGGACAAAAATTAAACATTCCTGTACCCTGTGAACTCGTCCAAATGACATCTCGGTACAGGGTCTGGACACAGCGCTTATCACAATTAAAAATCTATGTTCTTGTAGGAACTTCAAAAGTTTTTTGACTTAAACGTAAATCTGGAGAAGAATTTTCTATTTCTTATTCCTGTCAGAGAAATTGAAAATTTTGTCTGAAATTATTAGGATCTTTTTTAGATGTTTTGGAAATGTTATATAAACATTATTTCAATAATTATTTCTACAAAATAAAGAAAAAGTATGGAATGGTTTTGGGGATTATCTACAGAAAAAGATCTACAGACGGTGATTCCAGTATACCCAAAGCTTTCGTTTGCAGAAGGTATCATGATAGCATCATATGGTAAATATAAATAGATACATGTGTAATTACAAAATCTGCTGGGAAATTTTAATTAATCCAAAAGAGACAATGAAAATAAGCTTTCAATCTACATGACATTGTAAAAATGAATAAGCTAATCATTGAATTCATATTGTTTTTGTAAAGTATCTAATATTGTACAATTGGCTAACAGTTGGCTATGATTGAATATCATGAAGAAAAGATTAGAGAAATTTCAACTCCTTGCCTTGTAATCAAGCACGTGGCATTGTTGATGGTAACTTTAGGGCCAATTCCTATACTGAGGTTATCTCCGCTTAGGTGGATGGTTCTGCCACCAGACTGTGCAGCAAATCTAGGATCAATGTCAGTAATCCTTGGAATCTATCAAAATCAATGTCATAAACAAACTGCACCATAGTGCAAAAACTCAGAGGATAGAAATGTGTTTTTAAAGGAAAAATAAATCTTATTATTGAGTACATGAATAATAAATCTTGACAATTTTGAAAAGCACCATTTTATCTTTCAGCATCTGTTAAAGAGATACCGTAGTTTTTTTGTTGATAATATCAATGTAGTCTTTGGAGAACAGGTCTTCCGACAATCTGTTGAATTTTGATGGACACTAAGTACGCTCCTTTATTAGCCAACCTGTTTTTATATTCATGTGAAGCAGAATTTATTCAAAACCTTCTTACTGAGAAAAAGAAAACTCTTGTTGCGGCCTTCAATTCGACATTTAGATATATCGACGATGTTTTTCATGAAATATGAAAATTAAACAGTCATTCTACAAAAACATGGCCAATTAAGTTTTTTTTAAGTCGCTTACAAATTTACCGTTGTAATATCTTAACTATAAATTTAAAGATTGATTTCAACTCTTAGACTTAAAATATACACATGGTTTTGTAATTATTTACCGATATATGTGCAGTTAAAGTTTTGATATGAGCATAATGTAATGTTTAAAAACGTATTCCACTGCAAATCTTAATGTCGCTTCATTTATTTACAAATTTCAAAAGGGAATTTTCAGCCGTAAAAGCGTTCCGATTAGATTGCAATGAATGTTTAAAAAAAGTTTTTTATCCTATATAAAAAGAAATTAAACCACTTATCGCAAAGAAATACATGGATCTTCTTTAATGCGAAATCATATGCATGTCGCTAAAAATCGATTAACTTCCGTAACGATTTTCTTTTGAATTTCACGCACAGAATGCAGATTTCAAAAAGAACTGAAACTTATCTGGAAGTGACTACGGAACCTAATATAATCGATAATGGTTGCGAATTAGCTATTTTAGAAGATTACATTTTCGACATAACAAAATAAATTAGACAAAAAACATTTGTCTCTCTTAAAAATTTAACTTCCGTATCGGTAATTCAGGAAAGTTTTTGAATTAAAGATATAATTTTTTTTTATCATTTTGGGAGCAAAATGCTTCATACTTTTGTTTGATATCCTAAAATAAAATTTGATTTTAACTATTGCCGAGAATTTTAACTTTTATTGCTGGGAATTAACTTCCGTAACGATTATCTTCCGTAACGATTTTTCCCGAAATTTTAACTTTATTTCGGATTCATGCGAGACTTCATGAATCATACTTAAGCGTTCTAAACTGAACATCAGAAACAAAAAATTGGTCAAATTCAGCTTTATTTAAAAAAAATAAGACTTTATCAAGCATTAACTTCCGTAACATTACCTTAAAATCAATGGTATATTGAAATTGTTGTAAAAAGTTAACGATACCAGATATGTGGACAATTTTTTTTCAAGTTCTCTGATATGTCCTTGACAGAATGATGTTCATTTTGCTATTCTAAACAATTATTTTTTTCATGTTTTATACCCTGAATTGGTTCATTCATCGTAGAATGACTTAATATCGAACAGTAATCATGTTCAAAAGTTCATTGAAACAATACAAATTTAAAAGCAGAGCAAACGCGGGCCTCTAAAAACATCAGAGGTGGGATCAGGTGCCATGGAAGAGTAAGCATCCCCTGTCGACCGGTCAGATACCTTGTGCTCCTTGTCATGATAGGGCAAAATCCGTAGAAAATTCACTGAAAATAATGTCCTAACAATTTATATGAAAAACCTCAGTCAACATTCGACTTTATGAGAGATTGTTTTTGCTGACAAGGTCATTGTATCGACCATAGAATTTGCAAAATGTTGACTTTAAACTAGACTGTTGATATTCTTGTTTCATCAATATGTCATTTGCTTGCATTTTAATTTACAATAGTTACTTTCATTCAAATGTCGAATCGATATATCCCAGTACTCGAAAAAAGACACTTACAGAGTCTGCTACATCTGTTTCATATTTGGATGTTTTCTGAATTTTGGCGATAATAGCCATCTAATAACTAATCTGTATGACAAACGAGATGACTTCATCTTTTCCATCAACTTTCTTTATTTATGTACATTGTAGCCATATTCCAACATCACCTGCATATGGTGTTTATGTCTCCCAACTGAATCGATGCGCAAGAGCATGCTCTAAATTAGGTCAATTTTTAAACCGAAGCAGGCTACTGATAGATAAATTGATGACATAAGCTACTCATCTGGTCTTACAAGGATTTAATGAACCCCGTTTAAAGTAAACTTTTCGCAAATTCTACGGTCGACTGTTTGAATTGTTTTATACCGTGTGTTAGGTCATTATAGGGCTCACGGAGGATATGACCGGTCGACAGGGGATGCTTACTCCTCCTAGGCACACCATCCCACCTCTGATGTTTCCAGGGGTCTGTGTTTTTGCCCTGTTTACGATTCCTTTTGTTCACCGGATTATGAGATTGGTCACTGTTCGTTGTCTTCATCTTTTGAAAAAAAAGTACTTAAAATTGCAATTTTTTTTGGGCGGGGGGGAGGGGAGGGGGGGGGGGCAAATTTGTATTTTGTCAGATGGTATTCTTATTGTGTGAATCGTAAAAATACTAACTCACTGAATTTTAAATACGGTTACCGTCAATAGTTTTCCACCGATGGCGGATGGACGTGAGCACATTAATTAACTTAAAGCATTCGTAATCAACATTTTTTGGGCTTGATGATGTACATCTATGTATTAAAATTTAAGTTCGTATTATATGCAAAAAAGGTTTTAAGGCGAAAATGAAAAAGGAAAGTTGAAGAAAACGAACAGTGATCTATCTCAAAAAACCTACGAACTTTACAAATCTGTGAACAGGGCATAAAACACAGACCCCCAGAAATTCCAGAGGTGGGAACAGGTGCCTAAGAGGAGTAGGCACCCCTCCCGATCGGTTACACCTTCCATGAGCCATATTAATTGAACAGGTAGACGCAAAATCTGTAGTCAAATTTGGTATAAAAACTAAGGCCTAACAATTGGTATGTAATATGTCAGTCAGAACACAACCAAAAGATATGTTGTATTTGCTAATAAAGTCATTATAACGGCCATATAATTTACTAGCTGGCTTTAAAAGAGGTTGTTGAATTCCGTGTAACATCATCTTACTTGTAAGTAGCTTGTCTAGGTGAAAAACTCATCGTACTCAGAGTGCTTTTGAGTATTGAATAAGTCTTGAGACATAAACACCATATGCAGGTGATAGTGGAATATTGAATGCTGAAGTCACCCCGCTTGCTGCATATTTTAGTTGTTAGTTGACCCAGACCTTTAACATACTTTTTGATGGGTCTGCACCTTTTTACATATCAAACAAAAGAGCTAACAATTCTGCAGGACTTTTGTATTCAAATTCAAAGCAAAATCTGAAAAAAATAAGGAGGAAAAAAAATTTTCTATGAAAAATTTATTTACTTGAGTATTTTTAACTTTTATCCCAGCTTTTTTTTCTTTTCGGTAAGCTCAAATCAAGAATTAAATATTCGAGGGAAAATAAAAATGTTTAATATCGTAAATCCATACAATGATATACATTTATTGACTGGGTTCGACAGGCATTTTTGTCGGACCCAAGAACCAAACTGTTTGCTTGACGTTCGTTAGGTCGACGGTTTGAGGGGTCGACAAAACGCATTTTGCTCGAGAACACAATATCAATAAATGTTTTGTTATACCTTTTATTTTATTTTTGACATGCATGTATCTTGTGCTAAATGCCATGATGTGTAAATTTCCTTTACCCGCACTGCGGTTAAACTCTGTCAATTCCGTCACTGACGAATGGAACACCAACGAAAGCAAATGAGATTTAGATGATCCCGCCCACAGTGTGACGTAAGCGGTCCAATATCTCATCCACAGGTCCAATATTTTACTCCGCGGTCAAACATTGATTTTTTTATGACCGCTCAGTAAAACATTGCAAATGTTAGACTTTTTTAGTATAGATTTATATCGGAATCATTTTTTAAAGGTATAACAATAAATATTTTGTACCATTCTGAAGACATTACCTTTGCAAAATTAAGTGCCTTTTAACAATCAATTAAAGGGAATAAATATTGGGGGAATATACTTTGGAATCATCATTTTTGGTGCGGAGCCAATGTTTGTGGGTTACCCTTACCCACGGATTTACATCCCCATAAACATATATTTTGTCAAGGTATTGATTTATTTAATATACAAAGATTCAGTGAATTAATGCTTAAATCAAGACTAAAATCCGATTACAAAAGAGTAAAATACTCTAAGAAAGTTAAGATTTAGAAAAGTAAAAGTAGGGAAGAAAAGTAAATCTTAAGAAAATATCAAAAAATAGATTTCCACTTATCAGAAGACCTTGATACTGCACTTCATGTAGCCACATTTACACTGGTGACATTAGGTTAATAATACGCTGCATGTTGCCACACTCTAACTGGTGACATTACGCTAATAATGTCGCCACACTTACACTGCTGAAATTAGGTTAATAATACACTACATGTTGCCACACTGACACAAGTGACATTAGGTTAATAATACACTATATTTTGCAACACTTACACTAGTGACATTAGGTTTTTGCGAAGCCCGTTATGCAAAAATTATCCCACGTTTCAAACTGTCGTTGATGTCCCTGGCATGCCCAACAAAGAAGACAGTGATTCCTTATATTTACATTTATATGTGAAATAAAAGTGTAAATATAAATTTAAAAAGCTGTTTAATAGATTTAAAATACACGAGGTTTTCCATGTTAATTTCCATAGTCGCTCCCAATGACGCCAAACACAAAGAGCCGCGAGAAATTGACATGCAAATTAGGCACTTGACCTTTAATTTGGTGAAAATTACAGTTGTAATTATCGAGAAATGAACACAACTAATTTTCAATGAGTTATCACAGAAAACAAGTAGAAATGTAAATATTATCACTAGATTCCTGTTATCTTGGACACTGACTCCTTTTCCGTTGGTATTTGTAATACACAGTTTGAATAGTTTCTTTGATTTTCTTTGACATACTAGTGTGTTCCAATTATAGAAAAGACAACTGAGTTTCAGAAGAATTAAGAAAATAAAGTGACTTAAAAAGTGCAGTATCTTTAAAAAAAACCCAAAGAATTCTATTTGTGCTGATAAACAGGGAAAGATAACAAAGAAGGAATCATTAACATGAAAAGATAGTTTACTAACATTTAGATTATTTTCTGACTTATAAGAAGCTTCACATTTAGTACAATGTTTACTTAATTATTCTTAAAGTCTAAACAGATTGATATCATGGCAAACACCTCTCTGTTCCAATTTGGTTAAAACAACTATCGCGGCTAGAAATATGCATTAAAGGTGATTGGACACAGATTTGAAGTTAATATTTTCTCAAATTTTCTGTAAAATTTCATGACTTATATATTGCTATAGCATTTCATACTAAAATATAATAAAAATCTTATTTCATCTCAAAGTTATTGAAACTTCAAATTTCTGGACGCGTTTAATTGACACATCCTTGCACTTTCACAAATTTTAATTTTATTCTTGATACTTAAGAAAAGTGGCAATTTTGTTGTGTATTAATGAAAAATATCAAAACTATAATCCAGAAAATGCAGAGTAGAAATGTTCGAAAACAAAACCCACTCACAGTATTGTCAGTCCGTGCTCAGTGGTGTGTGCAGACTTTAACAATTGAACACACTCGGTGTATCGTAAACATTAACAATAACAGAGCTCGTGCCCTGTTTACAAAAACAGTTTACGTTTCACGGGTGTATTCAATTTGTTAATCTCTGTACACAACACTGAGCACGGGCTGACGATATTAGTGAGGGAGTTTGCTTTTGCACATTTCTACTCTGAATTTTCTGGATTATAGATGTAATGTTTTTCATTAATACACAACAAAGTCGCTTCTTTTCTTAAATATTAAGGTAAAGATAAAAATTTGTGAAAGTGCAAGGATGTGTTAATCAAACGCGTCAAGGAATTCGTAGTTCCAATAATTTCCAGATAAAATAAGTTTTTAATTATATTTTAGTGTGAAATGCTATTGCAATATATAAGTCGTGATTTTACACAGAAAATTTGAGAAGATATTAACTTCAAATCTGTGTCTAAGCACCTTTAAATGGGGATGGAAATTAAATCAGCAAATGAAATGTGAAGATGTTATTCAGATTTTAGATATGAGGCCACAACAGAGGATAAAAATTTGACATAACAAGCACCTATCTATGACAAAGGTTACAATTTATTGAAATCATGGCCCATGGGACAAGATATAAGCCATTCAATTTGATTAAGCTTTTTTTTCTTCTTTTTTTTAAATAATATATAAATAATTGTTTAATGTTATATAGAGAAATTGAAGGCTTTCCTGTTGATAAATGAATGCGTTTTGAAATTCCGTTAATATCATTGTGTTTTCTGATGTTTGGCAAGGGCTTACGTAAGACCCTTTACACCTGTTGTAGTTCATTATTGAGGATATGTAGCAGACATGAAATACATTTCCCGAATAAATTCAAATTCAAAAATTCTAATACGTGAATTCAAGATAGTGAAAATGAATAAGCGAAACAACAAAAAGTGATGATCTAAGGGTTTGTTATGACCCTGAGTAATGTCACTTTGGCAAGATCAAATAAAAAATAATAATAACTTGGGTCATGCTTGGGGCATATAGGCACGTTTTGTTTATGAAATTTTCAAAATTACCTTGACACATATCTTAATGTTTATCATAGTCACAATACTGTGTCATATTTTGTATTCAGTTTTCAGTGTTATGGGAGGGGGCAATTTTCTCCTCTACTCATGAACTTTAAGGAAGCAAATTCTATCTGGGGCAGACATACTTAGCCCTCAATCAAAATTGTGAAAATTTGATTCAGTCTTCATGGTTTTCTGAGTTATGGTAATCTAACAACCAAGCTTTATGATAAACGTGATGACCTTAACTTTTCAATTGTCAACTTCCCTTACTTATGCAGCAATATACCTTTATCACCTGCATACGGGGTATATATCTCTCAGTTGATTCGAAACGCAAGAGCATGCTCTAAGTATGTACAATTTCTAAAACGAGGTAAATTATTGACAAACAAGTTGATGAAACAAGAATATCAGCTGTCTCGTTTAAAGTCATCATTTCGTAAGTTCTATGGTCGATACAATGACCTTGTCAGCAAATACAATTCATCATTGAGTCAAATGCTGACTGACGTTTTCCATACAAATTGTTAGGCCATTATTTACACACTGAATTGTCGACGGATTTTTCCGTTATTTCCCGATCCTGACAAGGAGCACACGGCGGGTGTGACCGGTCGGCAGGGGATGCTCACTCCTCCATGACACCTGATCCCACCTCTGATGTCTTAGAGGTCCGTGTTTTTCTCTGCTCCTATTTTGTAATGTTTAATGGACTTTTGAGCTCGAATATTTCATTATAACAGATTTTTTGATTCGTTATAACAAATTCAAAAAATTGATATAACAGTTTCAATTCTTTGAAACGAATTATAGACTGTGTTATAACAAATTAAATTCGTTTGATCGAATTTGAGATTTATGGCCTTTAGTAAAATATTTATGAATCCGATTAACGAATTACAGAATACGTTCAAAGGAATTTAATTCGTTATAACAAATTTTAGATGGCACCTGATCCCACCTCTGATGTTTGGAGGTCCGTGTTTGCTCTGCTCCTATTTTGTATTGTTTGATGGACTTTTGAGCCTGAATACTGTTCGTTATCTTCATATATTTCATTATAGACAATTGTAAATTGATACTTTTTGTGCTTCACTGTTATTCTATTTTACGTTGTTCTATTTTACAAACATGAAAGGAAATTCTATTCAGTTTTGATGATTATTCTGTAACAATTGTAAAAAAAAATAAATAAATAAATAAATAAATAAATAAATAAATAAATAAAAAAAACTTTTTGTGGCTTCACTGTGGTTCTTTTTTAAGTAATTCTATTCCAGTTATGATTGATTTTGATGAAGATAATTAAAACGTCCTTGATTAAGAATATAGTTTTGCTTTGAGACACTAAAATTTCGATATATAGAAGGGAACTGTGTTTTAAAGTAATTTAATGTGATTGTGCTCCTTCCTTGTGGGTTGGCGGGTTCTAAAAATAGTCATACTTTTGATGCGAATTATTATTTTTGTAGATAATCCTTGTAGAACACAGTATGGATAATTACACAGTATTGGAATAGTATACCAAAATACGGATATGATGTCCTCTTTGACATGAAAGATTCACTCTTAACTTTAATTTTACCTCCAGTGTTAATGTTTAACGATCAATTAAGTTGTTTTCTTTCCCCTGTATCCGAGTTTAAATTACCAAGTTAAATCATGAATAATATTCTTATAATAAATATTAAAAAGAAGTAGTATCTCTACAGTTTAGTTTCTTTTTATAACTTTATAGCAGTATTAAAACATACCGGTACAGCTGTATATACAAAATAAATTAAAATTAATTTATAAGTAACGAATATTAATACGTGTTTCTGCTGTGTGAAATTATTTAGCAAAAAAGTAGAAGATGAATTAATTCTTAATTATGACTTTTTATGGTCGTAAAAGGGTCTTTTTAAACTAGAATTTTGTGGTAATTTCTTTGTCAGAAAAAATGACTTTAAAAGTTTGAGTTGTTTCCATTCCATAACTTTTAGTACATAATGTCAGTGTAACATAAAACGGATCTCATAGAACGCTTTCATTACGGCTTTTTTGTATTTTGCAGTACCTTCATGTCTTCTTACTATATCGAGACATCTAGTCCCTCAACAATAAGTAATGACATGTAAAAGTATATGAAATCGAAAATCGAAAGCCATTTTTGTTCTTTTTTAGTAATTACTAAATCAAATGAAAGAAAACTCTTCAATATAAAATTTAGAAATTGCTTTTAATTTATTCAACTATCTTGCTGTTCGGGACATGAGGCAGAACCTAGAAGGAGCATTTTTACCATGATTGTCCTTTGACCCTTTACCATGATTGTCCTTTGACCTGTTGTGAAACGTAATCGTCATCGTCGGAAACCCACGACCGTGGGTTTCCGACGATGCGTAATCGTGTGATACATCCAAATTTTTAAAATGGAGAGGCATACAACACATAATTAGGATAGGAACTTTGTGTGTGTCGTAACCCGGAACATAGTCATTTTGGATAAGCTTGAATAAGCCCCCGTTTGAAGTATGCTATGCTCTTTCATTCTTTATTCTATCAATTTTAGAAATCTATATATTATACATAAAATAAATTAGTATGTGAAATATATTTCTAAAATCAAAATACATGTTAATCTAAGGTGACTTTTAAAGGACCTTAAATGCAATAAAAACAAATTACATTGTGCCTATCAAAACGTCTTGCTTGTGGGAATTAATAGAAGTGAATAGGTGGTAGACACCGCACGAGGACATTCACATTTCACAAACACAGTTTGCAATTTATGAAATTATTATTACCTTGACATATAGTTTTATGTTCAAAGTCACAATTATTTGATATTTGAATTTAGTGTTCTAGTTCATATACTTTTTAAGTTTTAAACCAATCATGTTCTGTTTATCATCTTTTGTATCGTGTTTTTAGCTAAGTGATATTTTATACTTTTTTTATCTATTCTTGCAGTATGACTCAAGGCTCTCATTGGCGACTGATTTAGTCGCCATAGCGCCTAAAAATTTTAATTGGCGCCTAAAATGTCTCTACAAGTCGCCAAATTGGCAACCAAAATTTCAAAATTGACTCTGTGATCATCAAATTACTGAACTATAAACATGTTCATCTTTTTTTTTATAAAGAGAAGAAAAGAAGTATAAAGGATAGTAATGGACATGTCTCCATATATGGACTAATATAGGTTTTTAAATTGGCGCCTTAGAAAAATTTGCCTGGCGAATAAAATTTTCAATGGCGACTGAATTTTTTTCATTTTGGAGCCAGCTGGCGCCTAATTTTTTAGGTCACTTTGAGGCCTGTAAGTATAATTTTTTGTCATTTATTCTTTGAATTAAATGACCCTTTCTTTTCCTACAGTACGCAAAGTAATGTGTCAGAGACTATCCTTCCCTCCCCAATTACAATTATTCAAAAAGAAAAAAAATATATTGGGTATTTAGATAGATTGGTAATGGAAATCTTTATACCATCTTCAACTTTACATTTATTAGTAAAAGGTGAACTCAGTTCTTTTCTTCTAATCTACAGGAATGGTATGTATTGTATTATGGATTAGGTAAAGAAATTTAATACATGTTAACCCCATCAACGTACTACTGTGGATATATTTGATTTTTAGGTCTACTGGTCAGAAACCAGGTGTCCGTCGTCCGTCCGTCTGCGTGTCCGTCTGTGTCAGTCTGTAAACACTTTTTCACAGTGCTACTCCTACAATTTTTGTCTGATTTTAATATAACTTGGCACTACCCTTAGGTACATTATTTTGTTTATGCGTTCTTGATTTCGGTGAAAGGTGTTGCAATAGTTACTAAAAATAAAAATTTCTGTGAAATACTTTCAAAACGCTACTCCTCCTACTGTTTTTGTCTGATTTCAATATACACTGAGGTACATAATTTTGTGTATAAATTTTGGATTTCGATGAACATTGTTGCCATGGTTCCCAAAAATAGAAATATTTGTGAATTACTTTCAAAACGCTACTCTTCCTACATTTTTTTTCAATATAACTAGGCACAAGAATAGGCTAAAGTGAGCGCATAATTCTGTACATCTGTTTTTGTTGAGTTTTTTATCTCTAAAAAAATGGTGTTGCCATAGTTACGTAAATAGAAATTTTTGTGAAATATTTTCAAAACGCTACTCCTCCTTCAGGTTTTGTCTGATTTCAGTATAACATGGCACAAAAATAGAATATACATTTGTACTAAGATTCATAACTCTGTGTATCGGCTTTTTATTTCGATGAACAGTTTAGCCATAGATACTAAAAAAGAGATTTCTGTGAAATTCATTCGAGACGCAACTTCTCCTATACTATTGGTCTCATTTCATTATAACTTGGCACATGAGTAGACAACACTAAGAAACATAATTCTGTTCATCCCCTTTTTTTGAAGAAGGGTGTCGCCATAGATACTAAAAATAGAAATTTCTCTGAAATTTTTTTATCAACGCTACCCTTCCTACAGTTGTGGTCTAATTTCAATATAAGTTTGCATACAAGTAGACAACGCTATGAAACATAATCGGCTTTTGATTTCAAGACAAAACCAAGGATTATTATTCTATTTCTTGCTGTTGCATATTTTCAAATCCAAGTGGCACTTTTCCCTTCCTTTGTTATAAGTACAAACCAGTAGAGCTACAGTCTTCAGAGACTCCTGGTTTTCATATCTCACACTTTGTAATCCGACGCTTCTTGATACTAGTAAGCTTAAGGACATTAAGATAAAAGTTGCAGTAATTCGAAAAGTAAAATTCTTGTCAAGTCTGTAACAGTACCTGAGAAATATATGAAGTTCAAAGGTAGCTTAAGATCAGAGAGTGTGTCTAAATACATGTATGAAGAAATTGGCTGGAAGTGTGAAAATTTGTTACTTTACAATAAAGGTCTTAACCGAGTAATGATAAAGTTTGTAGATTTCTTTGATCCAGTTACCCCTGAATTCAAAACCTCCACAAATGTTGATATTTTATAACAGTGCATTCACTTGCGAAGTAGCATCCCAATGAATCGGTAAAGATCGAAGGCGCTTTTGAATGGCATTCGGCAGGAATCTACTTGAAAAGTGAAATTTTCATTGATCTGTCACATGAATTTTTAGCATTCTTTTGATGTATTGGATTCCTATGAAATAGGAAAGGGGAATATTTTCCCGATATTGTGTTTTGATTTGCTAAAAAATAACTTGAAAATAGACTAGATGATTTATTTGGTACAACATTTTACATTTTTAAACACGCTTTTCTAAAAATTTGGCATCTCTCGGTCATCCATGATTTTCAAACGTTATTTGCATTCTAAATCAAAGAAACAAACAATCATTTGTAAAAAAAAAAAAAAAAAAAAAAAAAAAAAAAAAAAAAAAATTCTTTCAACATAATGATACTTTGATATACACGTGCATTTAGCTATACCCTTATTATCTTGCATTTGTACGTGTTTATTATTTATGTGAAGCATTACTATGATATAGTTTGATTATTAAAATAAGTAGTAGTTACCCCATATAATACTGTTAGTTATGTGCAGATACCCGATGAGTGTGGTCATAATGACACGAGGGAGCATAGCTCCCGAGTTTCATTATGACCACGTCCATGGGGTATCTGCACATAATCAACAGTATTATATGGGGTAAGTCACTAGTACTATAGTTTACCAAAATTGATCTCTTTTTTATTTTAGTCATAAATGTAGAACAAATTTATTTTGATTGACTTGCATAATTATATTATTAAAAAATATGCTCGACTTCAATGAGACATGTTGTTATGGTTTTAATTTCCCAATTTGTTTCTTTAAATGACAAAATTAATTAACTCAAACCCTTTTCAACTGAATTTTATTTATTTATTTATTTATTTATTTATTTATTTATTTATTTATTTATTTATTTATTTATTTATTTATTTTTGATAATTTCAAGTATTAAAGGATTTTTTTTTTACATTTACAATAGATATAAATAAAACTTGTTTATTTAAGTAAGTTTTTGGTTTCCATGTTTTCTAAGCTAAAATAGATCAATAATGGATAGAAACATTTAAGAGATACAAACAATTTCATTAATAAAAAATGTTCTGAGTATTAATTACGTTATGTCTTCATCAATGTGAATACAAATGTAGTTAAAAAAAATGAAAAAAAAATAATAAAGAATGATCTTTCAGTGTTTTGATATTTTCTATTGGTATCTAAAACATGTGATTATTTAATTCAAAAATGTCGCCTGGCTCTATGTAGTATTCCTTTGTCCTTACTCGATGGGGGGAGTTTACAGGAAAGTGTGGGTTATGTACAGATAACCCACACTTTTAACAAAAGAAATCACACCTATCTATGGTACAAGCGGACCTAAATATTACAATTTGACATGTTATTTCAAACTAGATGTAACATTTTCCTATGTGCGTAACTTTGTAAAGCCTGTCCAGCTGTGGTCAGCCGACCAAATTGTGGACATTTAAATTATAAATGTTTCATACACATGATTCCTGCAGATCACATGCCAAATACGCCCCTCTTCTTTGAAACCATCCACCAAAATTAGCCCCTTCAAATTTCACAGTATTTCTGTTAGTTATTAAGAGACATACTGTGTATTCTATTTAGCTCCTTTCCCGGAAAGCTAAATCGAGTACAGTACTATTTTGTGTGTGCATGTCTGTATGTGTGTGTATTCCAAAAAAACACATTCAAAAACGCTACTCAAACCCACGCTAACTTGGAAAAAAAATCAATGTCCTCCAAATATCGTTCACCCCAAATCAAACACACTTACAGTTACATTTATTAAATTAGATGCTTTTGATGTAGGTTTTTAACATTGCCTTGGATATAAATAGTACACTTTAGCTAGGTACATGTATTATTTAAGTTTTGATATATCAAAGAGCATTGTGCTCTCAAATTTCCGGAGGCCACTTCCTTGTGGGTTGGCGGATTTTAAAAAGAGAAATTTACAGTTATACTTATTTTTGAATAATTCTTATAGGACATAGTATGGAGAAGTACAATAACGATAGAGAAATATTGAAACATGAACTCATTGACATCATATATTTTGGAGAGACTTCCAGGAAACGTCCCTCCTTTAAATGAATGATACAGTCATGTTCGACGTATCCCTTATTAAGTTAATCACTAACTTCCAGATTAATAATAAATAAATAATATTATGAGTGAAACCAAACGAAATTTCTTTACTTTCATAATTAATTACAAAAAAATAAAAAAAAAGATATTTCCACAGTTTGATAGATACATGTCAAATTAGAAGTCCTGGCCTCAAGACCATAAACTGAGAACAGACTTAAGTCAAAATTTTGATTTTGAATATCTGAATATCTTGAGTTCTATTTTAAAAATGTGCATAGAAATTCGCACATTTGTATAATGCACAAATTCATACACATATGGAAAATTTTGGTTCATTGTCAGAATTATTTTAAAAATTATATTGATTAAAAATTTTGACTTAAGTCTGTTCTCAGTTTATGGTCTTGGGGCCTGATACATTTGTAAAATAAAATGAACGTTTGACGTTCAGAATGCTGATACAAGAATAGATCTAAAAGTGATGCCGAAACGACTTTAAATTTTTTTTTTAAAATAGAGCGTTAACAAGATTTTTTTTAAATAATAACATACAATTATTCTTTCTGACTTGCCAAAAATTTGTCACTTTTCGACACTCTTTTTAAGTTCATCCACAACTGTATTAAACGTCTCACACGTTTTAATTTCCATGAGTTTAATAAAATTCACTGCTGTTTGCTTTCAAACGTCTAGCTTTGAATTGCTTTATCAAAAGTATTTGAACTGTCCAAATTTCATTTGCACTTTCATTCCGCTGTGCGTAGATCATTACATCAGTATAGCCTGGTATATTTGACAATCGTTCGCTGACATTTTTTTTTCTCTTTTGAAATGTTAAGAAAGTAATACCGATGTAACGTCAGAGACCTTTACTTAAAATTAGGAAAATGATAAACTTTATATTGATGAAAAAGGTACATGAATGCCTCTGTAAATGGGAGTCAGGAAGTAGAGAGAGCGTGCAGGATTAGGAACGCCGCTTAATTTTTGATGACTAAATCTTTATAGCGAATGTGTCCATACTTTTGGATTACCTTCGTACTTCTTGTTGTTCATGACTTAAAGAATTCAACAACAAATAAAATATAGAATAAATGAAATCTTCAATCACAAAATAATTTTTCACTAAGATTTAAAGTTCTGAAGTGATCATTGATCGAACTAATGTCATTTAAATCATTATAATTCATATATTTTTTTTTTCCTTTAGTTGATCACATAATTCCTCTTTCGTAAAATGTTTTATTATACCCACGCTTTCTAAAGAAAGTTCCGATATATTGTTGTTACTCATGTCCGTCCGTCTGTCACACTCTTCTTTCTCAAACTCCTCTTACATTTTACACAGTAGCCTAATCATCTTTTGGGAGATGGTTGGTGGTGTCATGTAGATGTGCAGTAACGTTTCGGAATTTTCATTTTCACCCTGGGGGTCAAATGGGGGTCAAAAAATGACGTTTTTATGCAAAAAGCCCCTGGTTCTCTGAACTCCTATTACATTTTACACAGTAACAATCATCTTTTTGGAGATTGATGGTGGTGTCATGTAGATGTGCAGTAAGATTTCGGAATTTTCATTTTCACCCTGGGGGTCAAATGGGGGTCGAAAAATAATTTTTTTTATGCAAAAAGCCCCTGGTTCCCTGAACTCCTCTTACATTCTACACAGTAGCCTAATCATCTTTTGGGGAATGATTGGTGGTGTCATGTAGATGTGCAGTAAGATTTCGGAATTTTCATTTTCACCCTTGGGGTCAAATGGGGGTCGAAAAATGACGTTTTTTATGCAAAAAGTCCCTGGTTCCCTGAACTCCTCTTTCATTTTACACAGTAGCCTAATCATCTTTTGGGAGATGGTTGGAGGTGTCCTGTAGATGTGCATTAAGGTTTTGGAATTTTCATTTTCACCTTGGGGGTTAAATGGGGGTCGAAAAATGACGTTTTTCATGCAAAAAGTCCCTGGTTCCCAGAACTCCTCTTACATTTTACATAGAAGCCTAATCATCTTTTGGGAGATGGTTGGTGTTGTCCTGTAGATGTACATTAAGGTTTCGGAATTTTTATTTTCACCCTAGGGGTCAAATGGGGGTAAACTTTTAAAAAAAAAAATTAACGTGTTTTAACACCATGGTTCCCAGAACTTCCGTTATATTTTATGCATTAGCCTTAAATCATGATCATTTGGAAGGTGGTTTTGTCCTGTGGATGTGTAAAATGGTTTCAAAATTTGCATTTCCATGTGGATGGCAAATAGGGGCAGGAAAAAATGGCCCCTTCCTAATCCATGGGGTCATGTTTAGAACAAACTTGAATCTACAATTCTTGAGAATGTTTCCATATTAATCATGCTCTTGTTGTTCTTGAAAAGAAGAATTTTGATTTTTTTCCTTTTATTCCTATACAAAACTTTGATCCCTTATTGTGGCCTGACCCTACCCTCGGAGGTCATGATTTGAAAACTAGAAATATGTCCTTAGGACATGAATGCCCCGCACAATGTATATTACTAATGCAACATGAAAATTTATATGAGTGTATTAAGTTTGATGAGAATATCTTGAACAGTTTCTTTGAAATTGAAACTAAAATCTAAAAAAAAATTGGATATAGATGATAAATTTGCACCAAATTATGTATAAGTGCATGCTTACATAAAAATATCTTAAATTGTTTCTTTAAAACTAAGCAAAATACAAATTAAAGAGAAGGGAGGTCAAGGTCACAGGAAAGTGCAAGGTGAAAAGTTTTTGATGCAGTTGAATAGCTCTCACTAATACATATCAGCATATTAGGTTTGATCAAAATATCTTGAATGATTTATTTAAAACTGAGCTTAAAACTTATTTAAGAAAAGAGAGGTCAAGGTCAAAGGAAAGGTTGAGGTCAAAAATGTTGATGCAGTTGAAAAGCTCACATCAGTATGTATTTACTATTAGCATATGAAGTCTGATAAAAATATCATTAATATTTTATTTAAAACGTTGATAAACACTAATTTAAAAAAGTGAGATCAAGGTCAAAGGAAAAGTCAAGGTCAAAAAAGTTGATGCAATTGATAGCTCTCAGCAGTATGTATCAGCATATGAAGTTTGATAAATCTTATATATCATGAATTGTTAACTCAAAACTGATCTAGACACTAATTTAAGAAAAGTGTGGTCAAGGTCAAAGGAAAGGTCAAGGTCAAAAATGTTGATGCAGTTGAAAAGCTTACATCAGTATGTATCAGCATATGAAGTTTGATTACATTAACTGAATGATTTCATTAAAACTAAGCTAAACACAAATTTAAAGAAAAGTGAAGTCAAGGTCAAAGAAAAAGTCAAGGTCAAAAATGTTGATGCAGTTGAATAGCTTACATCACTATGCATCAACATATGAAGTTTGATTACACTATCTTTAATGTTATCTTAACTGAGCTAAACACTAGTTTAAGAAAAGCGAGGTCAAGGTCAAAGGAAAGGTCAAGGTCAAAAAATGCTGATGTAGTTGTGTAGCTCTTATCAATATCTAGCAGCATATGAAGATTGTTATAAGTATCTTAGATAGTTTCTTTGAAACTGAGCTTTGAACTGAGCTAAAAGCATAGTGCGACAGAAGGACAGACGGAAGGACAGACTGAAGGATGGAAGGACGGAAGACGGACATGACAAACACTATATGCCTCAGCCATATTCAAGACGGGGCATAAAACCTTGAATCTACACTATATGAGGATGTTTCTATATCAAAATGACTAACAAACAAATTCAAAGAATTGTGGTCCCCTGGTCTCAGTGCCTTAGTGGATGGGATGCCATTATTTATGGCATATTGTTTCAAATATGCACGCCCTATCATATGTCATTCAAAAGTAATCACCAAAGTTATAATTTTTGAAAATTAGGTAAAACATCAAGGTCAATGGGGTAAAAAAATCATAGTATGCTCGGAAACATCTTGTTACAGGTAATGTACATGTACATGTCATATATGAAAGTCCCATCTCTTCTCAATCAAAAGTTATAAGGAAATATAACATTTTTGAAAAGTAGGTTAAACTTCAAGGTCAATGTCACAGAGTCAAAAGTCATGATATATTTAGAAAGGTCTTGTCACAGGTAATATACATGTATAATATGAATGCCCTATCCTCTCTCTTTCAAAATGATCAATTTAAAATAATGTTAATTTTTTTGAAAGGTAGGTCAAACTTCAAGGTAACGGTCATGGGTTCAAAAATCATAGTATATTTAGAAAGTTCTTGTAGGTAATGTACATGTTAAAAATGAAAGCCCTATCTCTTATTATTAAAAAGTTATGACCAAGGTTAAATCTATTGTGACAGACATACAGACTGACAAACGGATAGACTAACAGACAAATGATATTTAATGTCCTCTAGGTCCCTTTTGCGAAATCGGGGGACAATAATGCCCTTGCTGTTCTTGAGAAGATTTATGATGGAAAAATCCCCTGCATTTTTTTATGTAAATCTTTGGATCCCCATATGTGGCCACACCCTACCCCAGTGGGTCATAATTTGAACAAATTTGAATCTACACTAAGTCTATGTAAAGAAAGTTTCAACTTTTTGGGCCCAGTCAGTAGTTCTTCATAAGACTTTTTTAAATGATACCAACAAATTTTCACTAATTCTTGATTATCCCCCCTTGAAAGATGGTGTGACCCTTCATTTGAACAAACTTGAATCCCCTTTACCCAAAGATGCTTTGTGGCAAGGTTGGTTGAAATTGGCCCAGTGGTTCTAGTGAAGAGGTCAAAAATGTGAAAAGTTTACAGACGGACAGATGGATGACAGACATAATATGATTAGAAAACCAGAAAAACTCAAGTGAGCTAAAAAACGTATGATCACAAGTACTTGGAAAGAGTTACAGTATTTGAAAATGCATTGTTTTAAGAAGCTGAAAATGTATGACTTGTATCCATGATGAAAAAACTGCACATTTCAGAAAACAGTATGATTAAAAATAGTTAATCAAGGTGCTTTGAGTAGCAAAATAAGCTAAACTGGTATAGCTAATTCAACCAAAGAGCTTAGTCAATTTTAAGATGCACAACCTTTTCAACTCTTAATCATTCTTAAAATATTTATATCATCATTTCTGATTCAAGGGAGAACTAGAGATATGACCAGAAGTATATCTGTTGACTAATAAACATGTATATGTATATATTGTGTTTTTAAAGTCTTGTTTGCTTGTTGATAAATGTTCCTCTCGGGAATTTTTCACTCATATGGAGACACCACCACTTAAAAATAATGAAGACGAACAAGTCAGATATGAGGTTAACATTCATTTTAGGAGTTTTCAACAATTAAGACGTAAAGAGATAACTCCTTCCCCTCGCCCCTTCCCCTTTCCAGACCTCTGTTTGTTCATGTATGCAAACTGATACTTTGTTTTGACATAAAAAAAAATGTAAATATATACAAATAGTTTAATGGTCCATCTCTTTGAATGATTTTCATTCCTAATTCCAGGAGGGTACATGGGCTGACCCAAATTCATGAATGAAATGTCAAGCAATCTTATCATTGATGCACTTTTATTCAGCTTGATGTAGTCGTATTGTGAACGTTTCCAGTTCATTAAGTGGGGATAACCTCCAGGGGTTCATAATCACAAACCATTAGATGTACGTAACATAATAACCCAAGAAACAAAATTATGTATAGTCAAATGCAAAAGTTTTCTACTATTTTGGAGTCACATGATCATTTGTCATTTCAGGGACAGGGAACGGCTAGGGAGATTGGACCCCCCCCCCTCCCCCTGGAATTTGGAGTTATTTAAATAGGACTATATACTGATTTACAGAAGCAGATAAAAATGACTTTGGACGCCCTCGATCCCCATTTAAAAACATGGACCACACCATTATTGTTTTTATTTTGTTTTTGTTTGTTTGTTGTTTTTTTTGTTTTTTTTTTGTTTTGTTTTTTTTTTTGTTTTTTGTTGTTGTTTTTTTTTTTTTTTTTTTTTTTTTTGCTTTTCAGGAAATTCTGAGCTGGAATTTTTTTGACTGAGGTGTGGACCCCACCCCCACCCCCCGGACAAAAATTCCTGGATCTGAAATGTAATGTCGACAACGGGAGTTAGTCGCCCGCGTGGCGCAGTGGTTAGAGCGTCTGCTCTAGAGTCGCGGAGTAAGGAGTTGATCCTTACATCGCGGGTTCGAATCCCACTGTGGGACGTGGAGATCGATCCTTCGGATGATACCGTATAAACCGAGGTCCCGTGTCGCAGTAGGTGCTGGCACGAAAAAGATCCCTCACTGCTCAATGGCCGTAAGTGCCGAGTATAGCAGCTCTCCACCGGCAAGTGGTGGTGTCTCCATATGAGTGAAAAATTCTCGAGAGGGACGTTAAGCAACATACAAACAAACAAACAACGGGAGATAACTCTTCAGAATGTGAAATTCGTCTATTGTGGCATCCGATGATCTTTGATCCTTTTAAAACTTTAACCTAACCATTTGCATTTCGGTTTATTTTACCCCAATCTATACTTAAACATGTACTTACCGACTGTCATAGGTCCTGTCAACTTCATGAAATATAATCCAATTAAAACACAAAATGAATTAATTTCTACTGATATACATGTAATGATGTGTACACCACACTGCACCATGTGCAATCTAAAAATGATAATGGTAAAACTAGTACTAGTACTAGTAGGGTGACGCAAGCCCAATGTGATGTAGAAATTTTCAAAAAGGTGTTCAAATACATGTACAGTACAAGAACAAATCTTAAATTATCATAACAAACGATGTTTTAATATAACTTTGCCATCTAGGCCTATTTCCAAAAACAGGCAAATTGTGTGTGTGTGTGTGTTGGGGGGGGGGGGTTGACAAAATTGATTGGGTATGGCTTTTCAAGGAGGTTTTTGCCTAATCAAATACTAAAAAAAAGTTTGCACATTTTGATAAATTCATCAAAAACGCTTTGTACTAAAATAATATTATTTGTTTTTGAGAAAATAAATTTTAAAAGTTCCAATTATGGGCCAAAAATTTATATCCCGCTTTTATCAAAACCTAATTTACATCATTAATTAAATTTTGTTATTTTAGACTGGTAATGAATTAAGTAAAGAAAATATTTATAAGAGGCTCATAGGTCACGTGGTCACCTGAGCATTTTATGCTCGATTTGACGAATACATGTACTAGTGTAAATTATAGAATTATTTTAACTTTTTCCTTGGTAAGCCCAATATGAAGGAGTGTGCATTTAGAGGCAAACACTTCAGTGCGGGTATTACTGTCTCATGACAGCATCTAGTCTAAAGTTGTTTTTAATGTTTATTATACAGTTTTAAAACAGTTAAATACATACAAGACAATCATTTTCTTATTTGTGACCTGCCTTCTTTTTCAGGAAACAAATTGGCGTAATGATTGGTTCTTTGTCATATCACTATCCCAGAGAGTGGATGTTACATCTGATGATAATGAAAAAGGTGAAGATAAACGAACAGTGATCGATCTCCAAAAAATATGAACTGGGCTAAAATACGCACCTCTGGAAAATCCAGAGATAGGATCAGGTGACTAGGAGGAGGAAGCATCCCCTGTTGACCGGTCACACATGCCCTGAGCCCTATGTATTGATTAGCTCGATGGAATATTCCGTAGTCAAACTCAGTTAAAAAAGGGATAAGCGAACAACTAAATTACGACCCAATGATAGGTTATATATCCTAATAGGGTCATTATAACGACCATATTCTAGTAATTTACGAAATGCTGACTTTAAAGGAGGTTATTGAAATCCCTGTAACATTAACTTACCTGTCAGTAGCCTGTCTCAGTTTAAAAATTGATAGTACTCGGAGCATGCTCTTGAGTATGGAATAAATTGGGATGTGTTAAAACCGGTACTATATACAGGTGATTGCTGAATATTACGACATAAATAAGGAAAGAAGACATGAAAATCCTCAAGTCAATTTATTTGACATGCCATTTGGTTGCTTGTTGGCCCTTATCGTCCATTGTCAGTAAAATATTCAAATATGAAACAGACGTTGTATAAACTTTGTGGTTTCTTTCATTCAAGTTTAATGGGATATACCGAGTCGACATATGAATGGAAGTACATGTAACTATTGTTTATTGATAAAACGTCTTCGATATATCTAAATGTCGAGTGGAACACAACACAAGTATATCTTTTTCTATCATCTTGCGTTGTTTTTTTTTTTTTTTTTTTGGGGGGGGGGGGATTTAACATTAAAGAAGCAATAATACATATAGAAAGTAAGTTTTCATGACGGTTGATTACAGAAGGATAGAAAATTTTATATACACTAAAGGAATTATAAGAAAATTAGTTTAAGATCCACATCTGTTTAAAAGTTACTTAACCAGTTAAATAAAAAGAAATTAGCCAGACAGGTCATCCATGTGGGGTGTTTTGATTCGTACGTGTTCCATAAAACATGGCCTAATAATTTATCTTTTTTTTTCTTTTTCCTTTTTTTTTTAAAGTCATTAAGCTGTGTTCATGTCATTCTGCATGATTTATTGAATTATTTTGGAGTTCATCATTTAATAATTATTTTATTATATAGTCTATTAAAGTCCCTATTTATTCCGTACAGTTGCAAACACTATTTACCTGGTATTCTCTGGATTTGAATCCGTTTTCACAGGAAGGTCAGTGCACATGCAGTGGCATTGTGACGTCTCGATCAACAACTCAAATAACATTGTAAATAATGGTTGCAACGGGCGGAAACAGCTGTTTATCTGAACCGGAAAAATGTTAAGCAAGCCTATCCCAGGATTATTTTCCAAACATTTCGATGTCTTACACACAGCTAAAGGAAAACGCCGAAGATATAACCTGTAATCTGGACATATTTTTTTATTATTTTTCTACGACGAAAGCTTATTAATGAAAATAGCCTTCAATGTCATTTATTCAAATCCGAACTACATTGTATATATAATAAAGCAATTATGGACTCTTTAGGTGGTGAATATTGTTTGTTATTCACCAGAACAATATTAATATTGACCCAAGTGATATGATGTTTAACTACGAAAAGAAATACGGAAGTTAAAACTTGTAAGTTATTAGCAGACCTATTTTTGTATTCAAGTGAAGCAAAATTTATTCAAAAACTGCTACATGAGAAGAAGAAAACACTTGCTGAGGCCTTCAACTCGACATTTCGATTTATCGACGACGTATTATCAATAAACAATAGTACTTCCATTCATATGTCGACTCGATATATCCCAGTGACCTTGAAATAAAAGATACCACAGAGTCTGACGCATCTGTTTCATATTTAGATATTTTACTAGAAAAAGACCTTAATGGTAAACCTAACAACAAAGCTTTATGATAAACTTATGACTTCAACTTTTCAGTCGTCTGCTTCCCTCGCTTATGTAGCAATATACCCTTATCACCTGCATGTAGGGTTTATGTCTCTTAGTTGATTCGATACGCAAGAGCATGCTCTACGTATGAACAATTTCTAAAACGAGGCAAGCTATTGATAAACAAGTTGATGAAACAAGGATATCAACAGTCTCGTTTGAGGTCATCATTTCGCAAGTTCTATGGTTGATAGAATGACCTTGTCAGCACATACAACCTAACATTGAGTCAAATGCTGACTGACATTTTTCATACTAATTGTTAGGACATTATTTATACACTGAATTGTCTACAGATTTTTCTGGGTTTTTTTATCATGACAAGGAACACACGGCGGGTGTGACTGGTCGGCAGGGGATGCTCACTCCTCCATGTCACCTGATTCCACTTCTAAATTTTGAGGTCTGTGTTTGCTCTGCTTCAAATTTTCGTTTTATTGGACTTTCGAGATTGAATACTGTTCGTTACATGTATCTTCATATTTCATCTGGACACTTTTAACCTTTCTGCAACAGAAGTTCATTAATGAAAATGGTGTCGTCGTGCAGCCTCTGTGTCTTACTTATTCTTATTCGGACTATATAATTAGGTATGGACTCTTTTGGTGGTGAATATGGTTTGATATTTACCATAATTGTCCAAAATTGTATGCTATTTTAAGATTTTATGCTAATGCAATTTCATTTTTAAACTGAAAGCAAAATATACCTAAGTACATATTTAATGGTGTATCAGATTTTTTATAACAGAAAATTAAACTCTTGTTACTGGATTATATTTGTTTGTTTTTTTCATGGCAGACAAAATGACTTACTAAGTAATTCAGATTGGTTAATACAACTCTTAATAATGATTGGTTATAAAAATGATATTAACATCATTCTGTCTTCGTTACAGACAATCTGACTTTTACTTATGGTTGGCTAGAATTTTAGTCGGCATACTGCTTATTGGTGATAAGCTTTAATAAATATCAACTACTAGTATCATATTTTTAGAAAAGTCAAAGTAACATTTTTATGTGTTTTTAAAAAGAAAAATAAAATTTGCGTCAAAATTCGATCGTCTTAAACTAGTATATGAGAATATTTTTTTTTTTTTTTAAAAAAGAAAGATTTAACGAGGCCGAGTCTAAATTCCTCTATCCTAGATATTTTGATAAAATTTCTTTAATGAATTTTACTATTATACTAATTATTTTAAGATAAAAAAAAATCAAATGTTTACCATTCCGATTTCTTAGGGGGGCATCTCAAAAGTTGTCAAATTTTACTGTTGGACCCTATGGGAATTTGTTGGAAAAGCTCCAAATTATCCCATTTTCCCCATATTTTTTGTATTTCTGCCCTAGGAATTTCCTTTTTCAGTCAAATATATGAAGTTATTGTAAAAAGGCACCAAATAGTAAAAACTCAAAAAAGTTTACCATTTGGTTTGGTCTAGGAATCATTACAAAGTTTATTTTTTTCCAATGCCCGATACCTCTAAATTTGCCATATTATGGCATACATTTTGTATATATCGGCGCAGATGAATTTTTTTGGTAAAAACATTACCATGTTTAGATTGCTGGTATTTTTTTTTTTTTTTTTTTTTTTTTTAATGTTTTGTCAACAGTTTTTTAAAAAAGTCCATGGACATCTTGAATGCTCAAGCGAGTTATGCGTCATTCTTCAGCGTCATGCATTGCTTACAGAACCAGAAAACAGTGACGTCGTGAAAGTCATTTCAGCGTTTATTCCTAATTATTGTCTTAAAAACATATTTTAAGACCAATAAACGTCACAGATAATATAATATAATATAATGTTAATTTTGTATTAAAATTACAATACTTAGGATAGGTGTTATGTTGCACCTACGACTGCATGAAACTAAAAAGCTGCGCAAAGACATGCGTACTCGAATTATACTCGGTCTCGTTAAATACTCTAACGTACTTATTACCGTCTTCCTTGGAAGACGGTATACGGAGTTGAAGTATTTTACAGTATTCGGACTATACACTTCCTCTCTTTTCTGATTGGTAGAAATTGCATGATTTGAAAATTTTCAATTCTTTCACTGATTAGTTGAAATGCTGTTCAAGGCAACGGAGATAATTTTCTGATGATCTAATTTTCGTACGACTTAAAACAATTTTTCAATATTTTCAATCTTAAAAAATGACAAATAAGATTCAGAGGAAAATGGCAAAAAATAAATTAAAAAAAACTTTAATTCTTTTAGACCAATTACCAAAAAAAAAAATTCTTTATTTTCATTGTAAATATAAATGTTCTTTATTGCATGCAAGCTTTGCAGCTTGTATTTATAATTTTTTTTCTTTGTTTTGCACCGTCTTTCTAATCTCGTTCAACCAGACGTTCGGCTTTTTCTGTAAACTCCGACCAGCTGAGTCGAATAGAGAGTCTGGTTGAACTTTCACATGGTACGGCTAATGTCCGTAAAAAGCTGAGAAATACAAAGCCAAGAAATACACAAGAATAATACGGCCTGATAGGTATAGTTCAGTTTACTGTTTAAGATTGTTGCTAAAGATGGCAAAGCTCATTGAAAAAACTCTACTCGCGCAAATTTATGTATATATGTACACTCTTATTTATGTTTAGAGGGTTTTTTTTACCTGTCTGAAAGAATTGCTATTATAGTTGTTATGTTCCATCAAAATGTACCATGTTGGGAGAAAAAAGTCACTATCAAATTTGGGAGGGGGATGCTGCTAGCAATTGAAGTAAAAACATTACAAATCTCTGATGAGTCCATGCATTAGAAAATGACGCCAGAGAACAGCAAGTCTCTTTTTTAGGGTTGTCAGACAGATGGAAACAGTCTAAAACGCTTTATTGAATCTGAAATTGGTATTAAAAAGATGCTAAAGTTTCTGATTGACAATATCTGTGTAGTTTTTGGAGATCAGGTCTTCCTACAATTTGTTGAAATTCCCATGGGTACCAATTGCGCCCGGTTATTAGCAGACCTATTTTTGTATTCAAATGAAGCAAAATTTATTCTAAATCTTATACATGAGAAGAAGAAAACACTTGCTGTGACCTTCAACTCGACATTTCGATATATCGACGAATTATTATCAATTAACATTATTTACTTCCATTCATATGTCGACTCGATATATCCCAGTGAGCTTGAAATAAAAGATAACACAGTCTGACACATCCGTTCATATTTAGATATTTTACTAGAAAAAGACGTTAATAGTAACCTAACAACAAATCTTTATGATAAACGTGTAGACTTCAACTTTTCAATCGTCAACTTCCCTCACTTGTGTTGCAATATATACCCTAATCACCTGCATATGGTGTTTATGTCTCTCAGTTGATTCGATACACAAAAGCATGCTCTACGTATGAACAATTTCTAAAACGAGACAAGCTATTGATAAACAAATTGATGAAACAAGGATATCAACAGTCTCGTTTGAAGTCATAATTTCGCAAGTTTTATGGTGGATACAATGACCTTGTCAGCACATACAACATATCATTGAGTCAAATGCTGACTGACATTTTTCATACAAATTATAAAACCATTATTTATACACTGAACTGTCTACGGATTTTTCCGTTTATTTTTTCCCCGATCATGACAAGGGGCACACGGCGGGAGTAACCGGTAGGCAGGGGATGCTCACACCTTCATGGCACCTGATCCCACCTCTAAATTTTGAGGTCCGTGTTTGCTCTGCGCCAAATTTGTATCGTTTCATTGGACTTTCGAGATTTAATACTGTTCGTTATCTTCATATTTCATCTTTCGTTGCTTTCCTTTGAAATAATTATATATATTAAGCAGTTTATATAATCATATTCTTCCATGGGGAATTCATTTATTATTTCATCAGCGTCATGTGTATACTAGCCTTATAGCTCTTACCTCTTAGGATTAGCATACTCCATTTGAAAAGGGTTCAACAGTGTTTATAACAGTATATATATATATATATATATATATATATATATATATATATATATATATATATATATATATATATATATATATATATATATATATATATATATATATATATATATATATATATATATATATATATATATATATATATATATATATATATATATATAAGGGATGTCAATTTTGTTAATAATTCATATTCGAATATTCAATGAAAGTATTCGAATATATTCGAATATTCGATAAAATAAGTAAAATCTGTTTTATTTTAAATATGCATCATCCTACTCTCATGAAAGATTTAGCGTAGGTATACTTATATTGGAAGTAAAATTGTATGAAGCCTTTTGTAGGTGCACAATAAGAAATTCCATTTGATATTTGTCAATGTTTGAAATAAATAAATGATTTAAATGTAGAAAAGTATAATTTTAACAAATGAAACATGTGAATTTATAGTAGCTCCAACGGAGGAACCAGTCGTCTTACCAAAGGCAAGATAGTCTTAACGATATACTGTTCAGATTTCAATACGTGTAATAAATTACAATTATCTGCCTAATAAGAGATATGATTATAATCTTTGATACAATGTTAACAAATATTTACAATTTTCCTAGGTAATTAACTAATTTCCCGATAGTGAATATAAAATTCAGGATTATCTACAACCCGAGATAATCAAGTAATTAACACATTTATTCTGAAATTAAGCCATTTACAATTATCAATTACAGACTAATTCTATCGAACATTCATTCAATGATCAATTAATTTATACTCTTCACGCCTTTGAGACATTCTAAGATTTCATTTTGTTGTCCTCTATTCTAGATCTGATCATATCTTACTAATAAAAACTATGAAAGTACGTTTTATATTATACATAAAGTATTATTGTACAATTCTTTAACACCGTACTCAAAACAAAATACATGTAATTTTATTAGTAGATCTATAAGATAAGAAAGTAGTGAAAGAAATCAGGCGATCGAAATTGATCGCTAGTAAATTAAACAGAGATAAATCCAGTACTGTTCTAATCAAAATTTATTAATCAGAGTACTTCTTTTTATGAAATCTGAAAAACACCGAATATTCGAATCTTAAATTCATATTCGAATATCAACTCATCGAATGAATATTCGAATGTTCGAACATTCGTTTGCCATCCCTAATATATATATATATATATATATATATATATATATATATATATATATATATATATATATATATATATATATATATATATATATATATATATATATATATATATATATATATATATATATATGGGGGTTGTCCAAGATTAAAACGAGAACTTTTTGAATATTTCAGAAACTTTTCGATCGAAACTAATATTTCTTTGCACGTTGTTGGAAAATGATCTTTTCAGTATTTTGACAAAATATTTTAGGCTTGTGATGTCATAAGTATATAAAAACAGCATTTAAAGGGTGTTAAATATCGGTGGTCGGCGCACGGCAATTTTTTGACTTTTAAAAGTAGCATTGTCAATGAAGTTTTCTTTATTACCAGGCTATACGGAAATATAATGTCACAAAATTTACCTCCATAAATACTCTTTGATCTGGTGTTTTCGTGTATGAAAATTCATTGATTTGACATCATTAATGACAAATATATGACGTTATACTCGTATGCCAAAACACTTTTGATAAGATATTGTCAAAGATGGTGACGTTTGGCGATAATGTGGAGCACCAAATTATTACATGTAAGCAGTACTGTGTTGAGTGGAATATGACTCCTATCCATACGATAAAAGAGATGTTAATGATGGAAAAACAGGAACATAAATCTCGGACAAAGGTTTATCCCTAGTCGAAGAGGTTTGAGGATGGCTTGACTGGTTATCCGATAGAAGAGGCGTTTTGTAGACCAACAAAAATGAAGACAAACTGAAAGTCAGGAGCTGGACATCATAGGCTTAAGTGAAGGCCGCTGTTAAACAATGCGAACTGTTAGGTTTATTATAGGGATTGAGAAATTGTCTATTAAGAGAAATAATTCCGCAACCGTTTGGTAACACTAGTATTTGAGATATATAATTTGGTAAGTAGAAAATTGAATACAGTGCCAAATTTATACTTAAACGAATTTTATCAGAAGATCATTTCCAGAACAAAGTCACAAACGCCACGAACTACGTTTTGACGTCGTCACTGTTGCGCCGACAACTGATTTTGTAAGGTTCCTTTACCTGAGAGAAAAATGTTATCTATGGAGATGTTTCATTGAAATTTTTATGCATTATTAAAAAAAATGTTGATTGTGATGTATGCCAATTTTTAATTTCATAGTATTAGTGAAACAAAAGATCTAGAAAATGTTCGCGTATTTCTGGGACAACCCTCGTGTATATATATATATATATATATATATATATATATATATATATATATATATATATATATATATATATATATATATATATATATATATATATATATATATATATATATATACATATATATATATATATATATACACAAAGGCCATATGTGCTTCGGCAAATATTGTCATCGACAAAATATAAATGGGAACTCGTGTGTGTCTTGGATGTAGGGGGTTTGAGAATGATAATGTTTTTACCTTCGTCTTTAACCTTTTTGTCCATTTTTAGAACAGAGACAAAGGTTATCGGTCCTCACAGAGAGGAAGCCAGTGGCCCTGTCAGTTTACAATAGGAGTACGAGCAAAATCGCATGAGAGATTGATTTGCAGATTCTTTTGATCGCAAGCGTGGTATCGGCTTAAATACCACCTAAATATCGTTCTGTACAGAAATGTCATTGCTTACATTTACATGTAATGTTATGTATATAAAAGCACGTAGACCTGAATCAAAATAAGATATCATTTGTTCACGTACATAGCAGATTAGCAAAAACTTGACAGATTCCCAACGGACACTCTACTTCACCTTGCGCTGGGGCAAAATATTATTGGCTTGTAAAGCGTTATAAATGCTACTGAAGAAGAATTATATGTGTATTTTGATCTATTTATTTTGTTCTGCAGCTGATACTCTAATTATACCTGAAACAGATGTAGACAGATGCAAAATGTTTTGAATGCTTTTTATTTGTATTGTTCACAATGGAAACAAAGTTAATGTTAGTAAGACAATGATTTTTTCTAAAGGGCTTATATCACTATTTATAATAATAATTCAGTTGAAAATAGGAAAGAATTTAAGTATCAGGGATAATATTTTCAAGCTCAGGCTCATTTTCTAAGGTCAAAAATCATTTATGTGAACAATTTATGTGAAGAGTTTTTGTACAGATTACATTTTAATATAAAATGAAGTTCATCCTCTACTTCGTTCAAATCACAAAGACTACATATATTGTCTCTAACTGGTTCCCCAGTAAAGTAATAATTTAAACTTACTTTGCATAAGTCTGCTTCAAAAATCATGAAATAAACGGCAATTTTAAGTTTCTTGCAAAATGTTTTAAATGCTTTTTATTTGTATAGTTCACAATGGAAACAAAGTTTATGTTAGTAAGACAAAGATTTTTTTTCTAAAGGGCTTATATCACTATTTATAATAATAATACAGTTGAAAATAGGAAAGAATTTAAGTATCTAGGGATTATATTTTCACGCTCAGACTCATTCTCTAAGGCCAAAAATCATTTAAGTAAACGAGCACAGAAAACAACGAATGGTGTTGCAAGGAAGATAAGACAGTTTAACTTACCAATGTAATGTCAGATCTTTATGATAAAGTTGGTGTACTAATATTCACTTATGGCTGTGAGATTTGTGGGTATGAAAAGCTTGACATCCACTTAAAATTTTGGAACATATTTTCCATTCAAAGTGTAGTACGGATTGTTATATGGTGTATTGGGAGACTTGGAAATTCCCATTATATAAATAGTGCACGTTTTTGAGGGTAACAGTTGAAATTGACACCCCAAGGAAAACCATTGTCAACCGACGCGTCAGCGGAGGTTGACAATGGTTTTCCGAGGGGTGTCAATTTCAACTGTTACCCTCAAAAACGTGCACTATTTATTTTATTATACTGAATGTCTTATTGATTTCGGATGTCATTAAAAAATTCGGAGATCGTCGTTAACTTCACGCTTAGAAAGCTTTCAAACTCCCCACTTCTATTTTTCTCAATAGGAAAGCTTCGTAAAAGATTTACCAACCTCTTTATTATTTGTTTGCTACTCAAAAAGTCCTTTATCACCTAAAGTTTGCACTCGCAAGGATGTTTCGTCTGTCGTTTGTCTTTTTCAAGTAAGCCACATCGGACGCAAGCTTTTACTGACGTCGTTTACTCGGTTTCTTTCAAACGCACAACCGACGTTTTGAGAATTCTACGGTGAACCGTACGCGCATGATTTGAACGCATGTGATATTTTCGTAATGTTACCCGTTGTCAAGTGTGTTGCTAACGCTGAGGGTAATATTACGGATTGTTAAATGTGTCTAAACCAATCAGATTTTAGTATTTAACATAAAAGTATAATAATGTATATTAATGCATTTATAAGAATGATCTCTTTCTGGTTAAAATTACTTACCTCTAATACTCCAGAGGGGAAAATAGTTTGTGTTTTGTGTAAAAATTTATGTTCTTAATATTTTCAAGGAGGTAAAAAAAAAATCAAAAGGTAGATTTTATTCACAAAAATTTTAACCTCTTGTGGATTTTTCTACGTCTGGTATGAACAAAGTTCTAGTGGCAGGAGTTGGGTCCTTGCTGATTAAGCGATCAATCTATTCAAAAATGTTACAGTATTATAAATAACCTATCAAAGGGTCAAATTAACAAAATTGAAAAAGTGATTTTGGACGTCTAAGTAAACTTCGAAAAGTTCTGATAAAATTTAAAACTTCAAACCACCACATCCAAATTGAGACTGATAGATGATCAAATATTCCATTGGATGATGAAAGACTGTACATTACGTAATTTGGGTCAAAAAGTAGACGAATTTCATTACGAGTAGTATTAGCAAGAACCTTTTATATCCCAGATTTTGTAAACGCCAAATACACAAGTCTCAAGATTTCTGAAATTATGTCAACCACAAATTTTAAATCTTTAAAAAATCACATTCACAACTAAAATATATGATGCAGTCTGCCCTCTCCATAATTTATATGTCCTAGATTCTTCTTTCTATTTTCTGTGTTTGTGTTTGACTCTATATTTTGGACACATCTATATGTCTCTCATTTATGTGACTGTATCATATATTTATTTATTTTTTATAATTAAACTATGACGACTTATTATAAACTGTACCTCATGTTCCACTGAATGTTGGCGTGAGTATAATACGCGGGTCGTTCAATAAATAATGCAATAGGTCATCTAAAAGTAAGAAAAGTTCATAATACATATTCTAAATATTTTCAATCCCTCAAAGCATTCCCTGTTATCCCTTACACATGTCTGTATCCATGACCACAAAACCTCAGCATACCCATTAGGGATGCTCCAAAGACACCGATGAGTATCACTTTCCATGACATATCTAATATTGTACAATCTTCCTTTGATTGTTTTCATACATTTTTAGAATAAATAGATCTCACAATGGTCGAGATGTAGCGAATATGGGAGGATGGCAACGCTCTGTAAAATTTCTTTTCTTCAGAATTTCATCTATTTCTCTGTGCTTATTTGCAGCAGTGTTGCCAATAGCAAGAAAATTACTCTGAGGGGTGGTATTTGGACTTTCTTTGCAGGAAATCTGTTTATCTTTCCTCAGTGCAATTGCACATAAAAGTAACTTTTGATGATTCTTCCTTTGGGTGTATCTAACTGTTTTACTGGACCTCTTGAAAAATATGAAAACTAATAAAACATGCGTGGAACCCTTGTTTCTTTTTACAATAATAAGCACGATGGCTTTTTCTTTGATTCCACATTTTATTATTGATCTTCCTATTTTGGCTATAAAAAGTGCATCCATGTTTCGTCATCCATCACACAAATTTAACAAATCTTCTATTTTGTTAAAATATTTGTTTTTAAGTAGACCGTTGGTACATGTAATGAGTATTTTTCTCTTAGGCAATTTCAAGAAAATAAAGCACATATCTGATAGAAATATTATTATATTCATTTCCGTTGTCAGAATTCTATAAAATGTTATGAGGATGAACTGCTTAGTGTTCTAGCAATGTCTTTGGATGTAAATCTGACATTTTCAGATATCATGTTGCACAATGCATCGATAATTCTTGCTGTCCCTTCAAATTTCAATCGACCAGTTTGACTTTTATATTTTAACTCTCCTTTTATACTTTTGAAATTCTGAATCAATCTGAAAACTATACAGAGTTAAAGGCTATTCTTTCCACATATAAAAATCATTTCTTTAATATGAGTTTTTCGCCGATTTATGTAAAGAAGCACAGTTTTCACATACGCTCTCATTTTCATCTTCCTGGCAGAAATCATTTTAAACAGTTTTCAGCTGAGTGTAGTGACCATGCAGACTTTAAAAGTGAATTTCTTTGCGAGGACAATAGGAAAAATCATGGGGTTTTCTGTGTTTAGGAGCTCTTTAATTGAACCTTTCAACTGTGAAAAAATAAAATTGAATAGATATACATTTACTATGATATACCGTTTATTGAACAATTTATTGAACGACCCTCGTAAATGAACTTGAACTTGCACTTAGATATACAGAGAAGGCATTTTCTTTATGGTAACATTTTGGGTAAAAACTACTTTTATTTTTCGTACGATATGCGCAGATTTGATTGGTACTACGTGGGTTGTACCAAAATTCCGTAGACAAGCGTAGTTTTGAAGGAACCCGGTGTCATATATCAATGAAACTTTGTACATATTTAAAATTAATAATACTTAATACATTTATGGACAAAAATTGATAAATTACACATTTGAACCCTTTTTAAATACAATTTCCCAGTGTCTTGTTTGAGAAGGCGGCGCAGTACCCAATTAAAAATTGCAATTAATATATGCATATGATATTTAAAATTTAAAAAAAAAGTATTTAATAGTCAGAATTTCGAAAATAGAAATAAATATAATTCAAATTGCAATGTAAACTACCTTTCCTCCAATTTTATTGCATATTCCTTGATTAATATGAATTTTTAGAACGTTAGATATGCACCGATTTTAAATAAGACAAGTTGAAAAATGGCGGCTGCGTCAACACAGGCGGCGCACTGGACCGTGATCAAATGTTCTGAACTTCAATTCACTCCTACAGAAACGCAGAAGTCATAAATTTCTGGTACGCATGAAAATGTCTTTCAATCCTTATCATATCAAAATTTTCCAAGTTTGAGAAAAAGTGAAACTAAATAAGAGACCGCCTGAAGAAAGGGGACGGAATCGTGGTCAAAGAGGCATTTTGCAACTCTATTTGAAAAGACAGAGAAATCACAAGCCTTAGAGACATGAGGTTTTAAAATCGTTATTATTTTATACGTATGCATGAGCATACTTTTTCCTATTTTCTAATGTTAAATCATATAAAAGCAATAAGGATATTCTTAATTTGTTGTTTATGATAAATTAAAGAATTCGATTCTTGTAATTAGTAAAACCACTTCAATCAAAACTGGTGACGTTAAGTGCATCCTTTTTGACGTCGGAGAATGCTCCGGGTGCTGGGTAACAGTAATACTGAAATTTTAATTACTCGAATTGTTTTTAAGCAATCATATTAAAACGTCGTAATTTATCAACCAATAATACACTTCATGAACACAGAAAATTTTAGAGAGATACGTTGATTTTTCTTTAAGATATGAACTCAGTCTACGGAATTTTGGGACAACCCTCGTAGATGCATATGTTCCTATTACGATCTTCTCAATTTTGAAAATATAATTTTGATATACCTCTTTTTATATTCCATATAAAATTCTTTCTTTTTTTTTGGGGGGGGGGGTTATTTTGGGATACGGGAAGTCATTAGAAATAGAATAGATATTTTGATCTTTTGAAAATCCTATCATTTAAAGATATATCGTCAACGTGATTATTTTTCCATGAATCATGTGATGAACATGAATATCTCCATGACGTCAAAAAAATAGTGCATTTTTGTTTGTTTTTTTTAGTGATAATTGAATGACTTAATTTATGGTAATCTGATGAATAATGTGAATATACGGTAAGTATTCCATTTTTTTCATTCATTTCATTAAAGAGGACATAAACTTCAAATTTTCATTTAAAAAATATGAAAGCAGTAGTTCATGATCTGATGAATTATCAAAATTTTAATTAATTTCGTTAATGAATCTAAAATAAAACTGAATCTAATCGAACCGAAAGCTTTCACAAAAAAGCATGCACTATCTTTAGATTCGTTTCCCAATGAAGAATTTTTTTTTTTAGAAAGACAATACTTTTTATTCAATTAGAGTGACAAACATGTCACCTGTCATGTACATACTCTGTACTTACCAAACTCAGGAAAATGTGTACGAAATGTACATGCTAACAGCTGCGAAGAAATATAGGATTGTTCGGAAATTACTGAGACATCTTGTTTATTCGCTTTACTAAGCTAAGTATATTGATCCAAATTTTTATATACATTCACAATCTCTAACAGTAAATTTTTTAGAAATATTTTGATGTTTTGAAATGATATATTATGTGTCAATGGTAGATTCCTGGCGATGTCAAAAACATGTTGAATGCATGTATTATGTACTAAGTTCCATGGATCCCATAGTAATTGGGAAAATTGATTCATTTTTACTTTTATTGTGACGTTATTTTGTGTGAGTTTGACAGAATTTTGATTTAAAATACGGAGAAACTGAGAAGTTTTCATTAAGCAGAATTAAGTTGATTACGACGGCAATTGGAAATTTTGTGTGGAGCTGGAGGGAACTCCTTCAAGACCAAGGACCTGCTAAAACAAACACATTCACGTTCAGATCTTTAGTTTATTGTTGGCATAAATATTTTCCTGACAAGTGAAATGATGGGAGCGTGAGGGTTAACAAGTACAGTTATTACAAACAAAGTGTCAACGTACAGTACTGATGTTGGTATCCCATGAGAGGAATCTCATGGCAATGTGACATTATATACTAATACTTCAGAAAATTAAAACAAGTAACGTTCAAAATGGTTATGTATTATGTCCCAAATAAGTACTTCCACCACATTTTAAACGATATCAAATACATTTGACTTGTTTTCAAATAGTTGATCACCTAGCAACCCACTTTATTTCCAGTAAATTGATAGCAAGTTTTTCTCATACGTATTTTTATGTGTTCTTGATAAATTTTTTTGTTGAATTTTCGTGAATTAATCTCTTTCTTAGGAGTTTTTAAAATGTCTGAAAATTTCTGGAAAGCTCTCCCGGAAATGAGGGTAATGTACACTATTTCTCGGGTTAAAAAGCCCGAAGCGTAGTTGGGAGACATAATTCTCTGAATGTATCTTTGAAAAAAGAAAATATCATCTTTGAATTTCTTTACAATGATTTTATATTAGTTTATCAATTGGGTTAGTAATGAAATTTTGCACGTGGTATTTAAACATGATTGCTACATACAGCAGGTAACTCTTTTTGTTGTCAGTAAACGATGGATCAACGGCCATAGTCGATTAGAATACAATAGTAAGTTTGAAAGGTATGTCATTTAATACCAATTTAATTGAAATAAAATGCTTGGTATATTGTAGTACGTGTACATTAATTAATAGGTAGACGTTATACAGATATCAAGATTTACAGAAAGCCCACATCAAGAAAATCTCAGTCTATAAGATTCCTTTGTCAGTACAAGCTATATATATATATATATATATATGTCAAAAGCAACGTCACGTTTCATCTTTGCTTAAAAAAGATGGATGGATATAAGCCCCACTTAAATTCTGGGAATTTTACAGACGCACAAACTCGAGCTCCCCTTTATTCCTCCATAAAATAGTCAAGGGGCCGATCTCGCACACATATGACCTTATGAAAACTGGTATTAGTAAAGTTATGGAAGATACTCTCATTTTCACTTAACTAAATAGACAGTCTTTTTCGACGGGTCTTTCGTTATTGCAAATTGCTGATTGCATTATGTACCGAGGGACTTGATCAAAGTGCTTCCGATTAAAAATAATGCCATATTCCACTTGTATTATTGATATTTTTATATTTTGTTATCTGTTGTTATCATGTAAAGTCACTTAAAACTTTAAGGTAATTACTCAATCAATATATATATACCTGAACTGCTTTTCGGTGCGCCGTAACGTCATCAAATGTCGCCATTTATCGTGTGTTGCGTTTACCACTCTCCCATTTTAAAGTCTCGCAACACTGCCAAAATCAAGCAAATTCCTTGAAATTTTCCAAGTGACGACATAATAGATAGTGAATTTAATATATGATAATTTTTATTCCTAACATATCTATTTAATACTTTTATTTTGAAATTATACTCGCATATTCTCTTTCAAAACCCGTCGACCGCGTGGCGCAGTGGTTAGAGCGTCTGCTCTAGAGTCGCGGAGTAAGGAGTTGATCCTTACGTCGCGGGTTCGAATCCCACTGTGGGACGTGGAGACCGGTCCTTCGGATGAGACCGTATAAACCGAGGTCCCGTGTCGCTGTAGGTGCTGGCACGAAAAAGATCCCTCACTGCTCAATGGCCCTAAGTGCCGAGTATAGGTCAAAATTTGTAGCCCTCCACCGGCAAGTGGTGGTGTCTCCATATGAGTGAAAAATTCTCGAGAGGGACGTTAAACAACATACAATCAATCAATCAATCTTTCAAAACCCTGACTTTTGGTCGTGCGCCGTAGGACCATACCCTGTGCACAGTAAAGCATAATAAAATCCTTATTGTTGCCTATAATTTATAAAAACAGTAATAAGTACTAACTAAATATGATAAATAAACAATTGCTGAAAGTTTCTGCTCAGTGAGTGCATTATTTTTCTATTAAAACGCGATGTCTACGGTTTTACCGGACAACTCTCGTATATACATGTACACGTACGAGGGTTGTCCGGTAAAATCGTGGACAAAGCGTTTTTCTCGAAAAATGATGGGCGCACTAAGCTAAAATTTTCAGCAAATGTTTATTCATCATATTTAAGTACATCTTAATTTTTTGATAAAATGTAGACAAAAATAAAGATTTCATTATGCTTGAATGTGCACACATCTTACGGCGCACGATCAAAAAACCAGGGTTTCATTAGCGAATACACGAGTATTATTACGAAATAAAAGTATTAAATAGATAAGGTTGGGGTAAAATTATCCTACTTTTAATCCACTATTATTTCGTCTTTTATGAAATATCAAGGCATTTGCTTAATTTTTGGCAGTTTCCAGAGCATTTGAAATGGGAAAGTGGTAAACGCAACACACGAAAAATTGCGACGTTTGGTGACGTTACGGCGCACCAGAGAGCAGTTCAGTTTGATTTAGATGTATTAATGACGCCTAAGACACTTTAAATGACTACAGAAGAAAATAAATATAAAAATATCACTAGATCTTTCGTATACAAGTGAAATGGGAGTTTTCTAAGCGGAAGCTTTTTGATCGGGTCCCCGGGTAGAACAAAACATACGGACAAACAGCTACTGGCAATAGCAAAAGACGCTGTTACTGTAGACCGTCGATATAGGAGAGTCTGTTTAGTTGATTTATAGTGGGAGTACTGTCCATAACTTACTAATAAATCTTATACCGTTCACGGTAGCTCAATTTTTAGAGCGCTCGCTCCGTGATCGGGAGGTCGTGAGTTCGAATCTCGGCCGCGATTAACCTAAGTCGATAAAAAATTGGTAACAACTGTTCCTTCGCCATGCGCTAGGCACTTTGAAGTGAAAGTTGCGGGTCCTTCGGATGAGACCTTAAAAACCTAGGCCCCGGCAGTCGTTGGCACGATAAAGATCCCTCACTGCTCAATGGCCCTGAGTGCCGAGTAAAGGTCTAAATTTGAAGCCCTTCACCGGTATATGGTGACGTCTCTATATGAGTGAAAAATTCTCGAATGAGACGTAAAACAATATATAATCAATCAATCTAATAAATCTTAGAAGGTCCCAGGTGTGTGCGAGATTGGTTCCTCGACTGTTTATGGAGGAATAAAGGGAAAATCAAGTAGGTGCATCAATGAAATCCCCGAATTTAAGTGGGGCTTATCCAACTTTTACTCAGGAAAGAGGAACAGTGACGCTGCTTTAGAGACTTTGGTGTTATCATCCGTGCGCCGTAAGACGATCCCATACATAACATAAAGTCTCATATTTTGTTTATTTGAGCAGATATCTATTTGAAATTTGCTATGTACATGTATATTTATGAAAAATGTACTAAAAAGTAGTGTAAGTTTTAGAACGCAGTGATGATTATTTTCCACTCTAGACAACTTGTCCACGATTTTACCGAACAACCCCCGTATAATTAGTATTTCTAGGTTCACCATCAAAATATCCTTAATCAACACCAGGGCCACACTATGCACAACACATGCTTCTGAACAGAGTATCCCACACTAAGCATGGGATTTATAAAGAACAGAAATTTATACAAATATATAAAACACTAGTTGATTTCCTTAACCTTTTTTTCTTTTTTTCAACTGAACTAGATTTAAGGTCACCTAGTAACCTATTACTACATGTACCCGTTTTCGTTCCGTAAAGGATAAGGTAAGAAAAAAGGAAAAAAATGTATTTTTAAATTGCAAGATTTTGATGTGATTTTCAAATCTAACAAAAGACATATGTAGTGAAGACTAAAAAAATGGAAGTAGGTATATTGATCAGAGACTGAATTTATTGGATTTATGGAGCACCAATTTGATCATCCATTTTTCTTATTGCCCTTTACTAGAAATAAAATGTTTCGGTTCCCACATATTGAACTGTGTTTACAGTCGGGAAACTGTTACTAAAAATAGTAAATCAAACAAAACATGAATAAACCAATGGGTGTCGTCAATAAATCAGCCATTTGTCTCAGTGTAATAAGGCAGGGGAGAGCATATATGGCAACCAATTAAACTATCTATAGACATTTTATTGTCTTTTTTTAGAGTCGTTTAATGCATTATCTTGGTGAAGGCACATTATTTTTTAATTGTCAATGTATTTTATTTGGTCCAATGTTTTTATTACCAGAAAAATAAACCACTTCTTCCCGCTGCAAAACATAAGAAAATTATATAACACCCATTCTTGATTTTCGTCATAGATTCTCCAGATGCCCAGCGTTACAATAAGGTAGAGCAATTCTTGGAAATCTTTAAATTCTTTGCAAGTATTCGCGTGGAAGTTACTATAAAGAAAGAAACTAATTCCTGTCTTTGGATTGCCCCTTCTGCCTTATGTGTATATAGGTGTAAGAAGATGGGCGTGTTTGGCGTGTGATCTGCAGGAATCATGTGTACGAAACATTTATAGTTTAAATGTCTACGATCTGGTCGGTTGACCACAGCTGGACAGGCTTTACAAAGCTACGCACATAGGAAAATGTTATACATTTGTATTTAGTTTGAAGTAACATGTCAAATTGTAATATTTATAGGTCCGCTTATCTTAATAATCAAACTTTAAGATAGTAATGCTTTACATAAATAATAAACACCTACAAGATAATAAGGGTAAAGTTAAATGCAATTACAAGTACATGTGTATATTAAAGTATTAGTGGATTGGAAGAATTGCTTTCGCTCTTAATGCAACAGAACCAGTTGAATATATCCATTTTAAAATAAATCAGTACAAAAAAATTAAACTGACAAAAGAATTGATTGCTTGCATTAAAAAAAATATTAACGCTCCATGCGAGGATCGAACCAAAAAGTTTTCGACTCCATTTGCACTGGACGGGTAACGCATATTACTGAGCTATCATGACTACACATACAGGTTGGCTTTTAAAACGACAACGAAGCAACGCATTTACACATTGGAATTTTTTTGGGAAAAGTTAATTTTTTATGGTCTCTGGGTATTTTCTTCATTTTTTACAAATGATTGTTTGTTTCTTTGAATTAAAATTCATACAAATAACGTTTGAAAATCATGGAGAGATGATCCAGAGATAGCAAATGTTTAGAAAAACTTGTTTAAAAATGTGACATTTTGTACCAAATGAATCATCTAGCCTATTTTCAAGTTATTTTTTAGCAAATCAAGATACAATTTCGGGAAAATATTTCCCTTTCCTATTTCACAGGTTCCCTTTCCTATTTCACAGGAACCCAAATGATCAAAAGAATGCTAAAATTTCGTGTGATAGATCAATGAAATTTTCACTTTTCAAGTACGCCCAGATTCCTGCCGAATGCCAATCAAAAGTGCCCTCGCTCTTTTATAAACCCGTAATCGAAGATTCGGGGGCATATAGTTTTTGCTCTCTGTCTGTATATTTGCCTGTTTGTCCGCAAAAACTTTAACCTTGACCATAACTGTTGGTTAAAACTATGGCTTTCATATTTCACTTAACTTGCACAAGTCTCTCTGGGGGGTTTTCCAGTCATTTTTTTAAGTCTTTGTTCAATTTTGTACTGTGTTTCCTCTGCTCTCTACTATATAGTTAAATGTAATCAGGCATAAAAATCTATGTTTGACATTATCAAAAATCATTAAAGAGAGCACTAAAACAGAGAGACTTGAGCTGGTCTAATATTTCACATGTGTATTCCTTGTAACAAAATTTTTCCTTGGGTACCAACATATTTGATCTTGGAATTTGACCTATGTTTGCAAAATTTTACCAAAGTATCAGCATATAATGTTGAAGTATCAGCATATGATGTCAAAGTATCAGCATATAATGTTGAAGTATCAGCATACAAAGACAAACTATCAGCATATAAAGACAAAGTATCAGCATATAATGTCAAAGTTTCAGCATATAATGTCAAAGTATCAGCATATGATCTCAAAGTATCAGCATATGATCTCAAAGTATCAGCATATTGCGTTAAAGTATCAGCACATAATGTCAAAGTATCAGTACGTAGTATAATGGCAAAGTATCAGCATATAATGTCAATATATCAGCATATAATATCAAAGTATCAGCAGACAATTGAGAAGTATCAGCATATAATAATGTATAATGAATATTATCCACATAACAGTATGGGAGTTCCATACCTGTCTCTAGACAGATGCTTTCCAGACAGTACGCTGAGGTCGTCCTCATTATGACAGCATAACACATGTGTTTTTATCGCACCTAAACACGACTCTTTGAGACCTTACTCCTACACAGGACATTTTAAATAAATTATGGAAAATTAGAAAAACATGATTGTAAAGTGATAAGTTGTTTTCAATAAGCAAAGTCTGACACTTGCGATCCAAATTACAGACTTTCCTTTTTTTACCATGTATGGATGGGCTTTCAGTTTCTAATGAAATGGCCATTTTTGATGTTCATAAAGATGTTTCGAGTTGACAGATTGTTTGCCTTAAGCGTTCATCTTAATTTATTTTTTTTATTTACATATTTATTTTTTTTTATTCATTTATTTTTCATTTACTTATATGATTATTTATTTATTTTGCCTTTGAGGATGATACATATATCATGGTATGGTTTTTAAAAGTCAGGACGATGTTAAAGTTAAAGATTAATGCTTTGAGTATGGAATACATATACATGATGAAGAATATTTTAGCACATTTTTAAAATAAAGACAAGAATGCTATTCACCCTCAACTTAATATGCGTCTAGTCATATTGGCTCCAAACAGATTAAAGTACGTCTGTAAATATTCTATTATAGTGACTGGGTTTACATTAATTATACATTCATTAGACAAATTTAGTATAATTTATGTACAACACCTGGCCAATCGGACCTTTAAGTCACTTTTAGCAATATATATATATATATATATATATATATATATATATATATATATATATATATATATATATATATATATATATATATATATATATATATATATATATATATATATATATATATATATATATATATATATATATTCCCCAACGTTAACATACGTGTGATTTTTCTTTGTCTTATATTATATATATATTGAATAGGAAACGCGCTGACGTGGTAAATGAGTTAATAGATATTTAGATGGAACATTCGAATATTTCTTAGAAAATTATGTCGACAGTTTTTTACACAGATTACATTTTAATAGAAAATGAAGTTCATATCCTCTACTTACTTCAAATCACAGACTACATATATCGTCTCTAACTGGTACCCCAGTAAAAGTAATAATTTAAACTTACTTTTCATAAGTCTGTTTCAGAAACCATGAAATAAATGTAAAACTGTAAAATGTAATAGATACTTTGGTACTTTAATTTTTGGCGATTTTTTTTTTCTTTGATCCACCGTAAAAAGAATTACCATATATATTTGTATTTACGTTTATTTGGATAATTTAAAGGAACATGTATACCTTGGTACAGATTATTCAAAAGCACAACTATATCTTAGTACAGATAATTTAAAGGAGCTGGGACACAGATTTGAGGCTTATGATATTTTACATTTTCTAAATAATATTTTGACTTATATGTTGCTAGAACAGCTTACACAGAAAAATTTTAAAAGCGTGCTTAGAAAATTCTTTATCTGGGAACTATTAAAAACTACATTTTTCAGGACGCGTTTGTTTGACTCATATCCTTGTAATTTTATCCATAATACTTCAGAAAAGTAGAAATTTTGTCATGTATTATTGAAAAATATGAAAACTATAATCCTGAAAGTTCAGAGTAGAAACGCGAGAATAAAAATAGACATTTAAAATTGTAAACAATGCAACTGTGTCCAGGCCCCTTTAAAGTTACATGGAAATATTTTTGTGGATAATTTTAAAGGTTAGAAAAGGCGAGGATGAACACGAATCATAAGAAGTAGTGTTTATAAAGTCAAGGCAAAAATAGGAAAGTTGTTTTGAAGAGTTACATGAAATTTTACAGGCAATATTCCTTGTAGAAATTAGAATAAGATTAAATAGATTTATTGAGATTCAATTAGTTTGAAACATATATATATATATATATATATATATATATATATATATATATATATATATATATATATATATATATATATATATATATATATATATATATATATATATATATATATATATATATATATATATATATATATATATATATATATTTTTTTTTTTTTTTTTTTTTTTTTTTTTTTTTTTGTTTTGTTTGGTTTTTTGATTTGTTTTGTTTTGTTTTTTTTTTTTGTTTTTGTTTTTTTTTTTGTTGTTGTTGTTGTTGTTGTTGTTGTTGTTTTTTGTTGTTGTTTTTGTTTTTTTGTTGTTTTTTTTTTTTGGTTTTTTTTTTTTTTTTTTGAATAAAAAAACCTTATCAATTAAAAAAATAAAGATAACTTCAATACATTTTTGCATAAATCAACACTTGTAATTGGCTAGTGTCAGAATTGTCACTGTATATTAACAAAATATTTTTTTCTTTGTTATGAGTAATTAGTATTTTAATTTAATTTTGATATTTAATAAATATAAATGTCAGTGATTTAAAACATATCACTTTCAATAGAATAAATATATGTAAATATATATTTTCAATTTAAAATTTCTTTGTCCTAGATAAAACTACAAATAGTAAAAGTACTTCATTTCTGTATAAAGCTAATGGTTCATCGATAGGCTTGGTTTAAAAAATCACGTGCGGGGCGGGACAGAGAGAGACAGATATAAGCGGGGCTTGTAGCAAGTGAATTTACGGAATCAAGAGCATGTAAATATAAGGAATATCTGTCAGAATTTTTGGTTTCATGACGATGATCAAGCGATTGGCTTTCATGATAATTTTATGCATAAACGCCTTCCAGAAATGAAACAGATGTATCAGACTCTGTGGTATCTTTATTTCAAACTCACTGGGATGTATCGTGTCGATATATGAATGGAAATAACTATTGTTAATTGATAATACCTCGTCGATATATCTAAATGTCGAGTTGAAGGCCACAGCAGGTGTTTCTTTTTACTCATGTGTAAGATTTTGAATAAATTCTGCTTCATTTGAATACAAAAATAGGTCTTCTAATAGCGGAGCGCAAGTAGTACCCATGGAAATTCCAACAAATTGTTGGAAGACCTGGTCTCCAAACACCACATAGATATTGTCAATCAGAAACTCAAACATCTTTTTATTATCCACTTCAGAGTACCTGTGCAATCAGAATGTTTTTTAACAAAATAATTTTGCAAATGACCAATGACAAGGTAATTAAATTTACGAGTTAAATTTTTATTGAAACAGAGCTGTCAATGATGTCAAAAAGCCTGGACTTTAATTTATCGTAGGGAATGGTTGTATACAGAGTTGAAAAGTCGTAAGTTTTTATATTATTGATTTTGTGATTTCTCAGTACATTTTGTGATTTCAAATTTTCTGAAAGTTCCTTGGAATTTTTAGTATCCACATCTATTTACACCACTTCTCGAATATATTGATGCACAGTACTCCTTAAGTTTCTCCATCACTGCCGTTAATATTTTAGTGAGGAGTAAAGCTAGAGGCTTGGTAGAACATTTACTGGAACCCGCTATCTATCTTTGTTTGTAAGGATTTTTATGAAGTTTCCAATATAGATACGGTAATTCAAATTCATTTTGGTTGTTATGAATATTAAAAATATTCAAAACTGATATATGATTTTGAAGAATTTCCTCCTTAGAAAGGGAGCTATGGGTATAAGTTGTATTACCACTTGTAGAATTAAATCCCAGTTCCTCTAAAATACAATTAAAATAATGAGCCTTACAAACAAAGACAATATTTTTACCTGCTTTGTCAGCTGGGACCAGTACATACTGTTTGATTGTACGTTGTTTTACGTCCCGTTCGAGAATTTTTCACTCATATAGAGACGCCCCCATATACCGGTGAAGGGCTTCAAATTTAGACCTTTACTCGATACTCAGGGCCATTCAGCAGTGAGGGTTCTTTATCGTGCCAACATCTACCGTGACACGAGGCCTCGGTTTTTAAGTTCTCATCCGAATGACCCGCAATTTTCACTTCAAAGTGCCGAGCGCTTGGCGAAGGAACAGTTGCTACCTATTTTTTATTGACTTGGGTCAGTCGCAGCCGTGATTCGAACACACGACCTTCCGATTACTGAGAGAGCACTCTACCAACTGAGCTACCGTGACGGCTCAGTACATGCTGATCGTGTAATCTATCAAATTCTTTTTTTCACTTCTGAATTATTAGACACAGAAGGATAGATGGTTTTTATATTGCCCCTCAATCGCTTAATGCGAGATATTAGCATACGTATGGTAGATTTAATCCATTCTGACCTGACAAGGTGTCAAGGTCTTTTTAATGTCTGGGCCATCGCATGGCGTAATCTTCCACAGAATTCATATTTATGAAATTATGACGCCAGTTTAAAGATTGTGGTTCCCTAAATTTTGGCCCTTTTAAGATAAGTGATTTAAGGTCCTCATTATTAACTATATTTACGTCACCAATAATAACTTGTCCAGCAGGACTATAGTTGTAGGGTGAAGAAAAACATGAACACGATGGAGGATTATGTGTTTCAGATGTTCGATATCCAGGCTTTGTAAAGTTTTCTTGTAATTAAAAAGTTTGGAAGAAATAATCGATGTTTATTTGTAGGAAATACAGGATGTAGTCTTCAATTTGAAATATGGTGGAATACAAGACTGGGATTAAGAATATTACTTATATTAACCGCGTCAATTCCTTTGTTGTCATATTGAAGTTTTAGGGGAAAATACGGATTGTTTTAGCTGTATTTTCTTCCGTAAAACGTGGCGGTTTAGAAAGCCTATGATTTGCAAAATCCATAATCACAGATCCGAGCCTGTATTCTGGTGTCGAGGAATCCAAAAATGGACTTTCCTTGACCTTTTCAAGTAGACTTTTTTAAAGTTTCAAAGAGACAGAATAAAGTAGGTGCGAATTTGATGAAGACATAACTGTTGATTACATAAGGTTTAAAAATTTGGGGAGTCCTGTTCTTTCATATGTTGAATAACTATTATGAGTTCTTACAAGAATTACGAAATACGATAAATCAAACATGATATGAAAGAAAAGACCACTTTTGTCAGAATTTATTTTTTTTAAAAAGTACACGAGGATAATAAAATTCCATATTAAATGGTTGATAAGGAAACGCGTATATTTTTTTCCTTTTATCTTCAGTAATCAGAAGTGAAAAAATACATGATCTTTTTTTACTGGTTCTAACTGACAAATCATATAGCACCATACTTTTTTTGTTTGTTTGTAAGGCTCAATACTAGTATTACTTTTTCTCCGAAATCATCCAATTCAAACTGTACGACTTCTCCACACATTATGCAGCCATTCTGCGTAATAAATTCTTATTCTTCGCACTAGTTTTTGTATTCTGTAAGTGTGCAATGTAGATATAAAGAAGATAGTCTTATTATTGATAGACAATATCTATGTAATCTTCTGGGACCTGGCCTTCCAACAATTTTTTGGATTTCCCACTGTTATAATTTTGTCCTTTTATTAGCCGTCCTGTATTTTCCTTATAGAGAAATTGGCATTTATAACTTCTACATTAAAGAAGGTCTCTTGCTGTTGCCTTCAATTATTTTTTTTTATTAACAATATCTATTTTCATAACATTTCATAACGTTGATTTGATATTGAACTCGAAATAGAAGACATCACATTATATGACACTTCTATTTTCAGACTTTGGTACAAACATGATATTTTCCACTTCTTTATCGTCATCCTCCCTTATTTATTTGACATCTCAATGTGGTGTTTATGTCAACCATTTGATCTGATAGGCAAGGAATTGTTCTGTGTACAATTAATGTCTAAACCTAAATAAGCTACTAACAAATAAGCGTATGTTTCACAAAATATATTATCGTAAGAATGACGTTGTTTGCAAATACATGTACAACTTAAATTGGACTTAAGTTGTTTTTTTTTCCTGCAAATTATCAGAATATTGTGTTTATACTTATTACATAGTTTGCCTGATCAAGACCTCAGGATGTGACCGGTCAACAAGGAATGTTTATTCCTCTCTGGCACTTGACCATACATGTACCTCTGCGTTTCCAGGGGTCCGTATATATTTACCCTGCTTCTAATTTGTATTGTTTTTATGGATTTGGAGATTGAACACTCCGTTATATTCAGATATCAGAAATTGATAGAAATACTATTAAAGTTTATTATTATTTCGCATTCAATGACTCAAAATTTCAACAAAAAGCAATTGAAAATTTTTTAAAAAAATCAAAAGCTGTTATATTGAGGAAATATAACATTTTTAATCAATTTTGATTATGATGAATTTTATAATGACATGATCACTCTCAAGTATATATAATAAATAAGAAATAAGAAGGTTAAATCAACCTATTTACAAGCATTTATGAAGCCCAACATTTAGATGATTTTTATGAAGTCCAACATCTTGCTGATCTTCATTTATTGCATTCTTTGTTCTTGTTTAAGGGTAGGCGTTATTGTTCCCAACAGACAAGAAAGGTTAATTACTAAGATAATTATCTTTATAAATTAATTGTTTTAAACGATGTGAATGTCCTTATGTGAGCAGAGACTTGGGAGGGATACTTTAAGTCAGTTGGTTTAATGGCTAGGTTAAAACAAACCAGTCAGCACAGAGAATTCAATAATCAGAATACATTATTTTTTAAATGTGACTTCAGAAAAAATATAAAAAAAAAATGTTGTGTCTTTCAAGTTATATTTTACCTTTAATCTTATTTTCCCGATATAGATGGGGGGGTTTTTTGTTTGTTTGTTGTTTAACGTCCCTCTCGAGAATTTTTCACTCATACGGAGACACCACCACTTGCCAGTGGAGGGCTGCAAATTTTGACCTATACTCGGCACTCATAGAAAGTTTAAATAATCATCATCAAGTTCATCAGAAAACTTAGTCGTTAGTTTACCGTCATTTTTTCTAGTAAAACACCAAATTATGAAACAGATGTATCAGATTCTGTGGCGTCTTTTATTTCGAGTTAAATGGGATACATGTACAGGTGTATATTGAATCAATATTGTTAATTGATAGAACGTCGTCGAAAAATATAAATGTCAAATTGAAATCACAGACTTCTTTTCATTTAGATTTTAATTAATCCTGCAGAATAAGAATACAAAAACAAGTCTGTTAATAACAAGGCGTAGTTAGCACCCATGGGTATTCCAACAGATTGTTGGAAGACCAGGTCTCCAAAGATTACATGTGTGTACCGGTATAGATATTGTCAATGAGAAACTCAAGCATCTTTTTAATTTCAACTTTAGAGTACTTGTGTGTACAATCAGAATGTTTTTAACGAAATAGCTTGCAGATGACCAATGAAAAGGTTTGTACATTTACATGTTCCAACTTTTATTGGAGAAACATTTGTCATCAAAAAGCCTAGATTTAATTTATCGTAAGAAATTGCTATATAAAGTGTTGCAAAGTCATACGTTTTGGTGCTATTGATTTTCAAAAAATTTTGTGATCTCAAATATTCTCAAAGTTCCTTGGTGTTTTTAAGTATCCATATCTGATTAACACCACTTCTCGAATATGTTATTTTAAAGTACTTCCGTTTCCCCTTCACTGTTGTTTATATTTTAGTGAGGGATAAAGAAAGAAGCTTGGTTTGTTTGTTTGTTTGTTTGTTTAATGTCGCTTTCCAGAATTTTTCACTCATAATGTGAAGCCATCACTTGCTTGTGGAGGGATCCACATTTTAGACTTATATTGGTACTCGGGACCATTGAGCACTGAAATATCTTTTTCGTGCCAGCACCTACTGCAACACGGGACCTCGGTTTATACAGTCTCATCCCGGAGGACCGGTCTTCACGTCCCCCAGTAAGGATCAACTCCTTACTCCGCGACTCAAAATCAACGCTCTAACCACTGCACCACGCCGGCGACGAAAGAGGCTTGGAAGAACATAAACTAAAACACGTTATGTATCTTTGTAATTATTTTTTGTACTTTAAGAATCCAGTATAAGTATGATAAATTCAAATTTTATTTAATTGTTGGGAATATTAAAATTTAAAAAAAAAACTGACATAATTTTGAAGAGTTTCCTCTTACAAAGACCTACGAGTATAAGATAGATTACAACTTGTAGAATTAGATCCAAGTTCATTTAATATATAGAGGATATTCAATGTTTTGTAGTTGGATAATTATGGAATTTATTTCACGAGTGGGACAGGATTTTTTTAATATATTTTTACGAGTGCGAAGCCCGAATGAAAATATCAAAAAATTTTGTCTCACGAGTGAAATAAATTCAATATCCAATGACGCGATTGAAACTTGGTAGAACTTGATGGCATAACTCTGTGGTAATGTGTTTTTAAAAGGCAAAGGTTTCCTGACGGACAGAAATACCAGTTCGAAATAGAATTTTCATGGTACAATGTCCTGCCCGATTCGCTAGATGAAACTAGTGACCATGCTTGGATTCGTGCATATGATAAGGTCTTTGTGCCAATTTAATGTCGGCGATATTAATACCATGTATATGGTTAAAAACTAATATGGTTTTGACAAAAATGGAAATGAATTTGTTGTTGTTTTTGTGGGGAAACCCATGAAGCTTGGATACTGGTACTAGCAACATGTGCCATTACGAAATTGAAACGGTTTCCTCTGCTTCACTGTCAAAAAATATAGTCAAATTTGATATACAGATAGAATCTATTTTATTGAATCTTACATCTTTATTGAATTTTGTTTTTGTTTTATATATTTTCTAGAATATTGTTGTTTGATTTGTTTTGTATATTTAATGGTATATCAGTCATGTTATATTAAATGTAATGCCATTTCCTGCTCAGAAAGCAGGAATCAAATCTCAGTTCTCCTTGCTTTATTCTTGTCAAAACCTGGAACTGTATTAGATGTCTGTATGACATTGTGTGAAATTTCCTCTCTGCTTTGACACAGGAGCTGTTTGTTAACTTAAAATACAAAATATAAAAATATAACACAATCATTTAATTAAACAGCATTAGTTTTTGTATCAACCAAAAAAAAATATTTTCCCTACCTACCGACCCAACTGTTTAAAGACTTAGTCGGCGACGCCAAACCAATAATTTTTTAATTGTGGCCTTATTCGTCAGGTATGCGGAATACTAGTATTCCGTAGTCAAAAATAGTATAAAAACAAAGGCCTAACAATTTGTATGAAAGGCACGTCAGCCAAAATACGACCCAATGATAAGTTATATTCTTAATAAGGTCATTATAAAGACCAGAGAATTTACGAAACGCTGACTTTAAACGAGGTTGTTAAAATCCCTGTAACATAAACTTATCTATCAGTAGACTGCCTCGGTTTAAAACTTTATCACACTAAGAGCATTCTCTTGAGTTTGGAATGAGCTGTGAGACATGAACACCATATGCAGGTGATAGCGGAATTTTACTTAAAAATAAGGAAAGTTACCGAAGGAAAAGCTGAAAATAAAAGAAGTTGCTTTTATCTTATTTTTCAAATAAGATTTTATTTTATTCTATAAAAATTTAATTGCTTTACAAAAAGATTCAAAATTCTTTTCAATTTCCTTCACTAAATATGTATTCAGCACATTAATTCATCTTAAAACAATAAAATAAAAAAAATGAAACAATTTCATTGACCTTAAATTTACCAGAGAGACAGATGAACACTGGCGTAAGCTAGAGCGTAAGGATGGTGAAAGGTGAACGAAAGGTCAGTGACGGTAAAAGTAGGTAGAGCCAAGAGTGAGCGAAGGATCGGAGGGAAGCAGAGCGAACCGCTGAACAAACGGAGAGTGAAAAATGAACCGTGAGCAAACTATAAGCAAACGCTGAACACACAAGAGGGGTTGTATAGCGTTTCGGGGAACTATATATATAAAATTGAAAATACTAAATGCGTCAGAATCAACCCTTTTACATGCATTTATGAAGCCTATTGTCCTTTCTGACATATTTCATTTTGTCAAATAAAATCTGCAACATGACTTTTGGTAGTAGTATTTTATTTGATGAAAAAGAAGGAATGTCTTTGAAGAAAAAAATAAGTACAGGTAATTGTCTAAAATAAATAATATGTGTTACTCAGAATATTTGGCATGAGGGATTAGTAAACTGTTTAAGCCTTTAGCCATACAATTACGTAATTTTGCTGGAAAAAGAGAACAGCAGTAATTTGTAGACAGGTGATGTGTTTTTTTGTACATTTATTTATGGGTTCTTTTATCTTTTTTATCTAGTGTCAAAAACACTATCAAACGAAGTAGAATCCATTAACCTATTGTAAGGGGATTAACTTGTTAAGTGGCAGGTCAAATACTCAGGTAATGGTCAGTTCATGTCACGTGATTTTTCAAAATACGATATTTTGGCTATTATTGATACAAATTAACAAAGAAAAACTAACTTGATTGGACAAAATAATTTACGGCAAGCGTGGGTCTCCGAATGGAATTGCGCCCGCAACTCGGCCATTCTATTCGGAGACGTGAATAAAGTAACATTGTTTTTAATTTGATCCACGCTTTGCTTTTCCTTATTACAGGTATGGTAAAAATGTTTTATTTGGTTAAGTTATTTTTCTAAAACTTATAAAGAAAAGATTAATTAATTATTTATTAACATTTGCAATTAATTTCTGGAGTTTACAAAAATTTGAGCTTTAGTTTACAAAATTTGAGCTTTCATTAAAATAGAAATCTATTATAAAAGTATTATATTGAGATCAGGGCATTTATATTTGATGTGTGTTCTTATGATTTTTGTTGTATTTTGGTAGTTGTAGTCCTATGTAGAGAGTAGTTTTATAGTTAAGCACGTTTTTCATTTTTGTTTGGTTTTATACCGGAAATATAATGCCTTTCTTTGTTTGGCTCTATTATTATTATCAAACTCTCCAGTCGAGGAGGTAAATTTAAATGTATCCAGTGTAAACAAAAGTACGAGCTTTAGTATGTCAGTTGGAAATTACATTGTCTAGATTTTTATTATATAGAGTGAGTCTTTTTAATATTGTTTAATCACTCTCTGAGTCACCAGATGTTAGGTAGGTTAGGGCACACTTGTTTGTAATGCTACGAGCAACTCATAATGATTTATTTTATTGTGCCTGGTGACTATTTGTTGTACATTCTATTCGGAGACGTGAATAAAGTAACATTGTTTTTAATTTGATCCACGCTTTGCTTTTCCTTATTACAGTGCACCCAAACCTAATCTGGACCTGGTGGCTGAAAAGCAGAATCATTATAACTAAGGGTCTCTCACAAGCGAGCGAGCTAGACAAATTCCCAAGATAAGGGCGGTCACCCAAAAGGGCGACACGACACTATCATGAAGTTGATCGCAATTACATAATTTATTATGATACTGTTTTTGAAAAAAATATGCATAAAAGAGCTTAAGATTCACATATACAAGAAAGGTCAATTAATAAATGTACATACACAATTGGCTGTGTACATGTAAATAGTCGTTAACACTGAAAATCCCTTGTCATTTACACTTGATCTGTAGGGGGACAATTAAAATCCGTCTGAGAGGAAAATTATCATGGATTCAAAACAAAACATTTAAGAAACAAATTAGCAAAACAAAATAAAAGCAAAAAATATCCATAGACAAACCATGAACAGAGGCATGCTCAACAGAGCGAACGTCCGCGAGCGCTCGCTAAAATTCCTTATCCCTCCAACAGAAATGTTCACGAGCGCTCGCGGACGATCGCTCTGTTGAACAGGCTTCAGGTAAAATGAGATTCTTATGATAAAATTTCTCTTATGTGAACAAATTTAGTTCAAAATTTGGCAAGAGCAGAAACATTGCTTGGTACTCAAACCCCAAACCAAAAGCACATATGTATGGCACGCCAAATTTACAAAAATGAGTAAAACCTAGTTTCACAATTGATAAACTAGGTTTATCGACTGTAAACTATAGTTTACAAATCGTAAACTATATTTAACGATTCGTTAAGTATAGTTTTCATCTGTAAAACTATATTTAACGGTTGTTAACTATAGTTTACGAATGCTAATCTAAGTTTATCTGTCTGTAATAAGCGTTAACAATAGATTTTGTTGATAAACATAGATTCACGTTTGTAAACTATAGTTTACAATCGTAAACTATAGTTTACAATCGTAAACTATAGTTAACGGTTGTTAATCATAGTTTCACAAATCGTGAAACTATATTTATCAGATCGTTAACTATAGTTAACGGTTTGTAAACTATAGTTTACAAATCGTGGAACTGTATTTATCAGAAAATCTATGTTTTGCAATCGCAAATGATTGTTTTCGGTGTTAAGTATAGTTTACGGTTGTGAAACATAGATTATCGCGTTAACTATGGTTTACAGATGTGAAATATAGATTAACGTTGTTAATTATAGTTTACAATTCGTAAACTATAGTTTACAACCGATAAACCTAGTTTATCGATTGTGAAACTATGATTATCTCAATTTTGTGAATTTGGCGTGCCATACATATGATCACATTGCAAAATAAGGACAACTTGAAAAACAACACATATACCTGAATGGCTTGAATGTATTTGATTTGGATATATTATTCATTATAGACGAGTGTAGACGTGTGCAATTAGAGAATTAAAAGATTATTTTTTTTAGATCTGGAATTTAAAAATGTTACTGTTAGAGTATATCGTTTAAGTACGGAAGCGTATTAGGGCCGCAGCAGTATCTTTTATTAATTTATTTTAACAAATTAGTAATTTGTTATAACAAATTACTAATTTGTTATAACAAATTATCAATTTGTTATAACAAATTATCAACTTGTTATAACAAATTATTAATTTGTTATAACAGATTACTAATTTGTTATAACAAATTACTAATTTGTTATAACAAATTATCAATTTGTTAAAACAAATTACTAAATTGTTAAAACAAATTACTAATTTGTTATAACAGATTACTAATTTGTTATAACAGATTACTAATTTGTTATAACAGATTACTAATTTGATATAACAAATTATCAATTTGATATAACAAATTAATAATTTGTTATAACAAATTAATAATTTGTTATAACAAATTATTAATTTGTTATAACAAATTGGTAATTTGTTATAACAAATTAATAATTTTGATAAAGTGAAAGTGTATACAGATCTATGGAAGCCAGATGAGATCAGAAATCTTTTTATAAGTTGGATTTGTGAAAATAATAAATGTACAAGCTCTGCAGCTACAGCTTTTGACCAATATGTTAATCTGGATTTACATCTTTTAGCATTTAGAGTTTTCACTGTCAAACATTATTGTTATAAAGATACAATGCATCAAATTTTTTGGTTCCTATTTACTTATTCTTAGGAGCTCTATTTGAATTTTGTCCTCCTCCCCCACCAGGGCTCCGTCCTTGACTCCCATTTACCAGGTCATTGCATCCCCGTTCGTATGCTAGGAAAAAATATCTTATCAAAGGCATGTTATTTGGAGAGGGAATTTTTTCCACCCTGAATCAACATGTTCATTATAATATGTTTTTTTTTTCAATATGTCTTTTATTTTATTTCATTTTACCCCCCCCCCCCTCCCTCTCTCTCTCGATTCATTCTATACATGTACCAAATGATTTATGCCTACTGTTCAATCCAGTTTATGTATCATGAATAAAATATATTTTAAACTAAACCGCCGTTCCTAATGCATAAACCTGAATCTGCTCCTCTGTTGAACCTCCTTGGCCCCAATTTATGCTGGGGGCAATAAAGGCAACATTGATAAAAAATGAATTTGTAGATAAATTATCATAGAAAAATTGATAAACACTCTGTAATAACCTTTTCTGAAAACGAAAATAAACAATATTCTTGAGTGGGTAGTACTTCTTAAATTTGAATTTAGATACCTTGTGAAATTTTTTCATGTATATATGTAATTTTTATAATCAAAATACGTGCCTTTGGGAAAAGCCCTCGAAGTCCCACTAAAGCCTTCATAACTTATTATTGGCTGAAAACTTTGACAGTTGTTTCTTCAAATTCATTTGTAATTTGTATCCTGGTTGTCTCATATAGGACTACTCATATATTTTACAAGAAATGGTTAAGCAATATAATTTGTTATAACAATACACACAAATATTACACATGTGTAAAGAAGGAAAAAATAGATCTCCCCTTTTGACCTCTGTGTTGACATTGAAAAAAGTGTTGATTTGAATGGACGACGCTGAAGTCATATTTAATTGTCCGGAACTTCGAATTTTTCTCGAAGGATCCAACATTCTGTATTTCTTCTACATAATCCCTGGGATGCAGCTATTCCTTTAATTGTCTAACAGAGAAATCTATTCCAAGGAACTGACTCAAAAAAAAAAAAACAAAAACAAAAAAACAACAAACAAACAACAACAAAACAAAACAAATTTTTTTTTAAAAAAACCTGCAATTAAACAAAAATTAAAGTGCTTTAATCTAAGTTGCTAATTCATCTAAATCCACATTAACATATTGATCAAAAGCTCTCCAAAGCTTATGCTTAACGTGTTCATAAAACCGATCTAAAATATGATTTCTGATCTGATCTGATCTGGCTTCCATAGATCTGTATTCACCTTCATATTTTGTAAAAAAAATAATAATTTTTTAAATCAAATTACTAATTTGTTATAACAAATTACTAATTTGTTATAACAAATTACTAATTTGTTTTATCAAATTAATAATTTGTTATATCAAATTAATAATTTGTTATATCAAATTATTATTTTGTTATAACAAATTACTAATCTGTTATAACAAATTAATAATTTGTTATAACAAATTAATAATTTGTTATAACAAATTACTAATTTGTTATATCAAATTGATAATTTGTTATATCAAATTAGTGATTTGTTATATCAAATTAGTAATTTGTTATAACAGATTACTAATTTGATATAACAAATTAATAATTTGTTATCACAAATTGATAATTTGTTATAACAAATTAGTAAGTTGTTATAACAAATTAGTAATCTGTTATAACAAATTAGTAATCTGTTTTAACAAATTGATAATTTGTTATAACGAATTGATAATTTGTTATAACAAATTAGTAATTTGTTATAACAGATTAATAATTTGTTATAACAAATTGATAATTTGTTATAACAAATTAGTAATCTGTTTTAACAAATTGATAATTTATTATAACAAATTGATAATTTGTTATAACAAATTAGTAATTTGTTAAAACAAATTAATAAAAGATACTGCCGCGGCCCTATTACGCTTCCGTATTTAAGTCAACTATTGACAAAGTGTTAACTTCAGTGCACTGCGCCTACGTATGGAATTATCATAAGCTTAGACACAGATGAAGGATGATACATGTATATTATGTGTGAATGATCGAACGGATTATTTGGGCCATATGACTGAGTCTTTGGAGAGAAAATGTTTTGTAAACTTGATCAATATAGTTACTTTTCATTCGTGATGTTAATATCACCAGAACATTTGTAACTTTCTGAAATGAGAAGGATCTTAATTTTGGTTCAGTTTGACTAAAAAACGAATCTGTTTTAGCTTTAAACAAAGACAACGAATTCTTTCTTGACCATTACTAATAGAATGCTATTGAATTCGGAAAAATTGTATCAGAAATTAATTTCATCAGATTGTATGTTTTTAGGATTATGAAAATTATAGTCTCATTTTTATTATTATTTGCCATAAATTTTGGTGTAAATTCACTTCATGTAACTTATTACATGTATTAGTTTTTAATTTGCTTGTTACATACAATAGAGACTATGAAATAAGAAAATACGTAAAGTTTAACTTCCATGAAACCTCCCCTGTTACACTTTCCTTTTTTGGGCTGTTAAAAATCCATCAGTAGAAAAATCAACTTTAAAAGTTACGTAAACAGTAATGTGTAAGTAGGGGACTTTATTTTCGAGTCTTTTTTATTTTTAAACAGTATAAGCATGATTTGAGTGAGATCATTTCACGAATTGATATGATACTTTTATATGTACTTATCTGATCTGCGACATTATTGCATGTTTCTTGGTCGGGCATTTTAAGTAATCAAACAAAGGAAGCTATTTTATTTCAATATTTTGATAGAAACTGAAAATTAAAAAAGCCATCGTCAATCACAAGAATTTTTTTTAATTTTAGGAAATGAAAATAGAAAACAATCCAGGTTTTGTCTACAAAAAGGAATTCTTCTATTGATAATCCTCAAATACGTCACAAACAATCTTCTGCTAGCATTTATAACGTTTATCATCAAATTAATTTAAATATCTTGCGTCGAAATAAATGAAAATACAGTACAGTCCACGAGTTTTCCCCGTCGCACGGTGGAAAACACACCGTGTGAAATGGTCTGTGTTACATCGTGTACACGGTGTAGCACGGTGTGTGTGGATTTGAAATACACAGGTAGGCACACCGAGCCGCACCGTGTCTAGAAAAATCCCAGCTAATGCTCCCCGTGTCGCACCGTGCCCAGAAAATTCCCTCCGTGTCGCACCGTGTCCATAACATTATAGAGATAATCTTTTGGTTCTGATAAAAACTTTAAAATTTAAAAACAATTAATCACTTTGATTTATATGTATAATTATCGTTTTAAAATCTAGAAGACATTGACTGTGCTATGAATCGTACTACATGTAGTAGGATTAATTAAATATCGGTAGCAGAAAAGGATGACTGCACCTAACGCCTGTTTTTGGGTCTTTTTCGGTTGCTTCTGTTGCTTTTATATCTAAACCTTAATTCACTTTTGTATGTTTATGAAAGAATCCTGCCAATTTGGAACCAAATTTAAATCTCAAAATGATTTTAGACTGTGATACAATAAAATGATTCAATGTTTTTTGTCCTTAGTGCTTTCCAAATATAGTGAATTTACACTTACCTGCCCTTGATTGAACATTAGATATGCATGAGAGGTGGAGCTAACATTGTAAATATGGGTCTAAAATTAGACTTGATAAATAACAATGACATGTTTGAAAAAAGAACGTGATCACTCTTTCCAATCTCCCTCTCCATTCCATATGGCACAAATAAACTTCTGACAAAGGTTTCAAAACGAAACTAACAATATGAGCACGTCAATGTAATTAAAGCATTGTATATCCATGCCAGATGACTTAACGTGTTCGAACACAATGTCCTAGTTAGCACAAAACATGCTACCTTACAAGTCACGTGACGGAATTTAGTATTCACAAAGTTACATGAGGTAGGACATCACGCGGTTAATTATAATATTCAACATGTCACAATCCTTGGTTACAACACAGAGAGCGAATGTAAGAAGAAGCAGTTTTTTTCTCTTTTTAATCATGAGCGCATGTTTGTCTATTAATCTCCTTTTGACACATTATTATTTATGCAAATATACAACTGCTGTGAAACGGAGAACAATAGACAAACATGCGCTGACTATGTATAAAGTCAGTAAAAAAGTGGGCGTTCTCATTATCGTACGGAGATTCAAGAAATTGTGATGACCCCTGCCTTTGAAAACAGATTCGAACTTCGTAAATACACACTTTTATCAAACGTAATTACATAAAGTTGCAGATTGGATGTTGGCCATTCTTGCAATGAAAAGAAAAATGCTTGTTTTGAAAGTTTATTTTGTCGCAATTTTCGCATGTCCTTAAGTGCAGTCATCCTTTAAATGGTTTTGAATTTATCGTGCGCCCAGAAGTTCGTATTTAATTTTAGTAAAGTTATTTAGTTACTTTTTAAAATTATAATTTGGATTGAAATTTTTAATGTCCGAAGAATTTTATTCCAAGTGCTCATGCAACGAAGAAAGACTAAATAGCATGATCCGTCGATCTGCATTACATGTAGTATACGATCCGAGCTGCAGTTGTTTTAGTACACAATCAAAGCATTAATTAATTTTATATTCCTGAGTAGAGCACATTTATGTTGTTAATCTTATATTATTCTGAATTTATAAGCGAGAATCGACAGCAAAAATACGAAATCCCTGTGTACAATAATTGCGTATTTCTCGTAACAGATTTTCATAAACTATAGTATTTTGAAAATCCTTTCAGTGTAAGTATATAATAAATTTGTCTTTAATTGAAAAGTGTTGAAAGAAACAATGTCAGAGAGAGAGAGAGAGGCCCTTTCGCATAAATCTGTAAAATAAAAAAAAAAAAATCTTCGTTTTATAATGTCCATGAGTATTTCTCGTAACAGACGATTGTCTTTATCTTTTCATAAACTAGTATTTATGCTTTTAAAATCCTTTCAGTGTAAGTATTTAATAAGTTTTTATTTGAATGAAAAGTGTGTAAAGAAACAATGTCAGAGAGAGAGAGAGAGAGAGAGACCCTTTCGCATAAATCTGTAAAAAAAAAAAATAAATAAATAAATAAATAAAAAAATCTTCGTTTTATAATGTCCATTGGCAATAGTATTTCTCGTAACAGACGATTGTCTTTATCTTTTCATAAACTAGTATTTATGCTTTTAAAATCCTTTCAGTGTAAGTATTTAATAAGTTTTTATTTGAATGAAAAGTGTGCAAAGAAACAATGTCAGAGAGAGAGATTCTTATAAATTTAATTCATCGTTTTATTTACATTACCAAAGTCACAATTAACCATTCTATAAATTATACTATTTAAATTCCGTAACTTCGTTTCATATTCAACTCAATTACATGTACAACATGTGTTCAATCATTTTGTTCTCCGTAACACACGAAATCCCCGTGCTCTACCTGTCAATCAAAATCTCACAGGTACAACGCTAGGTGGCCCTGAAAGTTTGTTTACGCGGAAAGTAATTCTCTTGTGATTTGAAACATTCTTATGGTCAGTTCCGAGTTTACACCTTTTTTAAAAATATATTGGGGCACAGCCGGAGGGCCGGGGCGCTGTGTGTTTATCACACCTTTAAAATTCTTTCGTCCTGACCATATCATGTGTATAACACACTCAAGTGACTTCCAGTTGAATTCATCTACCAGGTTACACCACCAGTCCACCACACGTGTACTTTGACTTGTCAAGATTATAAACTTACTTGTAAATTGTCCTTTTTCAGACACATATAAATATATTGACTGTTTTGTTTCACAATAACGTAACATATAAATCCACAGACTTTCGATTAATTTTTAATTAGCTGAATCATATCACTTTCGAGAAGCGAGGGGGGGGGGGGGGTGAGTAGCAAAGATAATGCATGTAGCTTGAAAGAGGCTAGTTGTTTTTTTTTTTCCTTGACATGATAATACTTTGACCATGAGAAGCTTTGTCCTATACATCCCCGCTTTACATTCGCGTTTTTTTTCTTAAACCGTACGACACATTTTTCATAAAATAATCTCAGAATAAGGTAATATTTGTACAGTAGTTGAAAAGCAGATTTGAGTTACCAAAAGTCGGCTTTGTGTGTGTGTGTGATATTTATTTCAATATTTTACATGATTACAGATTGCAATAATCCTTAATCGAAATTATAATTCGCCGAGTAATAATCAGAGAGCAGAGTTCATGTGTGTGTATCTGACACATTTTTTGATTTTATTTATTTAGATGCATATATATACATTTTTTAATTCTTTTTAAGTAGAAAATGATTTATAAAATAAACCATGCATCTGATAAATACCACATATGAATGCATACATACGGTAAAAGAGATCTTGTTACGGAAATGACTAATTTAAATGAACGCAGTTATAATCGAGAGAAAAGACAACCAGGTAATTAATTTACGAAAGTGTATTCCTTCGTAGTATAATAATAGTCTGACTATTGAACAGTCATATTTTTTCTCTCGTATAGTTAGGTTTTTGGAACGTGACTTACATGGATGTACGTACACATTTTGAAGAGTTTGTATTTTGCTGGACAAGAGCACGTGGATCTTAGATTTTATGGCATCTTATTTGTTTAAACATCTGTATATCGGTAAAGAAGTTGTAATATTTAAGAAAAAAAATGAAAAAAAACCTGATTTTAAAGGAAATTTACATAATTGATTAAATAAGGAAATGGAAAGTTTTTATTATAAGTTCTGCGTGATATCTCGTCGCCCGCGTGGCGCAGTGGTTAGAGCGTCTGCTCTAGAGTCGCGAAGTAAGGAGTTGATCCTTACGTCGCGGGTTCGAATCCCACTGTGGGACGTGGAGACCGGTCCTTCGGATGAGACCGTATAAACCGAGGTCCCGTGTCGCAGTAGGTGCTGGCACGAAAAAGATCCCTCACTGCTCAATGGCCGTAAGTGCCGAGTATAGGACAAAATTTGCAGCTCTCCACCGGCAAGTGGTGGCGTCTCCATATGAGTGAAAAATTCTCGAGAGGGACGTTAAACAACATACAATCAATCAATCTGCGTGATATCGTAATGGGGCACTGTGATACACCGCGCGTACACACCGTGTTACACGGTGCGCAGACACCTTAACTTCAAAGACGCCGACATTGATCGAGGTCCACGCTAAAGCGTGGACTTTCGGTCCACGGGGCCCCGTGTTTTTCGGGGAAAACTCGTGGCCTGTACTGTATGACGTCAGATTGTTGATATTTTCTTCACAGACAAGAAGGTCAATTTAAAATACAGATAACCTCTGTGTAAATTGTTTTTGTTGCGAATGAATCCTATTTTGTAAGCATCGACTTTCACGGGCTATTCATATCTGTCAGGAAAAAAAAAACAAATACATGTACGATCTTTAAAAGATACGGAGAAGCTAAAAAGAACAAACAAATACAAATAATAAATTGGGTTCTTATAAACAGATTTTCAAAAATGAAAAAGGTGAAGATAACGAATAGTGATCGATCTAAAAAAAAAAAAAATCTACAATCAATACAAATCTGTGAACAGGGCATTTTTGAAAAAAAGAATGTCGTATCTCTTGAATTTTTAAAGTATTTGTTATACGTTCTCAAAGTTTTTCCGATGTAAATGTAAAGCTTTCGAATATATATTTTTTTTTCTATAAATTTTTAATCCCTTTGATCTAAACCAAACCGACTTACTGCGTGGTTTCTTTGTTTTTATTGGCCTCATATTTACAGTAAAGTCATTTTTTTCAGCTCTGTTGCACATGTAGAATATGATTGTTAAACTAGGAAATTTGATTCTTCAACCCTATCAAATTAGTACTTATTATTTCTATGAGTTAGCTCCAATAGGGAATTTATGTTGCGCATTTCGGGTCAGCAACAGAAAATCGAAGCTTTCAAACTGAAGAGAGAAAAGAGAAAGTGAGAGGGCTTGAAGACAGTAAATAACATTAGTTTGTTACATTTTGTTGTTTAACTATTCAAACACACTACAATACCAAAGTCACTGCTTAAAAAAGGGGGAAAATAGAAGAAAAATTACTTCTTCTACATGCATACTCCTTAATTCAATGATGTGCTTTATACAGCCGAGAAAAGGCGTTTAACTTTTTTTTCAAGTGTATTTTAATAGCATCTGGTCTGTAATAAATCTTTTGTATTTCCGAGTGGATGTCTGTAGACGTAGGCCTGTTGTCCTTATGCCAAGACATTGTGTGAAATTTATGGAGATAACGAACAGTATTCAACCTCAAAGGTCCATTAAACAATACAAATTTTGGAGCTGAGCAAACACGGACCTCTAAAACATCAGAGGTGGGATCAGGTGGCATGGAGAAGTGAGCATCCCCTGCCGACTGGTCACACCCGCCGTGTGCTCTTGCCCATGATCGGGAAATAACGGAAAATTCTTCGACAATCCAGTGTGTAAATAATGGCCTAACAATCCCTAATATGTCCACTAACAAGGTCGCCAAACGGCACTTAGTTAACATAGCTTTCCGTCTTTCCATGAGATTATGTTACATTATGCAATAAAGGTTCCAATAAAGGCAAATTTTTGTTTTAAAGTTCAGATTTAAGAGTAGCCATTTTTTTAATGTTCGGTTTTGTAGTGGTCTGAGAGTTACATCCCTGCAAACCATATTCATGACGATAACAAAAAACGTTTCTATTAACAGTTTCCCAAGTAAGAGATGTTCTATGTACAAACTGAATAATTTAAATTCACTTTGCAACATCTGAATTTTTCAAAAAATCTAGCCATTTTACACGCGAGTATTCAGTGGCAAAATTATAATAAAATCATTTCACATTTGTTTATGAAGTACAAACTTACATTCAAATTTCTTGTAATTCGCCTATTTTGATAAAGCAGACAATAATCCGACTTGACTATTTATGAATGGAGGCAGCCATTTGTCATTTTTTGGTGTTTACATAGATATATATACTTGTAGTAGAACAACTCATCCTAAAAAACTTAATTGAAGGAGAAATATACTAGTAACGCATCTGAGAAATACGCTCTATACTAGCGATAAGCTGTATTACGAATTATTTTTTTTAAATTTCAAAACCCCTTTGGAAAAAAGAGGTTTTAAACAATCAGAAATCGAACCTACTATGCAAGAAAAAAAATTATTTCTGCAAACGGAAAGGATCTTTTCAGAAAACCAAAGAAGAAAATATGATAAAAACACCGTACATAAAGTTATGGTCAGTCTAAAGTTCAATCCATGTATGATAAGGTTAAGGAAACGGTTTTTGAAATATTGGAATTACACAACAACTTGATGAAGTATGTTAAGACCAAATACTTCAATAAATGTATCTTTTTCGAATAAGTTTAAGATAAATCTGATTGTTAGGATTAGTTCTGCATGTAACAGAAACCTTCTAACTGCTTTTCATATGCTCGCTTCTTCCGGTCCAAGTTCTTTATTTTTATACCCGCACTTTCTAAAGCAAAATCGGGTATATTGTTGCTACCCTGGTCCGTCCGTCCGTCTGTCTGATACACTTTTTTCTTAATCTAACTATTCCTACATTTTAAGCAGAATTCAATTGATCTTATGGAAGATGATAGGTGGTGTCCCATAGGTGGCAATAAGATTCTGGAATTTTCAATTTAAACCTGGGGCAAAAAGGGGGTCAAAAAATGACTTCTTTTTTCAACAAAAGCCTGGTTCCTAGAACTCTTCTTACATATTCTACGCAGTAGCCTTATCATCTTTTGGAAGTTGATTGGTGGTGTCCTGTAGATGTGCAATAAGGTTTCAGAATTTTCATTTTCACCCTAAGGGTCAAATGGTGGTCGAAAATGATGTTTTTCTACCAACCCCTCGTTCCCAGAACTCCCCTTACATTTTACACATTAGCCTTATCATCTTTCGGAAGATGATTGATGGTGTCCTTTAGATGTGCAATAAGGTTTCGGAATTTTCATTTTCACCCTGGGGGTCAAATGTGGATCGAAAAATGACCTTTTTATACAAAAAGACCCTGGTTCCCAGAACTCCTCTTACATTTTACGCAGTAGCCTTATCATCTTTTGGAAGTTGATTAATGGTGGTGTCCTATAGATGTGCAATAAGGTTTCAGAATTTCATTTTCACCCTGAGTGTCAAATTGGGGTCGAAAATGATGTTTTTCTACCAACTCCTGGATTCCAGAACTCCTCTTACATTTTACTCAGCAGCCTAATCATCTTTTGGAAGATGATTGATGGATTGATGGTGTCCTGTAGATGTGCAATTAGGTTTCGGAATTTTCATTTTCACCCTAGCGGTCAGATGTCGGGGGGGGGGGGGGGATAATGACGTTTAAAGTTAAAAATTTCATGAGTTATGGTCTGGTTGTCTTCTTTTCTTAATTTGACCTTGAATGAAGAAAGGGTCAGGGCAAAAAAAATTGATGCAGCAAATTTTGTGTAAATGTCTTCTATCCAAATTCCAAATTAAATTCATAATGTCAAAGGGTTCTCAGATTATGCCCTGAATCATATTTTTATGTAAAAGATTGACCTTGACTTTATAAAAGGGTCAAGGTAGAAAATTTTGTTGACATGCACCCTTTCTCCATGCCACCTCTCCATGTTCCAAGATTGAAGTTTTAATGTCATAGGGTTCTTAAGTTATGGTTTGGAGGTATTTTCTCAATCTGACCTTGAATGAAGAAGGAGTCACGGTCAAAATTTTGGTGCAGTGCATCTTGTGTATAAATGTCTTATTTCTAAGTTACAAGTTTGAAATCCTTATGTCAAAAAGTTCTCAAGACTATAATTTGATGTAAAGATTGACATTGACCTTATCAAAAGGTCATGGTCAGAAAAGTTTGGTGGCCTCAACCCCACCTCCATACCACCTCTCCATGTTCCAAGTTTGAAGTCTTAATGTCAAAGGGTTGTCAAGTTACGACTAGGACAAAATTTGATTGAAGAAGAAAACTGAAAAATCAATATATAGACTAGTATAGTCTAACAAAAGTAGATGTAAGAGAGAGAGAGAGAGAGAGATTATCACGGGTATATAGCCCCGTGCAAAACTTTATAAGCTTGTGATAGCAAATGCTCAGGAGACACAATATCTGAAAAGCATTTTTTTTTTCATGCATTGTTTTCATAAAACTCAAAGCTGAAAATTAGATTGTGCTAGGCCTGTTTTAATTCTTAATTATTCTTAAAATATTTAAATCACCATTCCTGATTCAAGGGAGAGCAAGGTATATGACCAAAAAGTCCATGATCTATTGATTTAATAAACATGTATGTTGTGAGAAAATCAGTAAATAATGAAGAAGCCCCCGAGTCGTTTATAAATGTATACAAATTATAACTCGTTTTGGTCTCTGAATGATTTTCATTTTCTAATTCTAGGGTCTAGAATAAAATGTCAAGCAGATTATTACTGACACACTTTTGATGCAGGTTATATTGTGATCATTTCCAGTGACAGGGTGAGGATGACTTCAAGGGGGTTATAACCTTTATACCATATGACTACATTATGACTCAAGGGACAATATCATATATGGTTAAGGGAAGACATTTTCAACCATTTTCGAGGTATATGGTCATTTGAAGTTTTAGGGGTTGGGAATGACCTCCGGGGGGTCATGACCCCATACATGTATATCCTATTTAATGTGTCATATAATACAAAAATGACTTAGGGGCTTTTGCTTTTATGTTTTATTTTATTGTTTCCGGTTCCAAAAAGTGGGAATGACACCAGGGACTTGACTCAAGGTGTAATTTGCATGTGGCATTCCAATGATCTTTGACCCTTTTCAAACTATAAGCCTTTAATTATAAATCCATTTTCATTTCTGATTATTTTACCCCGTTCTACACTAAACTTTTAAATATTCATAATGTACTTACCGTCTTTATATGTACTATTTACTGTTAACTTCATAGAGTAATAAATTAAATCCATTTAAAACACACACTATAAATATCCCTACTGAGAATAATGATGTACATACACCATGTGCAATCCAATAATGATAACGGTAAAAGAAGTGCTAGTAGTGTGACGTAATTCCAACGTAATGCGCGGTCTACAAATTTTCCAAAAAGGTATACATTTGTAAAATTTATATTATAATTACACACAATATTTTATTTTTATATATTAAGTTTGTATTATCTATTCCAAATATGACAGGAAAACAGGGGAATCGTGAGTGGGGGTTGATTTTTGACAAAGTTGATCGGTTGTAGGTTTGCAAAGGGGTTTTTCTACCCAGTTACTGATGAAAAAAAATGGCACAAGTCATTTTGGCATCTAATTTTTTTTTTAAGTTCATCAAAAAAGCTATGCACTAAAATAATAATATTTGTTGTTTTGACAATAAATTCAACAAGTTCCAATTTTGCCCCCCCCCCTTTTTTTACACAAATCTTTCAAAAATTCTCTCTTTAACAGAATTTACCTTCTTAAATTATCTAATATCAGACTGGTAATGAAATATTTACATAAGAGGCCCATATTGACTGCTTGTTCACCAAATGTGTGCTTTTTCCCTAGTTACTAGAATTTGAAGGAGAGTGCATTTAGAGGCAAACACCTTAGTGTGTCTTATGACAGCATCTAGTCTTATTTATTGTTTGCGGGATATCAGAAGTCAAGTGCAAAATTCGGAAGAATTCTAATAAAAATTTTGAATTTAAGATTTGTATATGTACGAGGATTGTCTTTGACGTCCGTTGCCAAGCTGAATGGTCCTAGGTATACTTATTGTATACCAAAATATTTGTTACGAAAATTCAGATCAAAATAGTTTCGTTTTGATCGTTTGAACTTAATACTTTTTGTAAAAATCGCGGTCTTTAAAGGTCGCAGATATTGCGCATGCACGGTCCAGGGTTAAAATGCCAAAAACTTTGAAATAAAGTTTTGAATTAAAATAATTTCTTTCATAAAACTAGTCAAAGTTTATGAAAATTAAATATGTGGCAAATAAATAAAAAAAAGAACGAAATACGTTTCAAAAATGTAGAGAAAAACGCAACGTCGGCCATCCGCATTGAACAGCGTTATGGGCGGCGGAAAAGGTATAAAAGACATTTATGCAAAAACGAACAATTAAATTCGCAAAAAACGTACTGAAATACAAAATCAACAGCTTACAATAAAATTAACAGACTCAACTGCAAAAGCAACTCCGTTGCAAAACGAACAATCACCGATACAAAACAGTCATTACCGGAATTAATGCTAGATGGTGCGAAAAAAACCCAATCATTATCGAATTAACGCTAGACTGCACGCAAAGTCTGTAAATATGGAAAAGCCAAAGGGTTCAATTCTGTTATTTCTTAACGTTTTGCATTTAGTTATCGTCTTTTATACCCTTTCCGCTGTCCATACATCGTTCAATCATAAAATTATGTTTTAATAAGGTTTAAACGACGTTAGAGACAAAATAATTTCAAACAACTGGAAATTACTGGAATGATTTGAAATTGGTATTTTTTTCAATTTTTAAACGGTGAACAGTTTGGGAAGTGGAAACCACTGTTATTTGATTTAAATAGGATATCCCTACTCATAAAAATGAATCGCTAAAAATGTGTTTAAAATGTGTTTAAAATCTAGTGCAACGTCGAAGAGAGCTTTGCAGCCTATACGAACTGTTTATACGGATTATCGGGGTTTCTTTTTTATTATTTTAAAATTTTACTTAGATTTGGTTTTATACACATGCATAAACATTATTGCAAAAAGACTTGACAGTTTGGCATAACAAAGAAAAAATAATGTGTATCCACGAACATGTGATAAAAATTCAAAATTCCCTATTTTTTTTTACGTTATTGTGAAACTAGCTTTACTTCAGACTGTGCAGTGTGGCTTGCATATACAAGCTATTTACACCGTTAGGCCGAAAGCAAACAGTTTGGTTCTTGGGTTTCAACAAAACGCATTTTGCTCGAGAACACAGTCAATAAATGTTTTGTTATGCCATTTATTTACATGTATTTATTTTTTTTTTTTTACATATATGTATCTTTTGCTGGCTTCCATGATGTAAATTTCCTTAACCCGCACTGCCTTAAAATTCGGTCAATTCTGTTACTGTCGAACTCCAACGAATGCAAATAAGTTTTAGCTGAGCCCACCCACAGCGATCCAGTATCTCATAGACAGGACCAATATCTCATCGAAAGATCCAGTATCTCATCGACAGGTCCAATATCTCATCGACAGATCTAATACTTCATTACAGGTCCAATATCTCATCGACAGGTCCAATAGCTCATCGACAGGTCCAATATCTCACTCAGCGGTGAAACATTGTTATTTTTAGGACAGCTCAGTAAAACATTGAAAATGTTAGACTTTTTTTAGTATACAGATTTATATAGTAACCGTTTTTTCAAAGGTAAAACAATACCTCTTTTCGACAAGAAACACCTTATGATTTTAAGACTACATGTATTTTGTATCTCCAGATCTGAACAGGATATCATCTCACTGAATTGTTTAATTTCCCAAGGTGACTTAAGTGACTATATCAAATAAAAAAAAAAATGAAGCTGTATATTATATAACTTAACACCTAGACAGGTAAACTCAAAGATCAATGTCAAAGATGAATGTTCCTTCGAGGAGTACCCCCCGCTGACGTGGGCATTACCCATCTTTTAAAATTAATTGGCTGTCTGGCATTGCTTGCAACACTCTCACGGAAGTTGAGAAATAATTTCTGAATTCTGATGTCATACCCTTTTTTAACTTTACATGTACATTCCAATTGGTGGATTCTCCAAATTCTTATAAGACAATCACATTTCTTATTTAAAACAGACTCTGCCAGAAAAAGCTTCTACAATTTCAATGTTTGGTGTATTTCTCTTTTGTTGGAGTTCATTATGAGAGTTCTTAGATTAATACATGTATAATATATTGTCTCCTGAAAATGAAGATATTCAAAATCAAATATGTAAATCACCTCAGACGTCTGTTGTGTTCATAAGCTATCTATGTATCTAATCGATATAATCTTCTAAACCTTGTTTACTAAGTAAATGATAAAATTCAGTGCTGGCTTAAGGGGGTGTACCCTAAATTGTCAAAAATAACAGAAACTATGCTTCTTACTTTGGAAAAAAAATGATTAAATTGTAATTTGATCAAACTGAAAAGTGTCCCAGATGCAGATTTAAAAAATGCATTTGTTTGGGCCAAACTTCTTTCATTAAATGCGTCATTGTGTGTTGTGTGGTTCCTACATTATTCTCTTGAGAGAAGTGGACAGGCTTTCACCTACATCCACTTCTCTTCGCAAGCCTTCATGTTTTGATTCTGGAAAACGTGTAAATTTTGAACCGGTGACGGCCTACACTTCAACTGACATTTTGTCTAAAATACGTCTGAATGTACGTAATAGACTTGTTATATTAACAATTTTAACATAAATAATTGTCACAAGAAAACTGACTTTTACGTATTGTTAATCCATTTTCACAAGTTCTCTTATTGTAATGTAGGCGAAAGCCTGTCCACTTCTCTAAAGAGAATAGTTCCTACACGCGCGCCTTCTGCTACCCAAGCATTATTACATACGTGTATGCATACATACAAAAATATAGGTAAAGGAAAATATAAGTAAAATGTTTGTGTCATTGAATTTCTACCTTCAACAGGTGTGAAATATTGAAAATGGACATACATTTTAGCTGAAAAAAAAGAAGTAATACCTGAAGATGAGAATTTTTGGATAATATTCTTTGGAAGTTATGTCTCCTACACACGTATGTAAACTTTACTCCTGGTGAATGATCGAGTTAAAACTGTTGTTTGTTATGGTATGTCAAACGTTGCAATATTCGATCTTTTCCATTTGTATTGTATAACTTTCCATTTGTATTGTATAATTTTATTTGTATTGTATAATTTTTCATTTGTATTGTATAATTTTTCATTTGTATTGTATAATTTTCAATTTGTATTGTATAATTTTTATTTGTATTCTATAATTTTCCATTTGGATTTTATAATTTTCCATTTGGATTGTATAATGTTTATTTGTATTCTATATTTTCCATTTGTGTTGTAAAAAAAATCATTTGTATTGTATAATTTTTCATTTGTATTCTATATTTTCCATTTGCATTGTATAATTTCTTATTTGTATTGTATAATTTCTTATTTGTATGCGATAATTTTTCATTTGTATTGTATCCGAGGATTGTTTATTTATTTCGTTATGAAGGATGTCATTGGTCATAAAATTTAGTCTGTATAAAGGTCTCAGGTGCCCATCACAAACTTAGTCTGGTACCCTTCCCACAATTCCGATCGCGCACTCTCTACAAACACAAACTCGGCTCCTCTATTTGCGGTGCATGCTAAGGGACGACCATTTGATTCTCGGGGGGTGTCGAATCCGATTATTTATTTTCATTCTCTCGCAGGAGAGAATATTTATTTCCAATATGACCAGAGACAAGGAGAAAAACAAAAAGAAGAAAATCCGCCCAAACCCGAATACTCAGTTTTTTGGGGGTGGGGGTAGTTACCACCACTCAAGGTCAATTTATTTATTTTCTCAGTATTCCTAAGGACAGATTATTTATTTGCCATCTACCAGCGCTCCCTTTTTAGAATCCAATGACCGTCTAACATGCACGCAAATACATATGCCGCCGAAATATGGCTGAAATATTGCCGACTCGGCGTTAAACAATAATCAATCAATCAATCAAGCAAATACATATGAGCCCAGTTTGCTTTGAGCATCCGGAACATCTTCAACCCGATACAGGCTGAAACTTGACCAATGAAATCCTTCGTAACGAAACAAATAAACAGTCCGCGGATACAATACAAATGAAAAATTATCGCATACAAATAAGAATTTTTACAATGCAAATAAGAAATTATACAATGCAAATGGAAAATTATACAATACAAATAAAAATTATACAATACAAATGAAAATTATACAATACAAATAGAAAATTATAGAATACAAATAACAATTATACAATACAAATGAAAAATTATACAATACAAAGAGAAAATTATACAATACAAATAACAATTATACAATGCAAATGGAAAATTATACAATGCAAATGCAAAAGATCGAATATTGCAACGTTTGACATGCCATAGTTTGTGTAGGTTATCTGTTAGATTTAGTTTCGACCTTTCTTGGTGGTCCAAGAAAGAGAACTCTTGCTTTATGAATGCAAATTTTTTTTAATAAAAGTGAATGGGTATACAATGGGTTCTTATGTCATCTGTCTGCTATCCTCCCTTGTTCTCAGTTTTTATTTCCTTCAAATCATTTGACAATTTTTTTAAGTATGATTTACTAAATATTGCATCGAAGCACGTGTTTAGAGAGGCGTTAACAAGAAAAAGGTGTCTTGAAATTAAAGTCGAAAGGCGATACTTGTACCGGGAATCGAGTATCGGGAATATGTTGACATTTGTTTTGAAAAATAAAAGAATTGTTTGAACACTTCGGTCTGAGCAGTTCGATATTTTGCACAAAAATTACGGGAAGTTAAGAAAACATCAAAATATATATATATTTAATAAGAAAAAAGCTACGGGAGTTTATTGGAGGCCTACCAGGGTAGGTTACATCAGAATTCTTGAATTGTAGGAGAAGCAGTTTCCCTATCTTAATTTCAGCGGAAAGTTTTTAGATTCAATAACGTGAGAGGGTTCGACCATACTGCAAGAAAAAAATGGATGGGGAGGGACACCAAGTCTTTGAATAAAATATTCTACACAAAATCAACTGCAAAAAAACTTCCCAAGAAAAATTAAAGTGGAAGCCCCCCCCCCCCCCCCCGCCCAATGTTGCGTACTAGTCGGGCCTATCCTGTGGCATGTTTGTAAACTTTATATCAAATTCAAAATTGGTTTTGAGTGATTCTGCTTTCAAATGAGGGGCCAAATATAGCCCTTAAAATTCTTTTTAGCTCACCTGAGCTGAAAGCTCAAGTGAGCTTTTCTGATCACCCGTTGTCCGTGGTCCGTCTAGCTGTCTGTCCGTCCGTCCGTCTGTAAACTTTTCACATTTTCAACTTCTTCTCAAGAACCACTGGGTCAATTTTAACCAAACTTGGTACAAAGTATCATTGGGTGAAGGGGAGTATAAATTGTTAAAATAAAGGGCCAAATTCCCTTACAAGGGGAGATAATCAAGAAAAGACAAAAATAGGGCGGGGTCATTAAAAAATCTTCTCCTCAAGAACCACTGGGCCAAAAAAGCTGAAACTTATGTGGAAGCATCCTGGGATAGTGTACATTATAAATTGTTAAAATCATGACCACCGGGGGTAGGGCGGGGCCACAATAGGGAATCCAAGTTTTACATTGAAATATATAGGACAAATCTTGAAAAATCTTCTTCTCAAGAACCACTGGGCCAGAAAAGCTGAAACTTATGTGGAAACATCCTGGGGTAGTAAAGATTCCAAATTATTCAAATCATGACCCCCGGGATAGGGCGGGGCTACAATAGGGAATCCAAGTTTTACACTGAAATATATAAGAAAAATCTTTAAAAATCTTCTCCTCAAGAACCACTGGACCAGAAAACTGAAACTTATATGGTAGCATCCTGGGGTAGTGTAGATTTTAAATTGTTAAAATCAGGACCCCCGGGGGTAGGGCGGGGCCACAATAGGGAATCCAAGTTTTACATTGAAATATATAGGACAATCTTGAAAAATCTTCTTCTCAAGAACCACTGTGCCAGAAAAGCTGAAACTTATGTGGAAGCATCCTGGGTTAGTGTTAATTCTGAATTATTCAAATCATGACCCCCAGGGGTAGGGCAGGGCCACAATAGGGAGTCAAAGTTTTACATTGAAATATATAAGAGAAATCTTTAAAAATCTTCTTCTCAAGAACCACTGGGCCAGAAAAGATGAAACTTATGTGGAAGCATCCTGTGGTAGAAAAGATTCTAAATCATTCAAATCATGACCCCCGGGGGTAGGGCGGGGCCACAATAGGGAATCCAAGTTTTACATTGAAATATATAAGAAAAATCTTTAAAAATCTTCATCTCAAGAACCACTGGGCCAGAAAAGCTGAAACTTATGTGGAAGCATCCTGGGGTAGTGTAGATTTTAAATTGTTCAAATCATGACCCCCGGGGTAGGGCTTTGCCACAATAGGGAATCCAAGTTTTACACTGATATATATAGGAAAAATCTTTAAAAATCTTCTTCTCAAGAACCACTGGGCCAGAAAAGCTGAAACTTATATGCAGGCATCCTCAAGTAGTGTAGATTTTAAATTGTTAAAATCATGACCCCCGGGGGTAGGTCGGGGCCACAATAGGGAATCCAAGTTTTACATTGAAATATAAAGGACAAATCTTTAAAAATCTTCTTCTCAAGAACCACTGGGCCAGAAAAGCTGAAACTTATGTGGAGGCATCCTCAAGTAGTGTAGATTCTAAATTGTAAAATCATGACCCCCGGGGGTAGGGCGGGGCCACAATAGGGAATCCAAGTTTTACATTGAAATATATAAGAAAAATCTTATAAAATCTTCTTCTCAAGAACCACTGTGCCAGAAAAGCTGAAACCTTTGTGGAAGCATCCTGGGGTAGTTTAGATTCTAAATTGTTCAAATCAGGACCCCCGAGGATAGGGCGGGGCCACAATAGGTATTTCAAGGGGGGAAATCTGGTAAAGAACAGCATGGCCAAAGTTACTCAGGTGAGCGATGTGGTCCATGGGCCTCTTGTTTTTTTCTGTTCACACAAATATCATTAGAAAGAGGAAAGAGAAATATGTATATAGTTTTAAGAAAGTTTATCAGGATCAATCTATGAAGGAAAAATTAAAAAAGCGTTATAACGGAAAGTAAAATAGGCGTTGAGGCGCGAAAAAATAACCTGATAATAAAATATATATATATATATATATATATATATATATATATATATATATATATATATATATATATATATATATATATATATATATATAACAGGGCGGAAAAAAAACAGCGTTATTACGCCTGAACAAAAGGGGTTATAATACACAATAACGTTAACGCCCTGCGTTATACGATTTGATCACGTGACCAACTTCATGTCATATCCCAATGAAACTCTTAAAATGATATTTTATTTAATTTCTTAAGTAAAAAGGCTTAATTTTGCCTTCAAAAAGGCGTAATTACGCAAAGTGAAAGGCGTTATAACGCATAAGGCCTTTCAAAGAGGCTTTATATAACGCCTTTTCAAAAATCGTAATAATGCAAATGTAAAAGACGTTTATATATTAAGGCTCAGGTAAGTTGGAGGAAATTCTTTCGCTCTCGGTTTTACGAATGTTTGTTGTTTTCTTTGAATTGAAATACACACAAACAACGTTTGAAAAACATGGAGAGATGATCCACATATAGAAAATTTGTAGATAAACGTGTTAAAAATGTACATTTGTATAGTAACATGTTGTACCAAATGACTCATCTAGCCAATTTTCAAGCTATTTTAAGCAAATCAAAACACAATATAGAGAAATATTTCCCATTTAACAGGAACCCGATACATCAAAAGAATGCTGAAATTTCATGTGACAGATCAATGAAATTTTCACTTTTCAAATGCGCCCAGACCCTGATAAATTGTCCACGAAAGATAACACCTGCTTCGTATATGCAATCGCAAAAAATTGAATATTCAGACTACATGATAATAGGTGTGTCCTCAGAAAGAACAGAGTGGTCCGGAGATGCGATATAAGAGAAGAAATCAGATGGGGAGCATGCAGGGGGGAGGGGGGGGGGGAATGTGCGATGAGGTCAGATTGGCGTTCTAATGAAACAATATTTGTCAATTATTCATATGTAAAATTAACCCCCTGAGAATAAAATACGTTTTAGAGTACTTTTTCTTTTAGTATTAAAATAACCAAAAAAAAAAATCTAAAGTAACTTGATAATGCCAGTTATACATCCCTGTCTTTCCATCTGGTTTTCTGGAACAGCAGCAGACAAGCAATATATAGTTTCTAAGATAACACGTATTACTCTCCAATGAATGACATTTACTATTTGAATGGAATTCGATAACACTTAGCAGCAAATGAGACTAACCATTACACCTGTCTGAAAATATCGCATTCATTACAGATGCTAACCCAAGACAGACAATCAACATATTGTGACAGGTGCTCTCTCTCTCTCTCTCTCTCTCTCTCTCTCTCTCTCTCTCTCTCTCTCTATTTGTAATATTCATATATATGAAACACTATTATAGAATAAAAACTTGGTACAGGTTAAATCAGATAAAGCTATGGTTAAGGTTATACTTTATGCAGACATATATGCATGCTTTCTTCTTAAAACAGAACACAAGAGTCAGTTTTTTGTTTTTGTTTTTTGTTGGTTTTTTTTTTTTTTTTTTTTTGGGGGGGGGGTGTTTTGTTTTGTTTTTTGCAATGTAAATGCAGTGAAAGCAGGATTAAAAAGATGTAGGGCGCATTTTGGCCTTCATATCATTTTTTGAACACGACCCCCCACCCCCAACCCCCAACCCCTCCACCACCACAACAAAACACAGAAACCACGTTTAAGAAAAAGCATAATTCTTGTATTAGATTTACATGCATTGATATCAATACTGGTATCTATGGATTTCATGCTCTCTCTCTCTCTCTCTCTCTCTCTCTCTCTCTCTCTCTGATCGAAGAATCAGCTGTTATTTTTCTTGTCTTCGATTCTTTCTCTGCTTTGGTATTTTCTCTTACTGCATTCCGTTTTGTGGCTTTTTATGCGAATTTTGATGCATCCAATTTTCCTGGCATTCGGGGTTCGCACAGCTAGCATTCATTAAGTACCGAAACGTCACGAAAATGCAAATAAAAAACAGAACGTTTTAAACAGAACAAGTTGCCAGATGTGGGACTTAGCATAGTGGTGTTTAGAAACTGTTGATATATTCCGGAGATGTGTGGAGTAAGGGAATATTGATATTCCGTCTCAGGGAGCACCACCGCTGGTAAGTGACCAAAAACATCATCACTAGATAACTTGGATTTTTACAATTACGTCGCTTTCCACTTGCAATCTGTTTATTCTATTGAATTTTTTTTTTCAGCTTGTAAAACCTTGAATTTCGTACATTAATTTTCTTTTAATTGATATTAAGAACCCCCCCCCCCCAAAATGCTGTACTATAGAAATATTATTTACATCTTCTTTAACAAGTGACAGTATTTATGGTTGTGTATCAAAATTATTGCATATTTTACAAATTGGAAAATAATGCCAAGTAAAGAGATATGCAAGGAAGTTATAACACAGCACGGACTGTGTACAGAGGTCGATTCCCTGATTATTTTTCTCCACCTCGCCTGACCTAAAATTCTTGCTTGGCGCGGTTGAACTCTTTCTAATGATCCATAAAAGATGCGGCACGGGTTATCGCTTTAACGCGCATCTGTTACATCATTGTTATAAAACAGATGAAGTCAGTTCTCTTATATTATGATTTTATTTATTGAACTAAGTTTTAGTGTTTGATGAGTCAAATTTTTTGCCTTTTTAAACTTCGACTGCGTGATATTTTATTAGATCTTGATTAATTGAAAATTGTATGTATTCCGAAGGTAATTTCCTGACTACAACTGGAGGTAGTCCTTTATAAATTCGATCATAACATGTGTCTTGTCATTGTAATCTTATCAGATTTTATTCCTAAAGCATCAGGTCTGGTGTAACATTATTATTTAGCTTACCAATCGATTCAATTAGTCTCGTTGCCAATTTAAGGTGAATTTGCGGGCAGAAAACTGATCAAAACCCTTTGTGGCATTGAGGTTAATCATCCGTTTTCGATCCAGATTGAACATTGCGTGCCCGCAAAGAAACAATGATTTTCTGACCAAAAGAGCGATATGAATGATATATCCTGTATGAAAACACGTGCCCTTTATCTTTTCGATCGGGATCGAAATTCAAATAAATACAAATAAAAGATGCTGCGAAGGAGGACAAATTTCACAAAAAACTGCAGACACTAGCGTATCTACAACATTGAAGTTTTGTTTGCTTTGTATGGTAAGAGATATATATTGCCATAACTCATATATGTGTCAGCTTGCTTCTTCAGAGTTTTCATGAGGCCCTTACCTGCTTACATGTACATGAACGTTTTATAGTTATATAACTGTATATAGCTGCTAGACAGCCTACATCTGTAAAACGTGAAAAGGGGCATGCTCCTGGAGTGTACAAAAGAAAATACATATACTGATAATTTGTTTTATTTGTCAGTATATGAATTATTAAATAAGTATTTCCTACACTTTACGAGGAAGCCACTATACACTATTGCAGCAACATTTGTCATGTTTTGTCGGACAAGGTAAAACGAGATTTTAAAATTGGTACGCTCTGACACAGTAAATCTTTTTTCATATTCTTTAATTATGGAAATTAAATAGATAATAGACACAAAGATTCATGATTTAGTACATGAAGAATCCAGTGTTTGTTAAGGTAAATGTGCCTCACTGGAATATTTTTTTCTGAACGTAATTTGAACTGTACGTGTGTCTTTATATTAGGCCTAGTTATTTTTATGAGTCACTCTCATTAATTTTATTTCAGTATTATATTACTCTATACAATAATGATATCTAACATGTAAATATTGTTATCATGCAAAGCATATCATGTATATTACATTCATGATTGGCATATTAACCACCTGCAATGTTATCTATACCCAGTTCAGATACATTGTACTATCATATAATGGTTGTATACAGTTAGTTTCTTCTAAAACTGTATAACTGATTTAATGTCTTATTAAAGTCTTAAATACATACTGATGTTCCACTATATTAACAGCATTGTGTACCTTCTTGATTGTTTCTTAAAAACTGAACAGTATGATTCTATTTATAGTTACCTGTACAGGTACATATCAATTTGACTAATCCACATCTGTTCCATTCCCTTCTTATAAGAAATTGAAATACACATGTGGACATTTTCAAAAAAAAAATGCAATGCTCTTTTTCCGAAAACACAAAATTTTATTTATACATGATTAGCATAGAAAATACATTTAATACATCCCCATAAATAGATGAGACCATTTCTTTAACACAGGTAAATGTAGTTTTGTATAGGTATAATCTTGCCTGCATTTGCCTTCTGAGTTCTTGATTGTTGTACTAGGTTACTGCCCATGAAAACTAAGCAGCTGAATAAAAATTGTGCAATGACAGTCATAAATATATAGTTATAAATAGTGAATAGTGCATCCATATATATATATATATAGAGAGAGAGAGAGAGAGAGATTGTATTACAAGACCCATAATGTGTGTGTGGGGGGGAGGGGGATGGGGCAGCCTCATTCTTTTTATGTCTTCATTATATATAACACATACAAACAACCCCCCCCCCCCACACACACACACACACACAAACATGGGCACACACACCACCAACCAAAAAAAAAACTTTTATGAATTTAATTTTAGAAGTCTGTATGTAAATCTGATACATACAAAAATCTACATGATTCAGAATTTTATGACCAACTGTTTTTTATCAGATAATATTTTCTTATGTAAGAAGCACTGAGGAAGTTCTGATTGGCGCCCATAAAATGTCGGCATTTTGAGATCTAGAGCCCTCTATTTGGAGAATTGATCACAGACAGACGAGGGACTATATCTCCCCATCTTTTCTTGCAGGATGCCATATCTTGTCATAGAATATTACTCACCAAAATCTTATTACTGCAATATTTTTGAAAACAGCATTTCTTTTAATTTAGCCTCTCTGATCTGTTTGATTTGATCATCGTACAAATATTGAGACAGAATTGCAGCCTCCACTTTCTTAAAAGAATTTCTTTGAGTTATCTCGGTGAAGATGTCTCACAGGGTTTTATGTATAGGCTGAACAATGCCAAGTGTATCTAGATTTAATTTTCTGAATGGTATAATGTTTCAGCATATTTAGTCAATTACAAGAGGGAATAAACAAGTACTTGTATGTCAAGTTAACACACCTATCTATTATGTAATAATTAAGTGAAAGAATTTTTCAGTAAGTAGATCAGTTACTAACAGTACATATTTTGACATACTTGTATGTCTGATTTCCAGAAGTGTTAATGAATATCAGAGAAAAAGTATTTTTATTACGTAAGAAATTATGACCTTTTTTTCCCTTTAGTGCCATGTCATGACATTCATCTAAGCTAGTTTGATCTTTCAAAATGGGGTTGACATTATTCTGTATCATGAAGTTGAATACAGACCAGGATGCTAAATGTAGACTGAAAATGCAATAGTACATTGTAGCATACATTGTATGTTGTCACCAAGAACGGAAGGTACATAACATATATATGCAAGACCTGGCACACATAATCCACTGCAGTACAGGAGGTTGTGACACATATTGACCCAAGCAGCAAAGTTATATAGTTATGTCTTAAAACAGTAGGAATTAAAAAACAAGACAAGTTGATATAAGTGATGAAAAAGAGCAAATTTATTTTTTAAAAATATGAAAAACATTGTCTTGCAACAAAGACTCTGAGAAAAGGTTTATATAAGGTAAAGAGATCCTGTAGGTGGATCCAGGGTTCATTAAGAATCTTTGATAGAATTCAGAAATATCATATATCTTATGAAGTATCATAGATTACACAGATAAAGAGACAGTTACTGCAAGATAAATTTAGTAATCTGCTATATCATATATGTCATAGGAAAAAATTATTGCTTTTAAACTTTCACAGAGTTATCTTGTGTTAATTTTTGGTCCACTACATTAGCTTTTGAATCATTATCAGTTATGAAAAAAATCTAGGAATTAATATTTGAAGTGAGGGATTTTTGTGAAAGTTGTACTAGCAAAAGGAAGAGTGTCTACGACCCTCCCCCCCTTTTCCTCCCCCATTGTAATATTTTAATCACCCAATAGTAAAGTAATCACTCATACACAATGACATTTTAATTATTATTTATCAATTTTAGATATATACCCTTTGTTTACATGATTTTCTTTTTAACTATTACATACCATAATTCAAAGATGCCCCTCCCCCTCAGTACAGGCACACACACATTTTCCACATTTAAATGAAGCTATTATCCACCCATGTGCCTAACCTGGAAAATAATCAGTTGAAAGAGATTTGGATCAGGTAACTTCATACGGCCAGCTGATGTTAATTCTACATTTAATGTCACTTCAAAACCTATGAGGGAGGGAGAAAAAAATTAAACAAAAATTTCTAACAAATGAGTATGAATCAAAATACTGTAAATGTTAATGTATCATGTAGGCTTATTGTTTAATGATAATTTCTAGTATGTCAGTATTAATGATAGACTTATGCATATCAAATCTACCTCATACAGTGCCCAAATGTTGTCTATGGAATGCATATTTAGTTGCTAACAGTAAAAGCAAACTGAAATACAAACTTAAAAAATATTGATTTGTTTATATTCCAAAGTGCCAATTTTTCTGAAACCCACACACACTGTTGTCATTAAATATAGATTTAACTTTGGATGGCCTAAGGGAAAATTCTGTGCACAATTTCTAGTATGTCAGTATTAATGATAGACTTATATGCATATCAAATATACCTCATACAGTGCCCAAATGTTGTCTATGGAATGCATATTTAGTTGCTAAAAGTAAAAGCAAACTAAAATACAAACTTAAAAAATATTGATTTGTTTATATTCCAAAGTGCCAATTTTTCTGAAACCTACACACACCGTTGTCGTTAAACATAGATTTAACTTTGGATGGCCTAAGGGAAAATTCTGTGCACATTGACATCCCCCTCCCCCTCCACAACGTGAACCAAAAAAAATAAAATGTAGTAATGTATATAGCACTTAATATGCAACTAAAGCGGTCAGTTAAGGTAATGGCACTTCTGGTGTATATATTGTCATCATGCAGTGACGTTTACTTGCCAATGGGCAATGAGGCAATAGCATAGTATACTGGGAACTCCAGTATTTATTGTCACCAGCAACAGTTTGTTCAGGATGACGGTATATACTGTAAATATATGTTCCCTTATGTTGTTTACAAATTTCACTTTATGACGTCAAGCATTATTTTTCTTTTCTGTGTAGTTAATATAATTCAAATGCAGTCATTAAAAAAAAAAAATCGTTGTCTTGTTTTGATTAAAATACTTTTTAATCAGACAGATGAACTTGTGACCAAGTAAAAGCTAGTAGGAAGCAGTTTTCATAATACGCCGACAATTTAAACTTTATTCTTCCTGTTTGTCAGGATACAGGAAAGGATAATCGTATGTAAGCAGTGAAAACTTCACCTCAAACTGTACAAATAGAGGAAGAAAGAGCAGCTTCTGGAGAAGTCACGGATAATACTAAAGGAAACTGATTATCTAGTACTCTGGTAAGGCCACCAATTTATCATCAACATATCTTATCTTAGATAATGTCATCTGTTTGAAAACTCTTTTTATTTTTTTATTTGGAAACTTGGATTTATCTCTCTTTTTTCCCTTACTCTTTGAGGGGAAATGTGTTTTTATATGTGCCTGCATGCATGTGTAATGAAAGCTGCCTTGTGCTGAATTTGTGATAAACCAGTTTTCAATCTGTCATTGTGCAGTACTGCAGCATCTTTTTTTAACATTCAGAAATTATGCAAGTTCTAAATCTTAAAGAAATAGAGACATCAAACTCCACAAAGTACTTTTAATGGTTGATGGTGACTCAACAGATTGTGACTTGGGTTAATATTGTTAACACCAGGAAGGGTGTCTGAACCTGCATAATTGAAGTTGTACCTATAGTTTTCAAAAATTCTAGCATTACTTTAAATTGGTCATAACTTTTGAATGAGAAAAGTTAGGGCTTTCATATTACATATGTATATTTTCTGTGAAAAAACCTTTCCAAAATTACTATGGTTTTTGACCCCATGACCTTGACTTTGAAGTTTAATTGACCTATTTTTCAAAAAAATTATCTTTGCTTATAACATTTGATTGAAAAGATATAGGGCTTTCATATTTGACATGTGCATTTCCTATGACAACATGTTTCTGAGCATGCTATGATTTTTTGCCCCTTAATTGACTTGACCTTCATGTTTGACCTAATTTTTTAAAAATTTTAACTTTAGTGATTACTTTTGAATGACATATGATAGGGCCCTCATATTTTACGAGTGCATTACCTGTGTCAAAATGTTTCTGAATGTGCTATGATATTTGACCCCTTGACCTTGACCTTCAAGTTTGACCAAATTTTCAAAAATTTTAAAATTGCTGATAACTTTTGATTGAGAGAAGATATGGCATTTATATTTGACATTTGCATTACCTGTTTCAAGACCTTTCTGACTGTATACTCTGTTTTTTGATATTTTTTTGCATGTGCATTACTTATGATAAGACTTTTCAAATTGTATAATGATATTTGACCTCCTGACCTTCATCTTAAAGTTTGATGTAGTTTTGAGAAGCTATATATAATCTTTGCCATAACTGTTATTAATTCAATAATTTATGTCTTTTTTGTGTAATGCACAGACAAGACAGGACACACAATCAAGACAGTTACAATATGCTATAAATAATGGCATCCCATCCACTAACACACCAAAAGTGGGGGATCACAATTCTTTGAATTTTGCTTGTTTTAAACATGCTTTTCTCATTATGTTTGGCTAGGACTTCTACAAATGTTAACAATCAAGAAAGATATCATGGTTTTCTTGAAGAGTTAGTATCATTTAATCATTAAATCATATATTAAAAAATTATTGCTGTTTTTTTTTTTTCAGTCAATGCGATGATTTAGCCACCCTCACAGTACAAAATTCACCTTGTACCCCTCAGACGGCTAAATCATTGTATATATCTTAAAAACACTAATAATTATATAATGTACATTAATCAGGATATATGTTTCAATCATTGCTTTTTGACCTTGGCATTGAAATTTGATTTTGAAAATTTCAAATTTTCAAATAACTTTACTAAATCAAACTTATATTTTATGAAATCATGAACTAGCTATTATCATGTAACTTAAATTCACTCCTAGGTAAGTTAAGATGTCCTATTTCTTTGGCCTTGTTATATTGGGGTAAATTAAGCACTTCTGTCTTTGTTGCAGATTACTTATTCGGATTATTATCTTCAAACTTCAAACATAGAAAGGAGCAGACAAATTAATTACATGTACCATTATAGGAGTTGACTTTGAAGTTTTTTTTACCATAATTGTATGCATTAATCACTGTATAGTAGCTGACCTTTCCAAACTGGATGCAATGATTTTTCCAGATTATTATATATATATATGTACTTACTTTTGTCTCTTTTTCTATTGACTTCTTTTTTGGTTATAATGATTTGCAGGCCTGTGTAAAACCAAATTTTGTTGTCAGATGTAGGTAATTTAAGGCTGATTGCAATAATGAAGATTTCTTTGGATCATATTGTGACTATAGTTCAAAATCCAGTTTCTTGTCTTGAGAGCTTTGTCATTGAATGCCAATTGTTCCTCAAGAAAAATACATTAGACTGTGTAGACATATTATTTTTCAAAGCAGGAGGTCTGTTTTCCCCATTCATCACTGTGTTTTCCTTTTCTGCGAGTCTGATGAAATGGGGAAAAAAAGGGGGAACATCCAGCCACTATAGCAGGGGATTCTGGTTTTCATTGCATTTTGCTGATGATGGCTGAATAGGTTAAATCTGAGAAAATGTGGTGAAAAAATGAGCAAGCTGTTGAATTATGCTGGCATCTGTTCTCTGTTTTGAAGTAACTACTTGTTCTCAAGTATGGTTTTAATTTATTTTTTATCTTCAGTATGTCGAGAAAGGTTTTTTTGGAATTGTAGCTAACCATTTTATTATGCCAGGTTGATAATTTTTGGGACGAAAGGAATTTTTAATTGTGTTAAAAAAACCCTGCTGTTTTGCACCAAACAAGTTGTATTTAATTAAGTTATAGAGGATCTAAATATTAGTTAAATTGATATGATGATAAGAACACATTAACCAGAATTGATAAATCCTTATATTTACCTGCTGTGTGCCTTAATGTTATATATTAAATGTGTATATATGTTTTTGAATTTGAAGATAAATAGATCCGTTCATGAACTGTTTAGCCATTTTTTGCAAGCCTTGATGTTTTAGCTTGTCTCTTTGGTTATGTTGCAACACATGTACAGATAAAGCCAGTAGATATTGAGGATTTTTAGAGTCGGGGCTGGCTGATCTGAAGAAATCACCTTGACAGCTGTGCTTTGACCTTTGCTTGGTTCCCAGAAGTTGATAAGGATGGCAGCTAGGTTTTGGTTGCATGAAATTCGTATCATTTTAGTGATTCAGAGTAATGGAGCATTAAGAAAAATCAGAATTTCGAAGGTTTTTTGTTTTTGTTTTTAAATTTGCACCAGTTTTTCTTGTGTAACTTAACAGGCAATTTCAAAATGGATATCACCCAAGCATGATGAGTTTGCATATTTAAAATTTTGTCTTCTCATAGGACTGGAATGGAAAAACACATTTTAAGAATCATTTTATATTAATAATGTAGGAATTAAATCATTAACATCATGGTGAAATATATGTAACATTTTAGAAATGAAATCATAAGGAAGAGTTAAATGATCAATGATCATCTAATTCCAGTGTCATATTTTAAAGACAATTCATAAAATATTAAACAAATTTAATGAATAAACATGATAAACAGAGACATTTGACACCATTAGCAAGCTCTTTAAAAGTGATATGGAAAATTTTAATCAAATGATTGTACCATATCATCTTACTTCAACAAGGATTGTTTGAACAAAAATATCAAAGGAGTTGAGCATATTTAACAGAGTAACTATGACAAGGAATATTTATATAACCCAGTTTTAACTGTTTTTGTCTGTCCATGTGTCTGTCTTTCTCTATTTTTTTATGTAGACTTCCTATTTGATTCCATACTTCACTAATGAAGCCACTTACAGCAGTTTTTCAACCTCTTAATGTCATAATTAAGAGTCATTTACCATGGTAGTGTACTATATATATTCCTTGTTATGAGGGGGCCTGTTTTAGTTTGGCGTGTTTCTCCCCCTCTTACAGTACCTCCTTACTATACTCACCAGGATGGACTTGATTTATCTGATTCTCTTGTTCTTCTTGTGTTGAAGAAAAATGATACAGTACAAGTCAATCCATAATGATTAAAAGATCTGAAGGCAGGAATATTGTGGTGGTTAAAGCTCAGTAATGAGGCTGAACTGCTAATTGTCTGGTAAGATATCCTGTGTTATTTTGGAGGTGTAGATATCAGGGTCATCAATTATGAAGAGACAGGACCAACTTGATGCCTGCAGTGCAATATTGATTGTGGAGACCATTCCAAAACAAGGGGATGAAACATGCCATGCATTATTGACATATACAAGTCTCTGGGGGCTTTAATCAGACTGGTAACGACATGGTCACACTCAGGCATCCATGTGTTCCAAACTCGTAGCTTGCCTTGGTGACTATAGTCGTGTATTTTACCAGATTAATTCATAAATATTTAATGTGGGATACCAGTAACTATAAATAAATGAGCAAGCTTGTGATTTTGTTAAGGTTTTCTTTTTTATCGACATGTACTAACTGTGGACGCTATAGTTTCAAAGAGCAATTCTGAACGTAAATGAAGATAAATTTGTTACTGATAATACTGTCTTATCTGCAGATTCATTTTCAGTATCAAGGACATAATTCTGTAAAAAATAAAAAATAATCTGTTAACAGTCAATATAGATTTATTTATATCTATTTAATTTAATTTTTCCTTAATATTTAGTGAGAGCTTTAAATATACAAGGAACTATATTATCTAGATTGATTAAAGGTTTAGCCATATTTCCTGACCTCCAGATATATTCTTTAGTAAAAAATATTACACATTTTTTTCTTCTGCTAAGGATCGTATTATTTTTGATTGATTTCTGTGAGCAGAATTTCCCTGTTTACTCTTGCAGACTCAATGATTGATGTTTGTTTTGTCTTATTATATTGGCTTGATCTTTATTTATATAAAAGCTGTATCAACTTCTCTGGACACAGATAGTGAAGGGATTGGAATAAATTTATTTGATTTGTAATACTTAAATTGTCATTGTGTATATTACATGTATCTTTGTCAATGGTTACATGTAATGAAGATTGCACTGGTTACATGTAATGAAGATGGTTACATGTAATAGATGGTTACATGTAATGAAGACAGTTACAAGTAATAAAAATTGCATTGGTTACATGTAATGAAGATTGCACTGGCTACATGTAATGAAGATGGTTACATGTTATGAAGATAGCACTGATTACATGTAATGAAGATTGCACTGGTTACATGAAATGAAGTTTGCACTGGTTACATTTAATGTTGATTGCCCTCATTACATGCAATGAAGATTGCACTGGTTACATGTAATGAAGATTGCACGGGTTACATGTAATGAAGATTGTACTGGTTACATTTAATGAAGTTTGTACTGGTAGCTGGGGGTGACCTAATCTTAAGTACACAGTTATGTAACAGGAATCAAGTGTCATAAGAGCAACACTTCAAAACTCATCAGGTAATTGTGTACTGAGAAGTCATTTCTCCCACAGAAAACTTAAACTTCATTAAACTCTGAAGATCCTACACTGCAATCAGGTCTGTTTCACATTAGATAAAACAATGGATCAGTGTGTAGAATTTTTGGTTCAGGACCCTCATCATTTATCCTTTCCCCCTCCCCAAAGATTTGATCCAGTCCTGTATTCTTAAAAAGCTTATAAAATTGCAAGTGTAAAAAATAGAATAATGTGTGTGTTTAACATAGTATTCCCATAAAGATTTATATGTACCATGTAGGTCAGCCACATAAAGCAGGAGACTTAAACCAAGACTAAAGAGGGAAGTACGGCTTTGTTATAATTGAGTCACCTAATTGTTCAAAGCTCAGTCAAGGGGTAAAGTAATTCCGTGTAGAGCATACAACCATCATATTTATTCATCTTCAAAAGAAAAAATGGAATGGGCTCTTCAAAAGAAATGACAGATTTCAGCAATATTTCATTTCCTAAGATTATTTTAAGTATGGCATTACAGTTTGTTTAGTCGTGTGTTACTGTCCAAATCTTTAACTGCATATGATATCTGCTGATGGAAGATAGGCGGTTAGGGATGATGAAGAAATGTGGATAGCAGAGATAACGGGACACATAAATAAGGCAAGGTTGTCATTCCAATGGTTCCGTATAAGTATGGTGTGCCATGTAGTCTCAAACTTTTTTTCATCTTAGTGTGCATGCTTGGAGAAATATTTTTTGAGAAAGAAGAAAAATGAGAAGTTAATTGTTCTTTCTGCAATCAAGTTTATAATACAGACTGGTATAAAAAAATAATTGTATTTTATTCATAACTGTTATTTTTGATAGTACATGTACAGTATTGTTAGAATGGGATACTCTTTCAAAAAAAAAATGATACGAAGTGAAATTTGATTAATTTTTTTATAATAGAAAAGTTATTTATGTGGTCTCTGAAAATTGTTTGAGATATTATAATGTTGGAAACCCTGAAGAAGTTTCCATAAACATCCTGTATCTTTCGAGATTGAGGCAATTTTTTAAGCTGGATTATCAGATCTTTTATATATATACATGTACCTAGGTAATTTTTTTTCTTTTTTTTTTTTTTGCTGAAAATAGTTAACTAAAGTATTTCACCTTAAATTCTAGGGCTAACTAATGCAGACACCTTGTCATTAGCATTGTGTAAATTAGGCCAATATTGTACATTACACTGCACAGCTTCTCAAGCATCTGTATAGGAGCATGTCCCAGTAATCCTACTGGTAAACATTAGACCAGACAATTAGCTTAATTACTAGATAATTCCGGGTCTATGGGAGGTAGAATAAATATCTTGACCAGTGTGTTGGAAATTAGACAATTTTAGAAATAAGGTTATCACATTTCTTGATCTGTGAAATTTTGTTTTAGTTTCTACTTTGGCACCTCTTAGCAAATAGTCCAGTGCCATTTGATTTGTTAAATTGAGAGAGAGGGTTTCAAATTTCTCTTAATCCTTAAAGTACAAAAAGCAATGTAGCAAGAAATTTGACTCCTTTGAACTAGTTTGAAGGCTTTTTAAGTTAATTGTTCACTAATTGGGAAATACAGTATCTTTTAAAGAAGAAACATTTCGTCAAATTGTTCTGATTACAGTATTAAATCTTGGGGAATATTGATATATAGATATTGAGTGTAAATACAAGAGTTTTATGGTTCCTGATGGTAGCCAGACTTTAATTGTCTTATTGTGACAGGATACAGCAAGCGCTTTCATTTGTTGAATGGGTAGAAAATTGTTTATGTTTCAGTGAACAGAGATTGCATGCTGGATAAATTGCTTTCTATTATTAGCCGGTTATAGATTTCTGTTATTTGATTAGGGCACAATTAGTTGATTGTGAATCATGGATACATGAAGTCCTGGGGTTGTATAATGTGTGGTTGTGTTCTGTCCTTTTAGGATGTCGATGGTTGAGGAGTACAAGTTGAGAGGAAAACACTGTATGTACTATTGGATGTGTCTCCACGAAGTGTGTAGCCTCTTGAGGTAAGTGTGAAAAGTAGGGGTTACAGAGCGAGTGCTTCTTTGTTTGAGGTTTTTATTAACAAAATTTGTTTCCTCGTCATATAGAGACCAGCTGGTGTACATACCCAGTAGCCTTGTATAGCTCTGTTTTTGAGTATATTGTTAAATTCATATATATTGATGAAGTTGTAGTTTTTTTTTCAGGAGGGAGGGGAATGTTGAAGGGGGAGGGATAGAAATAGTGCAGATGTTATCTTATCAGGGAAGTAAGTTATTCTTCCTCAATTGAATTACTTATGGTTTATCTCCCTCATACATACCAATGTAAAATGAGACAAATCCTGTTTATATATATTGATCCAAATCATGTCTGCAGTTCTTTGTAAATATGACATAGTTGTAATTAAGTTATGTAAATATGACTTACTTCATAGGTATTCAGGTTATATAGTTCATGTGTCTAGAACAACTTATACCGTATTCTCTCTATAGTAAGAGCCCCCAGGTTCTTAGAAAATTGCAAAAAGGGGGCTATTATTTGGTAATTGTGTTAGAATTAAATAAATTGATTTTTGTCAAAAGTTAATTCAAGTTTATGCCCTAGCTCTATCTTTCAAAAGTTTTGTGAGTAAATAAATTGTTCAAGAATGTGTCAATCAGTCTGCTCTGCTTATACCAGATCATTGAAATAGTCAATTTCATCGAACATATTCCAGTATTTTCACTTTTGAATGTAGGTCTGATGAATTTGAAAAAATTCTGATTAGACCATTATGCATAAGTTAATAAAGGGGGCCCTTTATTATTCTTGGAAAAATTCTCCAGGGGCCCTTATAGGGGGGTAGGAGTTCTTAATAGGGAGAATACTTTAGATTTTGATAGGAAATCTTTAAGATAAGGTTCTCATGTTAATTGCTGCCACTAATACTCTAGAACATCAAAATTGTTTTTGATTCTCATACAGGTAATTTGCCTAGCATTGTCAACTGTGACTTTTGTCCCCTTACTGTATTTTAATACAGTTTAAGACCTACCAGTATATGCAAATAAAGAGTAATATCATCATCACTATGTAATATTAAAAATGCGTGATGTCAAAATAAATGATTCAAAACATTTCATTCAGATTCTTTAATTCAACTTTCTTTGTCTCCAGCATCAAATAATACAACTAAAAAAGAGTTAGTTTGTCTACTTCAAAGTGATGTTAGAAATCTGAGTTCACCAGGAAGGATATCTACTATAGCATAAAGGTCTCCTTGAAGGACGCTGTTAATTAAAACAGAGAGAGTGATTAATGAACTAACAGCCCTCTAGCCCTGCTTCACTGCTCTAAATTAATTAGCTAGGAATCTCACCAATTCTAAGCAGCAGCCATTAGAGCGGTAGAGACTTCATAACTCAGGCTCTATTAGCTACCACTGCAAACACAACTTCACTCTCCAAAGCCACCATCCACAGCAGAATTTCACAGTTCGTTCGTGAAAAAAGAAAAATTATCAACCAAATAATTAATTAAGCAAAGAAGTAAATGGAAACCTTTTTCATTTTGATTTATTTCCCAAGACATTTTAGTATGACATTCAAAAATAATCAAATCATTATCAGCTTTCAATATGTGAAAAGTTTTTAAAGTATATCAATATCAAAAATAAATACAACCAAGGCATATTTTGTTAAGAATCGAAATGCATACTAGTACCGTATATGCATTTTGGGAGGGTTAATAGTTTTATGGTAATGTGAATTGGTCACCTTTTTATAAGATGGCAAGTTTTAGCATTCTTCTCGACTCCTAGTAGATTGTGAATACATATATATATATACACACCATTGTAAGTAAATACATGAAAGAGTGTTGAACGCCCTGTATGCTATATGGTTAATTAGGTTCTTTATTATAATGTATTTCAGAAAAATCTCATGATGAAGGTAACATGTATTCATTATCGTAAGCTTTGCGGAAGCTAATACACAGTATGTAAGTTGATCAGGACTTCACAGATTCGATTGTTCATGTTGTGTAATGAGACCCTATTAAAGAAGCCAGTGTTAATGCATAGAACACAGGGGAGAAATGCTTTTGAGAAAGGCCTCAGCTGTTTATTTTTAAACGGGAGGAATGTGGAGAGATATAGAGAAATATTATCTCACTGCCATAGCTTATTTTCTCTGGGAAGATTTTCCCCCTCTATGATGGCCTCTGTACATGAAGCTACTTAAGTACCCCCTGTTGGGGCCTCCCCATCTGCAGTCCTGATTGAAAAAGATTATTTGCCAGCTTTTTCTGAAGGATTACAGTGCATGTAATGGGTGTTTATAAGAAATGGAAATAATTTCATGCCAATTTTATGGCCGGTTACAGTGGATTTAAGCCCTTGTTAAAGAAGAAACTACTCCATTATGAGGTGTAGTGCACTTATTACAAAGAAGAGAAGGAGCAATTCTCCAGCAAGCAAAGAGGTGGGTGGCTGAAATCAAGATTGTATTATCCTTGAATCTAAATAGGGCCATTCATAATTCAGGCCTGCTATGTTGGGATTAGAAAGCTTGTCTGGAAAAGTCAAATATATTTCTGGTCATGCCAGCCGGCCCATCCAATTTGTATATGGATTTCCTATACACACCCAAGACTGTTTGCGTAAGTTTGTATGGTGAATTTGTAAACTTATAGATATCTTCCCTGTGAGCTGCGACTGCTTAGAAAGAAATTAGTTTACACAGTGCTTTTTCATCACAGAGATGGATTATGAAAGAAATATGAGATATGCCATGTAATATGACCTGAAAAATTAGTTTCCAAAGCCAGGTTGACTTAAACTGATTTGATATGGTAATGAGTGTTTGAGTAGACATTTACCAAATGGAAATGTTTCTTGATAATTTTCCAGACACTTAAACCAAAATGATAGTGAACATGAATGATATTTACATACGAGGCTTGAAACAAAAATAAATATCGGGAGAACAAGAGCTTCATTATATGCAGGTACTGAACATTAATTAAATCTGATGTAATTAAGATTCAATTTTAACGAATTCCCACAAATGCATGTTATTTCAATTTCATCTCTATTCAGTGGACACTTTTAATCAATGAAATTGTCTCAATTATTCATAACAGAGATTGGAAGTATCCAAAAATACAGCATGAAAGTAGTATGTTGCTCTACTGTTAAACACAAATTGATTTATTGGTTTGTGCAGGCAATTAAAAAATAACACTCCAGAATTATTAGCTAGCATCAACACAAGGATTGCACAAAAGCCCTTTCATGATAACTACTGTATTTGATTTTAATCGTGATCTTTTTAATGCTGGCTGGCGAGACAGGTGGGTTTAAAAGTGGTTTTTGCACCACAAAGTGCAATATTTATATTTTTATGACTTTTGGTAGAAAAAAAAATTGAGGATCTGTGTAATATCAATACCTCAGCTCTGAATAATGATTGCATGTAATGGTGACTTATTAAATATAAGATATTTGGGCAGTGGAGAATTACTTTACAATACTGTACATTCAACTTGGTTTGTAGGCCTAGGATATGTGGCAAAGGCAGAGAACGATCAAATCTCCAGTGTCTGGTTTAACAGTATTTATATTGAATACTCTTTTTGGATGGTGATTGTTCATATCATTGAAAGTAGTACTGGCAGACCCAGGATTGGGGGGGGGGGGATGCTTGGGGGTGGAATTAGAGGTTGCAAGCCTCTTCAGTTTAAAAATGAAGGCAAGGAAAAAAGAGAGTTTTTGAAAAATAGTTTAATTGTCACACAACCACATACCTTTTTTTCATAAATGTTCTCAAGAATTTTTGAACTTTCTCCATGAAATAGAAAACCAATGGATATATTCTTCTGAAAGCAATATCTGGTCAGTTTAAAAGAGATATCGTGAACCTAAGATATGGAGGATTGTTTTTGATTTTTATAAGTACAGTCAAACTTCGTTATCTCGAACTTGAAGGGACCGAGAAAATACTTCGAGATATACCAGGATTCGAGATATCCAGGGTAAAATACTTAAAGAATAAGTGGTTGGGACTTCAAAATGACTTCAACATATCCATGGTATTCAAGATATCTCTGTTCAAGATACCGAAGTTCAAATGTATATGATAACAATCATATCAGGTTAATTTAAATGTCATTTGAGGTTTTAACTATATATCAGTAGACACAAAAGGATGTTACTCTGTGACTTCTGATCTGTTGTCCCCTCCTCAGTATGTCCTCTTCAGTACGTCTCCTCTTCAGTGTGTCTTCTTCAGTTTAAAACCCTCTTCAGTATGTGCCCTCTTCAGTCTGTCCCCTTCAGTGGACATTAAACAACTGACCAGTAGAATTTGTTTAATTCAAACCCCCTCCCCATTCAAAGTATCAACCACATGCCATCCCAAAATCAACTGTTCAACAATAAAACTTGCAG